>NC_135311.1:30902569-31243489 GCF_048772815.1 Callospermophilus lateralis | reverse complement strand
ATAGAAGGTAGAACTACTTTATTGTGTCAAGTTTCAAGAAGCTAGCACAAACCGTGTATGATTTAGAGTTCGAACTACATCTATCAATGTCGGAGGAAACAGAGTGAAACCTAAAAATTCAAACTGTTACTGCAAACTATTGGTTCAACCTAGAAGAACGAAATTTGGGCATCCAAATCTGATTGGTGTACTGATCATTAGCTGAAAGTATCATGAAGATTAGATGAAAAAATATCTGTTGAGATTTCAGGATACTCTAGTGTTTTGGAAGCTTGGCAACCCCTTTCAATGAAAGTGATTTTCATTAGTCTCTGCTTAGCTCTACATCAAGAGGAAACAAACCTTAGAGATAGAACGGAGAACTACTTTACTGTGTCAAGTTTCAAGAATCTAGCACAAACAGTGTTTGATTTAGAGTTCGAACTACATCTATCAATATAGGAGAAAACAGAGTTTAACCTAAAAATTCAAACTGTTACTGCAAACGAATGCTTCAAAATAGAAGAATGAAATTTGGGCATCCAAGGGGGATTGGTGTACTGATCATTACCTGATAGTATCATGAAGATCGGAGGAAAAAATATATGTTGAGAATTTAGGAGGCTGTAGTTTTTTGGAAGCTTGGCAACCCCTTTAAATGAAAGTATTCTTCGCCAGTGTCTGCTTACTGCTACATCATAAGGAAACTAACCTTACAGATAGAAAGGAGAACTACTTTACTGTGTCAATTTTCAAGAAGCTAGCAGAAACAGTGTTTGATTTGGAGTTCGAACTAAATCTATCAATGTAGGGGAAAAAGAGTGAAACCTAAGAATTCAAACTGTTACTGCAAACGAATGCTTCATCCTAGATGAACGAAATTTGTGCATTCAAATCGGATTGCTGTACTGATCATTACCTAAAAATATCATGAGGCATGGTTGTAAAGATACATGTTGAGATTTCAGGAGACTATAGGTTTTGAAAGCTTGGCAACCCCTTTCAATGAACGTGTTTTTCGTTAGTCTCTGCTTATGTGTACATCAAGAGGAAACAAACCTTAGAGAAAGAACGAAGAACTACTTTATTGTGTCAAGTTTCAAGAAGCTAGCACAAACCATGTTTGTTTTAGAGTTCGAACTACATCAATCAATATAGGAGAAAAAGAGTTATCCTAAAAATTCAAAGTGTTACTGCAAACAAATGCTTCAACTTAGAAAAATGAAATTTGGGCATCCAAGTTGGATGGGTGTACTGATGATTACCTGAAAGTATCATGAAAATTGGAGGAAAAAATATATGTTGAGATTTCAGAAAACTGTAGTTTTTTGGAAGCTTGGCAACCCCTATCAATGAAATGTTTTTCGCCAGTGTCTGCTTAGTACTACATCATGAGGAAACAAACCTTGGAGATAGAACGTAGAACTGCCTTATTGTGTCAAGTTTAAGAAGCTAGCACAAACCGTGTTTTATTTAAAGTTCCAACTGCATCTATCAATATAGGAGAAAACAGAGTTTAACCTAAATATTCAAACTGTTACTGCAAACAAATGCATCATTCTAGAAGAACGAAATTTGGGCATCCAAGTGGGAGTGGTCTACTGATCATTACCTGAAAGTATCAGGAAGATTGGATGAAAAAATATATGTTGAGATTTCCGAAGACTGTAGTTTTTTGAAGCTTGGCAACCCCTATCAATGAAAGTGTTTTTCGTTAGTCTTTGCTTAGGTCTACATCAATAGAAAACAAACCTTAGAGACAGAACTTAGAACTGCTTTATTGTGTCCAGTTTCAGGAAGCTAGCAAAAACCGGGTTTGATTTAAAGTTCCAACTTCAGATATCAATATAGGAGAAAACAGAGTGAAACCTAAAAATTCAAACTGTTACTGCATACAAATGCTTCAACCTAGATGAAGGAAATTTCGGAATCCAAGTGGGATTGGTGTCCTGATCATTACCTGAAAGTATCATGAAGTTTGGATGAAAAAAATATATGTTGAGAATTCAGAAGATTGTAGTTTTTTGGAAGCTTGGCAACCACTATCAATGAAAGTCTTTTTCAACAGTTTCTGCATAGGGCTACATCAATAGGAAACAAACCTTAGAGACCGAACGTAGAACTAGTTAATTGTGTCAAGTGCCAAGAACTTATCACAAACCGTGTTTGGTTTAGAGTTCGAACTACACTATCAATATAGGAGAAAAGAAAGTGAAACCTAAAATTACAAACTGTTACTGCAAACAAATGCTTGAACCTAAAAGAACGAAATTTGGGCATCCAAGTGGGATTCGTGTACTGATCATTACCTGAAAGTATCATGAAGATTGGATGAAAAAGTATATGTTGAGATTTCAGAAGACTGTAGTTTTTTGGAAGCTTGGCAACCCCTATCAATGAAAGTGTTTTTCGGCAGTCTCTGCTTAGGGCAACATCAAGAGGAAACCAACCTTACAGACAGAACGTAGAACTAGCTTCTTGTGTCAAGTTCGAAAAAGCTAGCACAAACCGTGTTTGATTTAGAGTTTGAACTGCATCTATCAATATAGGAGAAAACAGAGTGAAACCTAAAAATTCAAACTGTTAGTGCAAACAAATACTTTAACCTAGAAGAACAAAATTTGGGCATCCAAGTGGGATTGGTGTACTGATCAGTACCTGAAAGTATCATGAAGATTGGATGAAAGAATATATGTTGAGATTTCAGGAGACAGAAGTTTTGGGGAAGCTTTGCAACCACTTTCAATGAAAGTGTTATTCACCAGTCTCTGCTTAAGGCTACATCAAAAGAAAACAAACCTTTGAGAGAGAACGTAGAACTACTTTATTGTGTCAAGATTCAAGAAGCTAGCACAAACCGTGTTTGGTTTAGTGTTCCAAAAACATCTGTAAACATGGTGAAAATAGAGTGAAAGCTGAAAAATTCAAACTCTTATTTCATATGAATGCTTGAACCAAGAAGAACGAAATTTTGGAGTCCTAGTGGGATTGGTGTACTAATCATGACCTGAATGTATCATGAAGATTTGATGAAAAAATATATGTTGAGATTTCAGGAGACTGTTGTTTTTTGGAAGCTTGGCAACCCATTTCAATGAAAGTGTTTTTCGTCATTCTCTCTTACGTCTACATCAAGCGGAAACAAAACTTAGGGATAGAACATAGAAATACTTTATTGTGTCAAGTTCAAGAAGCTAGCCCAAACCTTGTATGATTTAGAGTTCCAACTACATCTATCAATATGGAGAAAAAAGAGTGAAACTTGAAAATTCAAATGTTACTGCTAATGAATGCTTCAACCTAGAAAAACGAAATTTGGGTGTCCAAGTGCGATTGGTGTACGGATCATAACCTGAAAGTATCATGAAGATTGGATGAAAAAATATATGTTGAGATTTCAGGAGACTGTACTTTTATGGAAGCTTGAAAACCCCTTTCAATGAAAGTGTTATTCACCAGTCTCTGCTTAGGCAACATCAAGAGGTAACAAAGCTTAGAGATAGAACATAGAAATACTTTATTGTGTCAAGTTTCAAGAAGCTAGCCCAAACCGTGTTTAATTTAGAGTTCCAACTATATCTATCGATATGGAGAAAACAGAGTGAAACCTAAAAAGTCAAACTGTTACTGCAAACGAATGCTTCAACAAAGAAGAAAGAAATTTGGGCATCCAAGTGGGATTTGTAGTACTGAGCATTACCTGAAAGTATTATGACGATTGGATTATAAAATATATGTTGAGATTTCAGGAGACTGCAGTTTTTTGGAAGCTTGACAACCCATTTCAATGAAAGTGTTATTCGTGATTCTATGTTTAGGTCTACAAAAAGAGTAAAAACAACCTAAAGATAGAACATAGAACTACTTTCTTGTGTCAAGTTTCAAGAAGCTAGCACAAACTGTGTTTGATTTAGAGTTCTAACTACATCAATCTATATAGGTGAAATGGAGTGAAACCTAAAAATTCAAACTGTTACTGCAAACAAATGCTTCAACATAGAAGTACGTAATTTGGGCGTCCAAGTGGGACTGGTGTACTGATCATTACCTGACATAATCATGAAGATTGGATGAAAATAATATATGTTGAGATTTCAGGAGGCTATAGTTTTATGGAAACTTGGAAACCCATTTCAATGAAAGTGTTATTTACCAGGATCTGCTTAGGTCTACATCAAGAGGAAAAAAAAAACATAAAGTTGAAACGTAGAACTACTTTTTTGTGACAAATTTCAAGAAGTTAGCACAAACCGTGTTTGATTTAGAGTTCCAACTACATCAATCAATATAGGAGAAAATGGAGTGAAACCTAAAAATTCAAACTGTTACCGCAAACGAATGCTTCAACTAAGAAGAACAAAATTTGGGTATCCAAGTTGGATTGGTGTACTGATCATTACCTGAAAGTTTCATGAATTTTGGAAGAAAAAATACATGTTCAGATTTCAGCAGACTTAGTTTTTTGGAAGCTTGGGAACCCATTACAATGAAAGTGTTTTTCGTCATTCTCTTCTTAGGTCTACATCAAGAGGAAACAATCCTTAGAGATAGAACGTAGAAATACTTTATTGTGTCAAGTTCAAGAAGCTTGCCCAAACCGTGTTTGATTTAGAGTTCCAACTACAGCTATCAATATGGAGAAAACAGAGTGAAACCTAAAAATTCAAACTGTTACTGCAAACAAATGCTTCAACCAAAAGAACGAAATTTGGGCATCCAAGTGGGATTGATGTACTGATCATTACCTGAAAATATCATGAATTTTGCATGGAAAAATATATGTTGAAATTTCAGAAGACTGCAATTTTATGGAAGCTTGGCATCCCCTTTCAATAAAAGTGTTATTCACCAGTCTCTGCTTAAGGATACATCAAGAGGAAACAAAACTTAGAGATAGAACGTAGAACTACATACTTGTGTCAAGTTTCAAGAAGCTAGCACAAACTGTGTTTGATTTAGAGTTCCAAATATATCTATCAACATGGAGAAAACAGAGTGAAATATAAAATTCAAACTGTTACTGCAAACGAGTGCTTCAACCTAGATGAACAAATTTGGGAGTCCAAGTGGGATTCGTGTACTGATCATTACCTGTAAGTATCATGAAGATAGGATGAAAAAATATATTTTGAGATTTCAGGTGACTGTAGTTTCTTGGAAGCTTGGCAACCCCTTTCATGGATAGTGTTATTCACCAGTCTCAAGTTAAGGCTACATCAAGAGGAATTAAACCTTATAGATAGAACGTAGAACTACTTTATTCTGTCCAGTTTCAAGAAACTAGCAAAAATCGTGTTTGATTTAGAGTTCCAACTACATCTCTCAATATAGGAGAAAAAAGAGTGAAACCTAAATATTCAAACTGTTACTGCAAACGAATGCTTCAACCTAGAAAAATATAATTTGGGCCTCCAAGTGGGATTGGTGTAAAGATCATTACCTGAAAGTATCATGAAGTGTGGATGAAAAAATAAATGTTTAGATTTCAGGAGAATGTATTTTTTTGGAAGTTTTGCAAACCCATTTCAATGAAAGTGTTTTTCGTCATTCTCTTCTTAGTTCTACAACATGAGGGAAAAAAACCTAAAGATAGAATGTAGAACTATTTTATTGTGTCAAGTTCAAGAAGCTAACAAAAACCGTGTTTGATTTAGAGTTCCAACTACATCAATCTATGTAGGAGAATAGGGAGTGAAACCTAAAAATTCAATCTGTTACTACAAACGAATGCTTCAACCAAGAAGAACGAAATTTGGGCATCAAAGTGGAATTGGTGTACTGATCATTACCTGAAAGTATCATGAAGATTGGATGAAAAAATATATGTTGAGATTTCAGGAGACTGTAGTTTTATGGAAACTTGGCAACCCATTTCAATGAAAGTGTTATTTACCAGTCTCTTCTTAGGTCTACATCAAGAGGAAAATAAACATAAAGAGAGAAGGTAGAACTTACTTTTTTGGGTCAAGTTTCAAGAAGTTAGCACAAACCGTGTTTGATTTAGAGTTACAAATACATCAATCAATATAGGAGAAATCAGAATGAAACTTAAAAATTCAAACTGTTACCGCAAACGAATGCTTCAACTAAAAAGAACGAAATTTGGGCATCCAAGTGGGATTGGTATACTGATAATTACCTGAAAGTATCATGAAGATTGGATGAAAACATGTATGTTGAGATTTTAGGAGACTGTAGTTTTTTGGAAGCTTGGCAACCCATTTCAATGAAAGTGTTTTTCATAATTCTCTGCTTACGTCTACATCAAGAGAAAACAAACCTTAGAGATAGAACGTAGAACTACATTTTTGTGTCAAGTTTCAAGAAGTTAGCACAAACCGTGTTTGATTTAGGGTTCCAACTACATCTATCAATATGGAGAAAACAGAGTGAAACCTGAAAATTCAAACTGTTAATGCAAACGAATGCTTCAACCTAGAAGAACGAAATTTGGGCATCCAATTGGATTGGTGTACTGATCATACCTGAAAGAATTATGAAGATTGGATAAATAAATATATGTTGAGATTTCAGGAGACTGTTGTTTTTTGGAAGCTTGGCAACCCATTTCAATGAAAGTGTTTTTGGTCATTCACTGTTTAGGTCTACATCAAGAGGATACAAACCTTAGAGATAGAATGTAAAACTACTTTATTGTGTCATGTTTGAGGAAGCTAGCACAAACCGTGTTTGATTTAGAGTTCCAACAAAATCTGTCAATATGGAGAAATCAGAGTGAAACGTAAAATTCAAAATGTGACTGCCAACGAATGGTTCAACCTAGAAGAATGAAATTTGGGCATCCAAGTGGGATTGGTGTACTGATCATTTTCTGAAAGTATCATAGAGATTGGATGAAAAAATATGTGTTGAGAATTCAGAAGACTGTAATTTTTTGGAAGCTTGGCAACCCCTATCAATGAAAGTGTTTTTCTTTAGTCTCTGCTTAGGTCTACATCAAGAGGAAACAAACCTAAAAAGAGAAAAGGTAGAACTAGTTTATTGTGTCAAGTTCCTAGAAGCTAGCACAAACCGTGTTTGATTTTGAGTTCAAAATAAAACTATCAACATAGGAGAAAAAAGAGTGAAACCTATATCTATCAATATAGGAGAAAAATGACTTTAACCTAAAAATTCAAACTGTTACTGCAAACGAATGCTTCAACCTAGAAAAATGAAATTTGGGTCTCCAAGTGGGATTGGTGTACTGATCATTACATGAAATTATCATGAAGATTGGATGAGAAAATATGAGTTGATTTCAGAAGATTCTAGTTTTTTGGAACGTGGCAAACCCTTTCAATGAAAGTGTTTTTTACCAGCGTCTGCTTAGTGCTACACCTTGAGGAAACAAATCTTAGAGACAGAATGTAGAACTGCTTTATTGTGTCAAGGTTCAAGAAGCTAGTACACACCGTGTTGATTTAAAGATCCAACTGCATCTATCAATATAGGAGAAAACAGAGTGAAACCTGAAAATTCAAACATTCACTGATAACAAATGCTTCAACCTTGAAAAACGAAATTTGGGCATTCAAGTGGGATTGGTGTACTGATCATTACCTGAAAGTATCAGGAAGATTGGATGAATACATATATGTTGAGATTTTGGGAGGCTGTAGGTTTTTGGAAGCTCTGCAACCCCTTTCAATGAAAGTGTTTTTCGCCAGTGTCTGCTTAGTGCTACATCTTGAGGAAACAAACCTTAGAGATAGAACATAGAACAGCTTTATTGTGTCAAGTTTCAAGATGCTAGCACAAACCGTGTTTGACTTAAAGTTCCAAATGCATCTATCAGTATAGGAGAAAAAAGAGTGAAACCTGAAAAGTCAAACAGTTACTGCAAACAAATGCTTCAACCAAGAAGAATGAAATTTGGGCATACAAGTAAGATTGGTGTACTGATCATTACCTGAAAGTATGATGAATATTGGATGAAAAAATATATTTTGAGATTTCAGGAGACTGCAGTTTTTTAGAGCTTGGCAACCCATTTCAATGAAAGTGTTATTCACCAGTCTCTGCTTAAGGCTACATCAAGAGGAAAAAAACCTTAGAGATTGAACATATAACTACTTTATTGTGTCAAGTTTCAAGAAGCTAGCACAAACCGTTTTAGATTTGGAGTTCCACCTACATCTATCAATATGGAGAAAACAGAGTGAAACCTAAAAATTCAAACTGTTACTGCAAACGAATGCTTTAACCAAGAAGAACGAAATTTTGGCATCCAAGTAGGACTGGTGTACTGATCATTACCTGAAAGTATCAAAAAGATTGAATGAAAAGATATATGTTAATATTTCAGGATACTGTAGTTTTTAAGAAGCTTGACAACCCCTATCAATGACACAGTTTTTCGCCAGTCTCTGCTTAGGGCTACATCAAGAGAAACGAACCTTAGAGAGAGAACGTAGAACTATTACTGTGTCAAGTTTCAAGAAGCTAGCACAAACCCTGTTTGATTTAGAGTTCAAACTACCTCTATCAATATAGGAGAGAACAAGGTTTAACCTAAACATTCAACCTGTTACTGCAAACAAATACTTCAACCTTGAAGAATGAAATTTGGGCATCCAAGTGAGATTGGTGTACAGATCATTACCTGAAAGGATCATGAAGATTGGATGAGAAAATATATGTTGAGATTTCAGAAGTCTCTAGTTTTTTGGAAGCTTAGCAACCCCTATCAATGAAAGTGCTTCTCGTTAGTCTTTGCTTAGGTCCTCATCAAGAGGAAACAAACCCTAGAGATAGTACGTGAAACTACTTTATTGTGTCAAGTTTCATGAAGCTAGCACAAACCGTGTTTAATTTAGAGTTCAAATTACATCTATCAATGTAGGAGAAAACAGAGTGAAACCTAAAAATTCAAACTGTTACTGCAAACGAATGCTTCAACCTAGAAGAACGAAATTTGGTATCCAGATCCAATTGGTGTACTGATCATTACCTGAAAGTAACATGAAGATTGGATGAAAAAATACATGTTGAGATTACAGGAAACTGTATTGTTTTGGAAGCTTGGCAACCCCTTTCAATGAAAGTGTTTTTTGTTAGTCTCTGCTTAGGTCTACATCAAGAGGAAACATACCTTAGAGATAGAATGTAGGACTAATGTATTGTGTCAAGACTCATGAAGCTAGCACAAATCGTGTTTGATTCAGAGTTCGAACTACATCTATCAATGTAGGAGAAAACAGAGTTTAACCTAAAAATTCAAACTGTTACTGCAAACGAATGCTTAAATCTAGAAGAATGAAATTTGGGCATCCAAGTGGGAATGGTGTACTGATAAGTACCTGAAAGTATCATGAAGATTGGATGAAAAAAAATATATTCAGATTTCAGAAGACAGTAGTTTTTTGGAAGCTTGGCAACCCCTATTAATGAAAGTGTTTTTCGCCAGTCTCTGCTTAGGCCTACATCAAGAGGAAACAAACCTTAGAGACAAAAGGTAAAACTGGTTTATTGTGTCAAGTTCCAAAAAGCTAGCACAAACCATGTTTGATTCAGAGTTCAAACTACATCTATCAACATAGGAGAAAACAGAGTTTAACCTAAAAATTCAAACTGTTACTGCAAACGAATGCTTCAACCTAGAAAAACGAAATTTGGGCATACAAGTAAGATTGGTGTACTGATCATTACCTGTAAGTGTTATGAAGTTTGGATGAAAAAATACATGCTGAGATTTCAGGAGACTATAGTTTCTTGGAAGCTTGGCAACCCCATTCAATGAAAGTGTTTCTCGTTAGTGTTTGCTTAGGTCTACATCAAGAGGAAACACACCTTAGAGATAGAACGTAAAACTACATTATTGTGTCAAGTTTGAAGAAGCTAGCAAAAACCGTGTTTAATTTAGAGTTAGAACTACATCTATCAATGTAGGAGAAAACAGAGTGAAACCTAAAAATACAAACAGTTACTGCAAAAGAATGCTTCATCCCAGAAGAACGAAATTAGGGCTTCCATATCAGATTGGTGTACTGATCATTACCTGAAAGTATTATGAAGATTGGATGAAAAAATATGTTCAGATTATAGAAGGATGTAGTTTTTTGGAAGCTTGGCAACCCCTTTCTATGAAAGTGTTTTTCAAAAGTATCTGCTTAGTGCTAAATCATTAGGAAACAAACCTTAGAGATAGAACGTAGAACTATTTTATTGTGTCAAGTTTCAAGAAGCTAGCACAAACCGTGTTTGATTTAGAGTTTGAACTACATCTATCAATATAGGAGAAAACAGAGTTTAACCTAAACATTCAAATTGTTACTGCAAACGAATACTTCAACCTAGAAGAATGAAATTTGTGCATCAAAGTGGGATTGGTGAACTGATCATTACCTGAAAGTATCATTAAGATTGGATGAAAAAATATATATTTAGATTTCAGGAGACTGTATTTTTTAGGAAGCTTGGCAACCCCTTTCAAGGAAAGTGTTTTCCGTTAGACTATGCTTAGGTCTACATCAAGAGGAAACAAACCTAAGAGACAGAACGTAGAACTAATGTGTTGTGTCAAGACTCAAGAAGCTAGCACAAACCGTGTTTGATTTAGAGTTCGAACTACATCTATCAATATAGGAGAAAACAGAGTTTAACCTAAAAATTCAAACTGTTACTGCAAACGAATGCTTCAACCTTGAAGAATGAAATTTGGCATACAAGTGGGATTGGTGTACTGATCATTACCTGAAAGGTTCATGAAGATTGGATGAAAAAATATATGCTGAGATTTCAGAAGAATGTATTTTTGTGTAAGCCTGGCAACCCCTATCAATGAAAGTGTTTTTCGCCAATCTCTGCTTAGGGCTACATCAAGAGGAAACAAACCTTAGAGACAAAAGGTACAACTACTTTTTTGTGTCAAGTTTCAAGAAGCTAGCACAAACCGTGTTTGATATAGAGTTCAAACTACCTCAATCAATATAGGAGAAAACAGAGTTTAACCTCAACATTCAAACTGTTACTGCAAACGCATACTTCAACCTAGAAGAATAAAATTTGGGCATCCAAGTGGGATTCGTCTACTGATCACTACCTGAAAGTATCATGAAGATTGGATGACAAAATATTTGTTGAGATTTCAGAAGACTGTAGTTTTTTGGAAGCTTGGCAACCCCCATCAGTGAAAGTGTTTTTCGCCAGTCTCTGCTTAGGGCTACATCAAGAGGAAACAAACCTGAGAGACAGAACGTAGACCCAGTTGATTGTGTCAAGTTCCAAGAAGCTAGCACAAACCGTGTTTGATTTAGAGTTCGAAATAAATCTATCAATATTGGAGTAAACAGAGTGAAATCTCAAAATTCAAACTGTTACTGCAAACGAATGCTTTAACCTAGAAGAACGGAATTTGGGCATCCAAATTGGATTGGTGTACTGATCATTACCTGAAAGTATCATGAAGATTGGATGTAAAAATATATGTTGAGATTTCAGGAGACTGTAGTTTTTTGGAAGCTTGGCAATCCCTTTCAAGGAAATTGTTTTTCGTTAGTCTCTGCTTAGGTCTACATCAAGAGGAAAAGAAACTTAGAGAAGGAACGTAGAACTACTTTATTGTGTCAAGTTCCAAGAATCTAGCACAAACCGTGTTTGATTTAGCATTAAATACATCTGTCAATATAGGAGAAAACAGAGTTTAACCTAAAAATTCAAACGGTTACTGCAAACGAATGCTTCAACCTTGAAGAATGAAATTTGGCATACAAGTGGGATTGGTGTACTGATCATTACCTGAAAGGTTCATGAAGATTGCATGAAAAAATATATGCTGAGATTTCAGAAGAATGTATTTTTGTGTAAGCCTGGCAACCCCTATCAATGAAAGTGTTTTTCACCAATCTCTGCTTAGGGCTACATCAAGAGGAAACAAACCTTAGAGACAAAAGGTACAACTACTTTTTTGTGTCAAGTTTCAAGAAGCTAGCACAAACCATGCTTGATATAGAGATCAAACTACCTCAATCAATATCGGAGAAAACAGAGTTTAACCTCAACATTCAAACTGTTACTGCAAACGCATACTTCAACCTAGAAGAATAAAATTTGGGCATCCAAGTGGGATTCGTCTACTGGTCATTACCTGAAAGTATCATGAAGATTGGATGACAAAATATTTGTTGAGATTTCAGAAGACTGTAGTTTTTTGGAAGCTTGGCAACCCCCATCAGTGAAAGTGTTTTTCGCCAGTCTCTGCTTAGGGCTACATCAAGAGGAAACAAACCTGAGAGACAGAACGTAGACCTAGTTGATTGTCTCAAGTTCCAAGAAGCTAGCACAAACCGTGTTTGATTTAGAGTTCAAACTAAATCTATCAATATAGGAGAAAACAGAGTTTAACCTAAACATTGAAACTGTTACTGCAAACGAATACTTCAACCTAGAAGAATGAAATTTGGGCACCCAACTGGGATTCATGTACTGATCATTACCTGAAAGTATCATGAAATTTGGATGAAAAAATATATGTTGAATTTTAGAAGACTCTAGTTATTTGGAAGCTTGGCAACCCCTACCAATGAAAGTGTTCTTCGCCAGTCTCTGCTTAGGGCAACATCAAGAGGAATCAAACCTTAGAGACAGAACGTAGACTAGTTTATTGTGTCAAGTTTCATGAAGCTAGCACAAACCGTGTTTGATTTAAAGTTCCAACTGCATCTATCAATATAGGAGAAAACAGAGTGAAACCTGAAAATTCAAACAGTTACTGCAAAAAATGCTTCAACCTAGAAGAACGAAATTTGGGCATACAAGTAAGATTGTTGTACTGATCATTACCTGAAAGCATCATGAAGATTGGATGAAAAAATATATGTTGAGATTTCAGGATGCTGTAGTTTTTGGGAAGCTTGGCACCCCCTTTCAATGAAAGTGCTTTTCGTTAGTCTCTGCTTAGGTTTACATCACGAGGAAACAAAATTTTGAGATAGAACGTAGAACTAATTTATTATGTCAAGACTCAAGAAGCTAGCACAAACCGTGTTTGCTTTCGAGGTCCAACTACATCTATCAATATAGGAGAAAACAGAGTTTAACCTAAAAATTCAAACTGTTACTGCAAACGAATGCTTCAACCTAGAAGAGTGAAATTTCGGCCTCCTAGTGGGATTGGTGTACTGATCATTTCCTGAAAGTATCATGAAGATTGGATGAAAAA
This sequence comes from Callospermophilus lateralis, assembly GCF_048772815.1. Taxonomy (NCBI): domain Eukaryota; kingdom Metazoa; phylum Chordata; class Mammalia; order Rodentia; family Sciuridae; genus Callospermophilus; species Callospermophilus lateralis. The sequence goes on along the minus strand of NC_135311.1, from coordinate 31,230,348 downwards.
ATATATGTTGAGATTTCAGCAGGCTGCAGTTTTCTGGAAGCTTGGCAACCCCATTCAATGAAAGTGTTTTTCGCCAGTGTCTGCTTAGTGCTACATCATGAGGAATCAAACCTTAGAGATAGAATGTAGAACTACTTTATTGTGTCAAGTTTCACGTAGCTAGCACAAACCGTGTTTGATTTAGAGTTCAAACTACATCTATCAATATAGGAGAAAACAGAGTGAAAACTAAATATTCAACATGTTACTGCAAACGAATGCTTCAACCTAGAAGAATGAAATTTGGGCATCCAAGTTTGATTGGTGTACTGATCATTACCTGAAAGTATCATGAAGATTGGATGAAAAAATATATGTTGAGAGTTTACGGGGCTGTAGTTTTTTGGAAGCTAGGCAACCTCTTTCAATGAAAGTGTTTTTTGCCAGTGTCTGCTTAGTGCTACATCATGAGGAAAGAAACCTTAGAGATAGAACGTAGAACTAGTTTATTGTGTCAAGTTCCAAGAAGCTAGCACAAACCGTGTTTGATTTAGAGTTCGAACTACATCTATCAATATAGGAGAAAACAGAGTGAAACCTAAAAATTCAAACTGTTACTGCAAATGAATGCATCAACCTAGAAGAACAAAATTTGGGCATCCAAATCGAATTGGTGTACTGATCATTTCCTGAAAGTAACATAAAGTTTGGATGAAAGAATATGTGTTGATAATTCAGGAGACTCTATTTTTTTGGAAGCTTGGCAACCCCTTTCAATGAAAGTGTTTTTCGCCAGTGTCTGCTTATTGCTAATCATGAGGAAACAAACCTTAGAGATAGAACGTAGAACTGCTTTATTGTGTCATGTTTCAAGAAGCTAGCACAAACCGTGTTTGATTTAAATTTCCAACTGCATCTATCAATATCGCAGAAAACAGAGTGAAACCTGAAAGTTCAAACAGTTACTGCTAACAAATGCTTCAACCTAGAAGAACGAAATTTGGGCATCCAAGTAGGATTGGTGTACTGATCATTACCTGAAATTATCATGAAGATTGGAAGAAAAAATATATGTGGAGATATCAGGAGACTGTAGTTTTTTAGAAGCTTGGCAACCCCATTCAATGAAAGGGTTTCTCGGTAGTCTATGCTAAGGTCTACATTAAGAGGAAACAAACCTTATAGCCAGAACACAGAACTACTTTATTGTGTCAAGTTTGAAGAAGCTAGCAAAAACCGTGTTTGATTTGGAGTTCGAACTACATCAATCAATATAGGAGAAAACAGAGTTTAACCTAAATATTCAAACTGTTACTGGAAATGAATACTTCAACCTAGAAGAATGAAATTTGAAAATCCAAGTGGGATTGGTGTAGTGATCATTACCTGAAGTATCTGAAGATTGGATTAAAAAATACATGTTGAAATTTCAGGAGGCTGTAGTTTTTTGGAAGCTTGGCATCCCCTATCAATGAAAGTGTTTTTCGTTAGTCTCTGCTTAGGTCTACATCAAGAGGAAACAAACCTTAGAGACAAAAGGTAGAACTAGTTTTTTTGTGTAAAGTTCCTAGAAGCTAGAACAAACCGTGTTTGATTTAGAGTTCAAACTACATCTATCAACATAGGAGAAAAAAGAGTGAAACCTAAAAATTCAAACTGTTACTGCAAACGAATGCTTCAACCTAGAAGAACGAAATTTTGGCATCAAAATCGGATTGGTCTACTGATCATTACCGGAAAGTATCATGGAGATTGAATGTAAAAACATATGTTGAGATTTCAGGAGACTGTAGTTTTTTGGAAGCTTGGCAACCCCTTTCAATTAAAGTGTTTTTTGTTAGTCTCTGCTTAGGTCTACATCAAGAGGAAATGAACCTTAGAGATAGAACGCAGAACTACTTTCTTGTGTCAAATTTCAAAAACCTAGCACAAACCGTGTTTGATTTAGAGTTTGAACAATATCTATCAATATAGAAGAAAACAGAGTGAAACCTAAAAATTCAACCTGTTACTGCAAACGAATGCTTCAACCTAGAAGAATGAAATTTGGTCATCCAATTGGGATTGGTGTACTGAAAATTACCTGAAAGTATCATGAAGTTTGGATGAAAAAATATATGTTGAGATTTCAGAAGACTTTCTTTGGAAGATTCGCAACCCCTATCAATGAAAGTGTTTTTCACCACTCTCTGCTTAGGGCTACATCAAGAGGAAACCAACCTAACAGACAGAACGTAGAACTAGTTTATTGTGTCAAGTTCCAAGGAGCTAGCACAAACCGTGTTTGATTTAGAGTTCGAACTACAACTATCAATATAGGAGAAAATAGAGTGAAACCTAAAAATTCAAACTGTTTCCGCAAACAAATGCTTCAACCTAGAGGAATGAAATTTGGGCATCCAAGTTGGGCTGGAGTTATTATCATAACCTGAAAGTATCATGATGATTGGATATAAAAAATATGTTGAGATTTCAGGAGACTCTAGTTTTTTGGTAGCTTGGCAACTCAAATCAATGAAAGTGTTTTTCGTCATTCTCTGCTTAGGTCTACATAATGAGGAAACAAAATATAATGATTGAAACTAGAACTATTCTTTTGTTTCAAATATCAAGAAGCTAGGACAAACCGTGTTTGATTTAGAGTTCCAAAGACATTTATCAATATGGAGAACAGAGTGAAACGTAAAAAGTCAAACTGTTGCTGCAAACGAATGCTTCAACCTAAAAGAATGAAATTTGGGCATCCAAGTGGGATTGGTGTACTGATCATTACGTGAAAGTATCGTTAAGATTGGATGAAAAATACATGTTGAGATTTCAGGAGACTATAGTTTTTTTGGAAGCTAGCCATCCAATTTCAATGAAAGTGTTTTTCCTCATTCTCTGCTTAGTTCTACATCAAGAGGAAAGAAAACGTAAAGTTAGAACGTAGAAGTACTTTATTTTGTCAAGTTTCAAGATGCTAGCAACAACCGTGTTTGATTCAAAGTCCCAACTACATTATCAATATAGGAGAAAACCTAAAAATTCAAACTGTTACTACAAATGAATGCTTCAACATAGAAGAAAAAAATTTGTGCATCTACGTGGGATTCGTGTTCTTATCATTACCTGAAAGTATAATGATGATTGGATAAAAAATTTATGTTGAGATTTCAGGAGACTGTAGTTTTTTGGAAGCTTGGCAACCCCTTTCAATGAAAGTGTTTTTCACCAGTCTCTGCTTAAGGCTAAATCAAGAGGAATCTAACCTTAGAGATAGAACATAGAACTACTTTCTTGTGTCAAGTTTCAAGAAGCTAGCACAAACCGTGTTCAAGTTATTGTTCCAACGACATCTATCAATATGAAAAAAAACAGGGCGAAACCTAAAATTCTAACTGATACTGTCAAGGAATGCTTCAACCAAGAATAATGAAATTTGGGCAACCAAGTGGGATTGGTGTACTGATCATTTCCTGAAAGTACCATGAAGATTGGATGAATAAATATATATTGAAACTTCAGGAGAGTGTAGTTTTTTGGAAGCTTGGCAACCGCTTTCAATGAAAGCGTTATTCACCAGTCTCTGCTTTAGGCTACATCAAGAGTAAACAAACCTTAGCGATATACCATAGAACTACTTTATTGTGTCAAGTTTCAAGAAGCTACCACAAACCGTGTTTGATTTAGAGTTCCAAATACATCTATGAATATGCAGCAAACAAAGTGAATCCTAAAAATTCAAACTGTTACTGCAAACGAATGCTTCAACCAAGAAGAACAAAACTTGGGTGCCCAAGTGGGATTGGTGTTCTGATCATTACCTGAAATTATCATGAGGATTGGATGAAAAAATATATGTTGAGATTTCAGGAGACTGTAGTTTTTTAAAAGCTTTGCAACCGATTTCACTGAAAGTGTTTTTCGTCATTCTCTGCTTAGGTCTTCATCAAGAGAAACAAACCTTAGAGATAGAACGTAGAAATACTTTATTGTGTCAAGTTTCAAGAAGCTAGCACAAACCGTGTTTGATTTAGAGTTCCATACACATCTATCAATATGGAGAAAACAGAGTGAAACAAAAATTCAAACTGTTACTGCAAACGAATGCTTCAACCTAGAAGAAAGGAATTTTGTCGTACAACTGGCATTGGTGTACTGATCATTACTTGCAAGTATCATGAAGTTTGGATGAAAAAATAGATGTTGACATTTCAGGAGACTGTAGTTTTTTGGAAGCTTGGTAACCCATTTCAATGAAAGTGTTTTTCGTCATTCTCTTCCTTAGGTCTACATTAAGAGGAAACAAAACATAAAGATAGAACATAGCACTACATTTTTGTGTCAAGTTTCAAGAAGGTAGCACAAACAGTGTTTGATTTAGAGTTCAAAATACATGTGTCAAAATAGGAGAAAACAGAGTGAAACCTATAAATTCAAACTGTTACTTGAAACGAATGCTTCAACCAAAAATAACGAAACTTGGTTATCCAAGTAGGATTGGTGTACTGATAACTACCTGAAAGTATCAGGAGGATTGGATGAAAAATATATGTTGAGATTTCAGGAGACTGAAGTTTTATGGAAGCTTTGCAACCCCTGTCAATGAAAGTGTTAATCACCAGTCTCTGTGTAAGGCTACATCAAGGGGAAACAAACCTTAGAGATACAATGTAGAACTACTTTATTGTGTCAAGTTTCAGGATGCTAGCAACAACCGTGTTTGATTTAGATTTCCAACTATATCTATCAATATAGGAGAGAACAGAGTGAAACCTAAAAATTGAAACTGTTACTGCAAACAAATTCTTCAACCTAGAAGAATGAAATTTTGGCGTCAAAGTTGGATTGGTGTACTGATCAGTACCTGAAAGTATCATGAAGATTGGATGAAAAAATATATGTTTTGATTTCAGGAGACTGTAGTTTTTTGGAAACTTGGCAACACATTTCAATGAAAGTGTTTTTCGTCATTCTCTGCTTAGGTCTACAACAAGAGGAAACAAACCTTGGAGATAAAACGTAGAACTACTTTATTGTGTCAAGTTTCAAGAAGCTAGCACAAACCGTGTTTCATTTAGAGTTCCAAATACATCTATGAATATGGAGCAAACAGAGTGAAACCTAAAAATTCAAACTGTTACTGCAAATGAATGCTTCAACCAAGAAGAACGAAAATTGGGTGCCCAAGTGGGATTGGTGTTCTGATCATTACCTGAGCTTATCATGAGGATTGGAAGTAAAAATACTTGTTGAGATTTCAGAGACTGTAGTTTTTCAGAAGCTTGGCAAACCATTTCAATGAAAGTGTTTTTCGTCATTCTCTGCTTAGGTCTACAACAAGAGAAAACAAAACATAAAGATAGAACATAGAACTACATTTTTGTGTCAAGATTCAAGAAGTTAGCACAAACCGTGTTTTTTTTTTTTTTTTTTAGAGTTTCAACTACATCTATCAATATAGGAGAAAACGGAGTTAAACCTAAAATCTCAAACAGTTACCACAAACGATTGCTTCAACTAAGAAGAACAAAATTTGGGCATCCATGTGGGATTGATGTACTGATCATTACCTTGAATTATCATGAAGATGGGAGGAAAAAATACATGTTTAGATTTCAGACGACTGTAGTTTTTTGGAAGCTTCGCAACCCATTTCAATGAAAGTGTTTTTCGTCATTCTCTGCTTAGGTTTACATCAAGAGAAAACAAACCTTAGAGATAGAACGTAGAAATACTTTATTGTGTCAAGTTTCAAGAAGCTAGCACAGCGTGTTTGATTTAGATTTCCAATGACATCTATCAATATGGAGAAAAAAGAGTGAAACCTAAAAATACAAACTGTTAGTGCAAACGAATGCTTCAATCAAGAAGAACAAAATTTTGGCATCAAAGTTGGATTGGTGTACTGATCATTACCTGAAAGTATCATAAAGACTGAATGAAAACATATATGTTGAGACTTCAGGAGACTGTAGTTTTATGGAAGCTTGGCAACCTCTTTCAATGAAAGTGTTATTCACCAGTCTCTGTTTAAGGCTACATCAAGAGGAAACAAACCTTAGAGATAGAACGTAGAACTACTTTTTTGTGTCAAGTTTCAAGATGCTAGCACAAACCGTGTTTGATTTAGAGTTCCAACTACATCTATCAATATGGAGAAAACAGAGTGAAACCTAAAAATTCAAACTGTTACTGCAAACGAATGTTTCAACCTAGAAGAACGAAATTTGGGCATCCAAGTGGGATTTGTGTACTGATCATTACCTGAAAGAATCATGAAGAATTGAGGAAAAAATAGATGTAATGATTTCAGGAGACTGTAGTTTTTTGTAATCTTGACAACCCATTTAATTGAAGGTGTTTTTCGTCATTCTCTGCTTAGGTCTACAACAAGATAAAACAAACCTTAGAGATAGAACATAGAACTACTTTATTGTGTCAAGTTTCAAGAAGCTACCAAAAACCGTGTTTGATTTAGATTTTCAAATACATATATGAATAGGGAGAAAACAGAGTGAAACCTAAAAATTCAAACTGTTACTGCCAACGAATGCTTCAACCAAGAAGAATGAAATTCAGACATACAAGTGGGATTGGTGTACTGATCATTACCTGAATGTATCATTAAGATTTTAGGAAAAAAAATGTTGACATTTCAGGAGACTGTAGTTTGTGGGAAGCTTGGCAACCCATCTCAATGAAAGTGTTTTTCGTCATTCTCTTCTTAGGTCTACATCAAGAGGAAACGAAACATCAAGATAGAATGTAGAATTACTTTATTGTGTCAAGTTTCAAGAAGCTAGCACAAACCGTGTTTCATTTAAAGTTCCAACTACATCTATCAATATGGAAAAAAAAAGAGTGAAACCTAAAAATCCAAACTGTTTCTGCAAATGAATGCTTCAACCTAGCAGAACGAAATTTGGGCATCCAAGGGGGATTGTTGTACTGATCATTACCTGAAATTATCATGAATATTGAATAAAAAAAATATGTTGAGATTTCAGGAGACTGTAAATTTATGGAAGTGTGGCAATCTTTTTCAAAAAAAGTGTTATTCACCAGTCTCTTCTTAAGGCTACATCAAGAAGAATCAAACCTTACAGATAGAACGTAGAACATTTTATTGTGTCAAGTTTCAAGATGCTAGCACAAACCGTGTTTGATTTAGAGTTCCAACGACATCTATCAATAGGGAGAAGACAAAGTGAAACCTAAAAATCCAAACTATTACTTCAAACGAATGCTTCAACCTTGAAGAATAATATTTGGGCATACAAGTGGGATTGGTGTACTGATCATTTCCTGAAAGTGTCATGAATATTGGATGAAAAAATAGATTTTGAGATTTCAAGAGACTGTAGTTTTATGGAAGCTAGGCAACCCCTTTCAATGAAAGTGTTATTCACCAGTCTCTGCTTAAAGCTACATCAAGCGGAATCAAACCTTACAGAAAGAACGTAGAACTACTTTATTGTGTCAAGTTTCAAGAAGCTAGCAGAAACCGTGTTTGATTTAGACTCTCAACTACATCTGTCAATATGGAGATAAAAGAGTGAAACCTAAAAATCTAAACTGTTACTACAAACGAATGCTTCAACCTAGAAGAACAGAATATCGTCGTCCAAGTGGCATTGGTGTCCTGATCATTACCTGAAAGTATCGTGATGATTGGATAAAAAATTTACGTAGAGATTCAGGAGACTGTTGTTTTTTGGAAGCTTGGCAACCCATGTCAATGAAAGGGTTTTTCGTCAATCTCTGCTTAGTTCTACATCAAGAGGAAACAAAACATAAAGAAAGAACTTAGAACTACTTTTGTGTGTCAAGTTTCAAGAAGTTATCACAAACCGTGTTTGATTTAGAGTTCCAACTACATCTATCAATATAGGAGAAAAGGGAGTGAAACCTAGAAATTCAAACTGTTACCGCAAACGAATGCTTCAACTAGAAGAATGAAATTTGAGCCTCCAGGTGGGATTGGTGTACTGATAATTACCTGAAAGTATCATGAAGATTGGATGAAAAAATTTATGTTGAGATTTCAGGAGACTGTAGTTTTTTTGGAAGCTTGGCAACCCATAACAATGAAAGTGTTTTTCGTCATTTTCTGCTTATGTCTACATCAAGAGGAAACAAACCTTAGATATAGAACGTAGAACTACTTTATTGTGTCAAGTTTCAAAATGCTAGCATCAACTGTGTTTGATTTAGAGTCCCAACTACAACCGTGTTTGATTTAGATTTTCAACTACATCTGTCAATATGGAGAAAAAAGAGTGAAACCTAAAAATCCAAACTCTTACTGCAAACGAATGCTTCAACCTAGAAGAACGGAATTTCGTCGTCCAAGTGGCATTGGTGTACTGATCATCACCTGAAAGTGTCGTGATGATTGGATAAAAAATTTATGTTGTGATTCACGAGACATTAGTTTTTTGGAAGCTGGGCAACCCCTGTCAATGAAAGTGTTTTTCGTCATTCTGTGCATATGTCTGCATCTTGAAGAAACAAATATTGGAGATACAACGTAGAAATACTTTATTGTGTCAAGTATTAAGAAGTTAGCACAAACCGTGTTTGATTTAGAGTTCCAACTACATCTATCAGTATAGGAGAAAATGGAGTGAAACCTAAAAATTAAAAATGTTACTGCAAACGAATGCTAGAACTAAGAATAACGAAATTTGGGCGTCAAAGTGGGATTTGTGTACTGATCATTACCTGAGAGGATCATGAAGATTGGATGAAAAAATATATGTTGAGATTTTAGAAGGCTGAAGTTTTATGGAAGCTTAGCAACCCCTTTCAATGAAAATGTTATTCACCAGTCTCTGCTTAAGGCTGCATCAAGAGGAAACAAAACTTAGAGACAGAACATAGAACTTCTTTCTTGTGTCAAGTTTCAAGAAGCTAGCACAAACCGTGTTTGATTTAAAGTTCCAAAGACATCTAACAATATTGAGAAAACAGAGTGAAACCTAAAAATTCAAACTGTTGCTGAAAATGAATGCTTCAACCTAGAAAAACCGTATTTAGGTGTCCAAGTGGGTTGGTGTACTGGACATTACATGAAAGTATCATGAAGATTGGATGATAAAATATATGTTGAGATTATAGGAGCCTGAAGTTTTATAAATGCTTGGGAACCCCTTTCAATGAAAGTGTTACTCAACAGTCTCTGCGTAAGTCTATATCAAGAGGAAACAAACATTAGTGATAGAACATAGAGCTACTTTATTTTGTCAAGTTTCAAGATTCTAGCAACAACCGTGTTTGATTTAGAGTTCCATCTATATCTATCAATATAAAAGAAAACAGAGTGAAACCTAAAAATTCAAACTATTACTGCAAACTAATGCTTCAAACTAAAGAACAAAATTAGGGCATCCAAGTTGGATTGGTGTTCTGATTATTACCTGAAAGTATCATGATGATTGGATAAAAAAATTATGTTGAGATTTCAGGAGACTGTAGTTTTTTCGAATCTTGGCACCCCATTTCAATGAAAGTGTTTTTGTTCATTCTATGCTTAAGTCTACATCAAGAGGAAACAAACCTTAGAGATAGAACGTAGAACTACTTTATTGTGTCATGTTTCAAGAAGCTAGCACAAACCATGTTTGATTTAAAGTTCCAACTATATCTATCAATATGGTGAAAACAGTGTGAAACCTAAAAATTCAATCTGTTATTGCAAACGAATGCTTCAACCTAGAATAATGAATTTGGGGCATCCAAGTGGGATTGGTGTACTAATCATTACCTGAAAGTATCGTCAAGATTCAATGAAAAAATAAATGTTGAGATTTCAGGAGACTGTAGTTTTATGGATGCTTGGCAACCGAATTCAATGAAAGTGTTATTCACCAGTCTCTGCTTAAGGCTACATCAAGAGGAAACAAACCTTAGAAATAGAGCATAGAACTACTTTATTTTTTCAAGTTTCAAAAAGTTTGCACCAACCGTGTTTTATTTAGAGTTCCGACTACATCTATCAATATGCAGAAAACAGAGTAAAACCTAAAAATTAAAACTGTTACTGAAAACGAATGCTTCAACCAAGAAGAATGAAATTTGGACCTCCAAGTGGGATTGGTGTTCTGATCATTACGTGAAAGTATCATGAGTATTGGATTAAAAAATAGATGTTGAGATTTCAGGAGACTGTAGTTTTTTGGAAGCTTGGCCACCCATTTCAATGAAAGTATTTTTCGTCATTCTCTGCTTAGGTTGACATTAAGAGGAAACAAAACATAAAGATAGAACGTAGAACTATTTTATTGTGTCAAGTTTCAAGATGCTAGCAACAACCGTGTTTGATTTAGAGTTCCAAATACATCTATCTATAGTGGAGAAAACAGAATGAAACCTAAAAATTCAAACTGTTAATGCAATCGAATGCTTCAACCCAGAAGAACGAAAATTGGGCATCCAAGTTGATTGGTGTACTGATCATTCCCTGAAAGTATCATGAAGATTGGATAAAAAAATATATGTTGAGATTTCAGGAGACTGTAGTTTTATGGAAGCTTTGCAACCCCTTTTATTGATAGTATTATTCACCAGTCTCTGCTTAAGGCTACATCAAGAGGAATCAAACCTTCCAGATAGAACGTAGAACTACTTTACATTGTCAAGTTTCAAGAAGCTAGTACAAACCGTGTTTGATTTAGTGTTAGAGCTACATCTATCAATATGGAGAAAACAGAGTGAAACCTAAAAATACAAAATGTTACTGCAAACGAATGCTTCAACCAAGAAGAACGAAATTTGGGCATCCAAGTGGGATGGGTGTACTGATCATTACCTGAAGGTATCATGAATATTGGATGAAAAAATATATGTTGAGATTTCAGGAAACAGTAGTTTCTTGAAAACTTGGCAACCCCTTTCAATGAAAGTGTTATTCACCGGTCTCTGCTTAAGGCTACATCAAGAGAAAAAAACCTTAGTGATAGATCATAGATCTACTTTATTGTGTCAAGTTTCAAGAAGCTAGCACAAACCGTGTTTGATTTAGAGTTCCAACTACATCGATCAATATGGAGAAAACAGAGTGAAACCTAAAAATTCAAACTTTTACTGCAAACGAATGCTTCAACCAAGAAGAACGAAATTTGGGTGTACAAGTGGGCTTGGTGTACTAATCATTCCATGAAATTATCATGAAGATTGGATGAAAAAATATATGTTGAGATTTCAGGATACTGTAGTTTTATGGAAGCTTGGCAAACCATTTCAATGAAAGTGTTTTTCGTCATTCTCTGCTTAGGTCTACATCAATTGGAAACAAACCTTAGCGATAGAACATAGAACTACTTTATGTGTCAAGTTTCAAGAAACTAGCACAAACCGTCTTTGATTTAGAGATCCAACTACATCAATCAATATGCAGAAAACAGAGTGAAACCTAAAAATTCAAACTGTTACTGCCAACGAATGCTTCAACCAAGAACAACGAAATTTGGGCGTCCAAGTGGGATTGGTGTACAGATCATTACGTGAAAGTATCATGAGATAGAACGTAGAGCTACTTTTTTGTGTCAAGTTATAGAAGTTAGCACAAACCGTGTTTGATTAAGAGTTCCAACTACATCTATCAGTATAGGAAAAACAGAGTGAAACTGATCATTACCTGAAAAATCATGAAGATTGGAAGAAAAAATATATGTTGAGATTTCAAGAGAGCGTAGTTTTATGTAAGCTTGTCAACCCCTTTCAATGAAAGTGTTATTCACCAGTGTCTGCTTAAGGGTACATCAAGAGGAATATAACCTTAGAGATAGAACGTAGAACTAATTTATTGTGTCAAGTTTCAAGATGCTCGCAACAACCGTGTTTGATTTAGAGATCCAAAGACATCTATCAATATGGAGAAAACAGAGTGAAACCTAAAAATTCAAACTGTTGCTGCAAACGAATACTTCAACCAAGAAGAACTTAATTTTGGCGTCCAAGTGGGATTGATGTACAAATCATTAACTGAAAGTATTATAAAGATTGGATGAAAAAATACATGTTGAGATTTCCAGAGACTGTAGTTTTTTGGACGCTTTTCAACCCATTTAGAGTTGCAACCCACATCTATTAATATGGAGAAAACAGAGTGAAACCTAAAATTTGAAACTGTTACTACAAACGAATGCTTCAAGATAGAAGAACAAAATTTGGGCATCCAACTGGGATTGGTGTACTGATCATTACCTGAAAGTATCATGAAAATTGGATAAAAAAATATATGTTGAGATCTCAGTAGAGTGTAGTTTTATGGAAGCTTGGCAACCCCTTTCAATGAAAGTGTTATTCACCAGTCTCTGCTTAAGGCTACATCAAGATGAAACAAACCTTAGAAATAGAATGTAGAACTACTTTATTGTGTCAAGTTTCAAGATGCTAGCAACAACCGTGTTTGACTCACAGTTCCAACTACATCTATCAATATATGAGAAAATAGAGTAAAACCTGAAAGTTTAAACTGTTACTGCAAACGAATGCTTCAACATAGAAGAAAGAAATTTGGGCATCCAAGTTGGATTGGTTTACTGATCATTACCTGAATGTATCATGAAGATTGGATGAAAAAATCAATGTTTAGATTTCAGGAGACTGTTGTTTTTTGGAAGCCTGGCAACCCATTTCAATGAAAGTGTTTTTCGTCATTCTCGTCTTAGGTCTACATCAAGAGGAAACAAACCTTAGAGATAGAACGTAGAAATACTTTATTGTGTCAAGTTTAAAGAAGCTTGCACAAACCGTGTTTGATTTAGAGTTCCAAATACATCTATCAATATGGAGAAAATAGAGTGAAACCTATAAATTCAAACTGTTACTGCAAACGAATGCTTCAACGAAGAAGAACGAAATTTTGGCGTCCAAGTGGGGTTGGTGTACTGATCATTACCTTAAAGTATCATGAAGATTGGATGAAAATATATATGTTGAGATTTCAGGAGACTGTAGTTTTTCAGAAGCTGGCAACCCATTTCAATGAAATTGGTTTTCCTCAGTCTCTGCTTAGGTCTACATCAAGAGGAAAAAAACCTTAGAGATAGAACCTAGAACTACTTTATTGTGTCAAGTTTCAAGATGATAACAACGACCGTGTTTCATTTAGTGTTCCAACTACATCTATCAATATAGGAAAAACAGAGTGAAACCTAAAAATTCACACTGTTAGTGCAATCGAATGCTTCAACCTAGAAGAACGAAATTTGGGCATCCAAGTTGGATTGTTTTACTGACCATTACCTGAAAGTATTATGTAGACTTAATGAAAAAATATATGTTGAGATTTCAGGAGACTTTAGTTTTATGGAAGCTTGGCAACCCGTTTAAATGAAATTGTTATTCACCAGTCTCTGCTTAAGGATACATCCAGAAGAACAAAATGTTCGAGTTAGAGCATAGAACTGCTTTATTGTGTCAAGTTTCAAGAAGATAGCACAAACCGTGTTTGTTTTAGAGTTCCAACTACATCGATCAATATAGAGAAAACAAAGTGAAACCTAAAAATTCAAACTGTTACTGCAAATGAATGCTTCAACCAAGAAGAATGAAATTTGAGCAACAAAGTGGGATTGGTGTTCTGATCATTACCTGAAAGTATCATGAGGATTGGATGAAAAAATATATGTTGAGATTTCAGGAGACTGTAGTTTTTTGGAAGTTTGGCAACCCATTTCAATGAAAGTTTTTTTCGTCATCCTCTGCTTAGGTCTAAATCAAGAGGAAACAAACCATAGAATAGATCGTAGAACAACTTTATTGTGTCAGATTTCAAGATGATAGCAGCGACCATGTTTGATTTACAGTTCCAACTACATCTTTCCATATAGGGAAAAACAGAGTGAAACCTAAAAGTTCAAACTGTCACTACAAACGAATGCTTCAACCAAGAAGAACGAAATTTGGGCGTCCAAGTGGGATTGTTGTACTGATCATTACCTGAAAGTATCATGAAGATTTATGAAAAAATATATGTTGAGATTTCAGAAGAGCGTATTTTTTTGGAAGCTTTGCAAGCCATTTCTATGAAAGTGTTTTTCGTCATTCTCTGCTTACGTCTACATCAAAAGGGAACAAATCTCAGAGTTAGAACGTAGAACTACTTTCTTGTGAAAAGTTTCAAGAAGCTAGCACAAACCGAGTTTGAATTAGAGTTCCAACTATATCTATTAATATGGAGAAAACACAGTGAAACCTAAAAATTCAAACTGTTACAGAAAACGAATGCTTCAACCAAGAAGAAAGAAATATGGGCATCCAAGTTGGATTGGTGTACTGATCATTACCTAAAAGTATCATGTAGACTTAAAGAAAAAATATGTGTTGAGATTTCAGGAAACTGTACATTTATGGAAACTTAGCAACCCCTTTCAATGAAATTGTTATTCACCAGTCTCTGCTTAAGGCTACACCCAGAAGAAGGAAATCTTCGAGGTAGAACATAGAACTTCTTTATTGTGTCAAGTTTCAAGAAGATAGCACAAACCGTGTTTAATTTAGAGTTCCAACTACATCTATCAATATGGAGAAAACAGAGGGAAACCTAAAAATTCAAACTGTTTCTGCAAACGAATGCATCAACCTAGAAGAACGAAATTTGGGCATCCAAGTGGGATTGGTGTACTGATAATTACCTGAAAGTATCCTGAAGATTGGATGAAAATATATATGTTAAGATTTCAGCAGACTGTAGTTTTTTGGAAGCTTGGCAACCCATTCACCTGAATGTTTTTTTCGTCATTCTCTGCTTAGGGCTACATCACGAGGAAACCAACCTTTGAGAAAGAACATACACTAGTTTATTCTGTCAAGTTCCAAGAAGCTAGCACAAACCGAGTTTGATTTAGAGTTCGAACTACTTCTATAAATATAGGAGAAAATAGAGTGAAACCTAAAAATTCAAACTGTTACTACAAACGAATGCTTCAACTAAGAAGAACGAAATTTGGGCATCCAAGTGGGATTGGTGTAGTGATCATAACCTGAAAGAATCATGAGGATTGGATGAAAAAAATATATGTTGAGATTTCAGGAGACCATAGTTTTTTGGAAGTTTGGCAATCCATTTCAATGAAAGTTTTTTGCGTCATTCTCTGCTTAAGTCTAAATCAAGAGGAAACAAACCATAGAATAGAACATAGAACAACTTTATTGTGTCAGGTTTCAAGATGCTAGCAATGACATGTTTGATTTAGAGTTCCAACTACATCTATCCAGATAGGGAAAAACAGAGTGAAACCTAAAAATTCAAACTGTCACTGCAAACGAATGCTTCAACCAAGAAGAACAAAATTTGGGCGTCCAATTGGGATTGATGTACCGATCATTACCTGAAAGTATCTTGAAGATTGGATGAAAAAATACATGTTGAGATTTCAGGAGACTGTAGTTATATGGAAGGTTGGCAACCCATTTTAATGAAAGTGTTATTCACCAGTCTCTACTTAAGGCTACATCAAGAGGAAACAAACCTTAGAGATAGAAAGTAGAATTACTTTATTGTGTCAAGATTCAAGAAGCTAGGACAAACCGGGTTTGATTTAGAGTTGCAAATATATCTATCAATATAGAGAAAACAGAGTGAAACCTAAAAATTCAAACCGTGACCGCAAATGAATGCTTCAAATAAGAAGAAAGAAATTTGGGCATCCAAGTGGGATTGGTGTACTGATCATTACCTGAAATTATCAGGAAAATTGGATGAAAAAGTATATGTTGAGATTTCAGGAGACTGTAGTTTTTTGGAAGCTTGTCAACCCATTTCAATGAAAGTGTTTTTCGTAATTCTCTGCTTAGGTCTACATCAAGAGGAAACAAACCTTAGAGACAGAACGTAGAAATACTTTGCTGTGTCAAGTTTCAAGAAGCTAGCACAAACCGTGTTTGATATAGAGTTCCAAATACATCAATCAATATGGAGAAAACAGAGTGAAACCTAAAAATTCAAACTGTTACTGCAAACGAAATATTCAACCTCGAAGAACGTAATTTGGGCATCCAAGTGGGATTGGTGTACTGATCATTACCTGAAAGTATCATGAAGATTGGATGAAAAAATATATGTTGAGATTTCGGGAGACTGTAGTTTCATGGAAGCTAACAATCCCTTTCAATGAAAGTGTTATTCACCAGTATCGGCTTAAGGCTAAATCATAGGAAACAAACCTTAGTGACAGAACATAGAACTACTTTATTGTGTCAAGATTCAAGAAGCTAGCCCAAACAGTGTTTGATTTAGAGTTCCAACTACATCTATCAATATGGTTAAAACAGAGTGAAACCTAAAAATTCAAACTGTTACTGCAAACTAATGCTCCAACCAAAAAAGAACGAAATTTGGGCATCCAAGTGGGATTGGTGTTCTGATCATTACCTGAAAGTATCATGAGGATTGGATGTAAAAATATATGATCAGATTTCAGGAGAGTGTAGTTTTTTGGAAGCTTGGCAACCCATTGCAATGAAAGTGTTTTTCGTCATTCTCTGCTTAGGTACATCAAGAGAAAACAAACCTTGGAGAAGAATGTAGAAATACTTTATTGTGTCATGTTTCAAGATGCTAGCAACAACCATGCTTGATTTAGAGTTGCAACTACATCTATCAATATGGAGAAAACAGAGTGAAACCTAAAAATTCAAACTCTTACTGCAAACGAATGCTCCAACCAAGAAGAACGAAATTTGGGCGTCCAAGTGGAATTGGTGTTCTGATCATTACCTGAAAGTATCATGAGGATTGGAAGAAAAAATATATGTTGAGATTTCAGGAGACTGTAGTTTTTTTGGAAGCTTG
Organism: Callospermophilus lateralis; assembly: GCF_048772815.1. Taxonomy (NCBI): domain Eukaryota; kingdom Metazoa; phylum Chordata; class Mammalia; order Rodentia; family Sciuridae; genus Callospermophilus; species Callospermophilus lateralis. The sequence goes on along the minus strand of NC_135311.1, from coordinate 31,213,583 downwards.
GCAACCCATTTAAATGAAAGTGTTCTTCGTCATTCTCTGCTTAGGTTTACATCAAGAGGAAACAAAACATAAAGATAGAACGTAGAAATTCTTTTTGTGTCAAGTTTCAAGAAGTTATCAAAAAACCTTGTTTGATTTAGAATTCAAACTACATCAATCAATATAGGAGAATATGGAATGAAACCTAAAAATTCAAACTGTTACCGCAAATGAATGCTTCAACTAACAAGAACGATATTTGAGCATCCAAGTGGGATTGGTGTACTGATGATTACCTGAAAGTATCATGAAGATTGGAGGAAAAAATACATGTTGAGATTTCAGGAGACTGTAGTTTTATGAAAGCTTGGCAACCCATTCCAATGAAAGTATTTTTCTTTATTCTCTGCTAAGGTCTACATCAAGAAGCTAGCACAAACCGTGTTTGATGTAGTAGAGTTCGAACTACATCTCTCAATATAGGAGAAAACAGAGTTTAACCTAAAAATTCAAACTGTTAGTGCAAACGAATGCGACAACCTAGAAGGTTGAAATTTGGGCCTTCAAGAGGGATTCGTGTACTGATCATTACCTGAAAGTGTCATGAAGTTTGGATGAAAAAATATATGTTGAGATATCAGAAGACTGTAGTTTTATGGAAGCATGGCAACCCCTATCAATGAAAGCATTTTATGAAAGTCTCTGCGTAGGTCTATACCACAAGGAAACAAACCTTAGAGATAGAAAGTAGAAATATTTTATTGTGTCAAGTTTCAAGAAGCTAGTACAAACCGTGTTTGATTTAGAGTTCCAACTACATCTATCAATATGGAGAAAACAGAGTGAAACCTAAAAATTCAAACAGTTACTGCAAACAAATGCTTCAATCTAGAAGAACGGAATTTGGGTGTCCAAGAGGGATTGGTGCACTGATCATTTCCTGAAAGTACCATAAAGATTGGATGAAAAAATATATGTTGAGATTTCATGAGAGTGTAGATATGGAAGCTTGGCAACACATTTCAATGAAAGTGTTTTCGGTCATTCTCTGCTTAGGTCAACATCAACAGAAAACAAACCAAAGAGATAGAATATAGAAATATTTATTGTGTCAAGGTTGAAGAAGCTAGCACAAACAGTGTTTGAATTTGAGTTCCAACGACATCTATCAATATGGAGAAAACAGATTGAAACCTAAAAATTCAAACTGTTACTGCAAACGAATGCTTCAACCGAGAAAAATGGAATTTGGGCGTCCAAGAGGGATTGGTGTACTGATCATTACCTGAAAGTATCATGAAGATTGGATGAAAAAATATATGTTGAGATTTCAGGAGACTGTAGTTTTTTGGAAGCTTGGCAACCCATTTCAATGAAAGTGCTTTTCGTCATTCTCTGCTTAGGTCTACATCAAGAGGAAACAAAACATAAAGATAGAACATGGAACTACTTTATTGTGTCAAGCTTCAAGATGCTAGCACCAACCGTGTTTGATTTAGAGTTCCAACTACATCTATCAATATAGGAGAAAACAGAGTGAAACCTAAAAATTCAAACTGTTATTAAAAACCAATGCTTCAACCCACAAGAACGAAATTTGGGCATCCAATTTAATTTGGTGTACTGATCATTACCTGAAAGTATCATGAAGATTGGATGAAAAAATATATGATGCGATTTCAGGAGACTGTAGTTTTGTGGAAGCTTGGCAACCCATTTCAATGAAAGTGTTTTTAGTCATTCTCTGCTTAGGTCTACATCAAGAGGAAAAAAAAAAAACATAAAGATAGAACGTAGAACTACTTTATTGTATCAAGTTTGAAGAAGAATGCACAAACCGTTTTTGATTTAGTGTTCCAACGACATCTATCAGTAATGGGAAAATAGATTGAAACCTTAAAATTGAAACTGTTACTGCAAACGAATGCTTCAACCTAGAAGAACGAAACTTGGGCATCCAAATGGGATTGGTGTACTGATCATTACCTGAAAGTATCATGAAGATTGGATGAAAAAATATATTTTGACATTTAAGGAGACTATAGTTTTATGGAAGGTTGGCAACCTTTTTCTATGAAAGTATTATTGACCTGTCTCTGCTTAAGTCTACATCAAGACGAAACAAACCTTCGAGACAGAACGTAGAACTACTTTATTGTGTCAAGTTTCAGGAAGCTATCACAAACCGTGTTTGATTTTGAGTTCCAACGACATCTATCAATATGGAGAAAACAGACTGAAACCTAAAAATTCAAACTGTTACTGCAAACGAATGCTTCAACCTAGAAAAATGGAATTTGGGCGTCAAAGTGGGATTGATGTAGTGATCATTACCTGAAAGTATCAAGAAGATTGGATGAAAAAATATATGTTGCGATTCAGCAGACTGTAGTTTTATGGAAGCTTGGCAACCCATTTCAATGAAAGTGTTATTCACCAGTCTCTACATCTATCAATATGGAGAAAACAAAGTGAATCCTAAATTTTCAAACTGTTACTGCAAACGGATGTTTCAACCTAGAAGAACGAAATTTGGGCATCCAAGTGAAATTGGTTTACTTATTTACCTGAAAGTATCATGAAGATTGGATGAAAAAATATATGTTAGATTTCAGGAGACTGTTGTTTTATGGAAGCTTGGCAACCCCTTTCAATGAAAGTGTTATTCACCAGTCTCTGCTTAGGTCTACATCAAGAGGAAACAAACCTTTGAGATAGAACGTAGAACTACTTCATTGTGTCAAGTTTGAAGGAGCAGGCACAAACCGTGTTTGACTTTGAGTTCCAACGATATCTATCAATATAGGAGACAACAGAGTGAAACCTAAAAATTCAACTGTTAACGCAATGAATGCTTCAACCTAGAAGAACGAAATTTGTGCATCCAAGTTGGATTGGTGACCTGATCATTACCTGAAAGTATCATGAAGATTGGTTGAAAAAATATATGTTGAGATTTCAGGAGACTATAGTTTTTTGGAAGCTATGCAACCCAATTCAATGAAAGTGTTTTTCATCATTCTCTGCTTAGGACTACAACAAGAGAAAACAAAACATAAAGATAGAACCTAGAACTTCTTTGTGTGTCAAGTTTCAAGATGCTAGCAACAACAAACTGTGCTTGATTTGGAGTTCCAACTACATCTATTAATATAGGAGAACACGAAGTGAAATCTAAAAATTCAAACTGTTACCGTAAACGAATGCTTCTGCTAAGAAGAATGAAATTTGGGCATCCAAGTGGGATTGGTGTACTGAACATTACCTGAAAGTATCATGAAAATTGAAAAAAAATACATGCTTAGATTTCAGGAGACTGTAGTTTTTTGGAAGCTTGGCAACCCATTCAATGAAAGTGTTTTTGTCATTCTCTGCTTAGGTCTACATCAAGAGGAAACAAAACATAAAGATAGAACCTAGAACTTCTTTGTGTGTCAAGTTTCAAGATGCTAGCAACAACCGTGTTTCATTTAGAGTTCCAACTACTTCTATCAATATAGGTGAAAAGAGTGTGAAACCTAAAAATTCAAACTGTTACTCCAAACGAATGCTTCAATCTAGAAGAACGAATTTTGGGCATCCTTGTTGGATTGGAGTACTGATAATTACCTGAAAGTATCATAAAGATTGGATGAAAAAATACATGTTGAGGTTTCAAAAGACTGTAGTTTTATGGAAGCTTGGCAACCCCTTCAATGAAAGTGTTATTCACCAGTCTCTGCTTAAAACTACAATAAGAGAAAACAAACATTAGAGATAGAAAGTAGAACTACTTTATTGTGTCAAGTTTCAAGAAGCTAGCACAAACGGTGTTTGATTTAGAGTTCCACCTACATCTATCAATATGGAGAAAACAGAGTGAAACCTAAAAATTCAAACTGTTACTGCAAATGAATGCTTCAACCTAGAAGAACGAAATTTGGGCTTCCCAGTGGGATTAGTGTACTGATCATTACCTGAAAATATCATGAAGATTGATAAAAAAATATATGTTGAGATTTCAGGAGACAGTAGTTTTTTTTAAGCTTGGCAACCCATTTCAATGAAAGTGTTTTTCGTCATTCTCTGCTTAGGTCTATTTCAAGAGGAAACAAAACATAATGATAGAATGTAGAACTACTTTATTGTGTCAAGTTTCAAGAAGTTAGCACAAACCGTGCTTGATTTAGAGTTTCAACTACATCTATCAATATAGGAGAAAACGGATTGAAACCTAAAAATTCAAACTGTTACCGCAAACGAATGCTTCAACTAAGAAGAACGAAATTTGGGCATCCAAGTGGGATTGGTGTACTGATCATTACCTGAAAGTATCATGAAGTTTGGATGAAAAAATATATGTTGAGATTTCAGGAGACTGTAGTTTTTGGAAGCTTGGCAAACCATTTAAATGAAAGTGTTTTTTCTCATTCTCTGCTTAGATCTATATCAAGAGGAAAAAAACCTAAGAGAAAGAACGTACTAATACTTTATTGTGTCAAGTTTCACGAAGTTAGCTCTAACCGTATTTGATTTAGAGTTCCAACTACATCTATCAATGTAGGAGAAGACGGAGTGAAACCTAAAATTTAAAACAGTTAACGCAAACGAATACTTCAAAAAAGAAAAACGAATTTTGGGCGTCCAAGTGAAATTGGTGTACTGATCATTACCTGAAAGTATCATGATGATTGGATGTAAAAATATATGTTGAGATTTCAGGAGACTGTAGATTTTGGAAGCTTGGTAACCCATTTCAATGAAAGTGTTTTTTGTCATTTTCGGCTTAGGTCCACATCAAGAAGAAAAAATCCTTAAAGATAGAACGTAGAACTGCTTTATTTTATCAAGTTTCAAGAAGTTAGCACAAACCGTTTTTGATTTAGAGTTCAAACTACATCTATCAATATAGGAGAAAACGGAGTGAAACCTAAAAATTCAAACTATTACCGCAAACGAATGCTTCAATTAAGAAGAACGAAATTTGGGCATCCAAGTGAAATTGATGTACTGATCATTACAGGATAGTATCATGAAGATTGGATGTAAACATATATGTTGGGATTTCAGGAGACTGAAGTTCTATGGAAGCTTGGCAAGCCCATTCAATGAAAGTGTTATTCACCAGTCTCTGCTTAAGGCAAAATCAAGAGGAAACAAACCTTAGAGATAAAACGTAGAACTGCTTTATTTTGTCAAATTTCAAAAAGCTAGCACAAACCGTGTTTGATTTAGAGTTCCAACTACATCCATCAATATATGAGAAAACAGAGTGAAACCTGAAAATTCCAACTGTTACCGCAATCGAATGCTTCAACTAAGAAGAACAAAATTTGGGCATCCAAGTAGGATTGGTGTACTGATCATTACCTGAAATTATCATGAAGATTGGATGAAAAAATATATGTTGAGATTTCAGGAGACTGTAGTTTTTTGGAAGCTAAGCAACTCATTTCAATTAAAGTGTTTTTTGTCATTCTCTGCTTAGGTCTACATCAAGATGAAACAAAACATAAAGATAGAACTTAGAACTACTTTATTGTGTCAAGTTTCAACTTACAAGAACTAAATTTGGGAGGCCAAGTGGGATTGGTGTACTGATCATTATCTGAAAGTATCATGAAGATTGGATGAATAAATATATGCTGGGATTTCAGGAATCTCCTAGTTTATCAGAAGCCAAGCAATCCCTTTCAGTCAAAGGGTTTTTCGCCAGTCTCTGCTTAGGGCTACATCAAGAGGAACGAAACCATTGAAATAGAACCTAGAACTACTTTATTTTGTCAAGTTTCAAGAAGCTAGCACAAACTCTGTTTCATTTACAGATCCAACTACGTCTATCCATATAATTGAAACCAGAATGAAACCTGCAAATGCAAATGAATGCTTCAACCTAGAAGAACGAAAATTGTGCAGCCCAGTGGCATTGTTGTACTGATCATTACGTGAACGTTTCATGAAGTTTGGATAAAAAAAATATATACAGAGATTTCAGGAAACGCCTAGTTTTTCGGAAGCCTGTCAACCAATTTCAATGAAGGTGTTTTTCGCCAGTCTCTGCTTAGGGCTACATTAAGAGGAAAGAAACCATAGAGATAGAAACTAGATCTACTTCATTGTGTCAAGTTTCAAGAAGCTAGCAAAAACCGTGTTTGATTTAGAGTTCCAACTACGTCTATCCATGTTGGAGAAAACAGAGTGAAAACTAAATATTTAAACATTCACTTCAAACCACTGCTTCAACCTAGAAGAATGAAATTTGGGCAGCCACGTGGGACTGCTGTACTGATCATTACCTGAAAGTATCATGAAGAGTTGATGAAAAAATATATGCAGGGACTTCAGGAAATTCATAGTTTTTCGGAAGCCTGACAACCTCTTTCAATGAAAGTGTTTTTTGCAAGTCTCTGTTTAGGGCTACCTCAAAAAAAAAATATATATATATATAGAGAGAGAGAGCCTAGAAGTAGTCAATTGTTTCAAGTTTGAAAAAGCTAGCACAACCCGGATTTGATTTAGAGTTCCACATAGAGTTCCATATAGGGGAAAACAGAGGGAAACCTAAAAACTGAAACTGTTACTGCAAAAGAATGCTTCAACCTACAAGAACCGAATTTTGGCAACCAAGTGGGATTGGTGTACTGATCATTACCTGAAAGTATAATGAAGATTGGATGAAGGAATTTATGCTGAGATTTCAGGAAATACATGGATCCATACAGGAGAAAACAGTGTGAAATCTAAAAATTGAAACTGTTACTGCAAACAAATGCTTCAACCTTGAAGAACAAAATTTTTGCAGCCATGTGGGATTGGTGTGAAAGTATCATGAAGATTGGAAGAAAAAATATTTGCTCAGATTTCAAAAAACTTCTAGTTTTTCAGAAGCCTGGCAACCCCTTTCAATGAAAGCATTTTTCGCCAGTCTCTGCTTAGGCTACATCAAAAGGAAAGAAATCCTAGAGATAGAACCTAGAACCACTTTACTGTGTCAAGTTTCAAGAAGCTAGCACAAGCCGTGTTTGATTTAGAGTTCCAACTACGTCTTAAAGAGGGGAAAATAGAGTGAAAACTAAAAATTGAAACTGTTACTGTAAACGAATGCTTCACCTAGAAGAATGAAATTTGGGCATTCATGTAAGATTGGTGTACTATCATTATCTGAATGTATCATGATGATTGGTTGAAAAAATATATGCGGACATTTCAGGAAACTCCTAGTTTTTCAGACGCCTGGCAACCCCTTTCAATGAAAGTATTTTTAGCCATTCTCTGCTTAGAGCAACATCAAAAGGAAGGAAACCATAGAGGTAGAACCTATAAATACTTTGTTGTGTCAAGTTTCAAAAAGCTAGCACAAACCGTGTTTGATTTAGAGTTCCAACTATTTGTTTACATATAGGAGAAAACAGAATGAAACCTAAAAATTGAAACTGTTACTGCCAAGGATTGCTACAACATAAAAGAACAAAATTTGGGCAGCCAAGTAGGACTCGTGTACTGATAATTTCCTCAATGTATCATAAATATTGGATAAAAAATATAGGCAGAGATTTTAGGTAACTCCTAGTGTTTTCGGAAGCCTGGCAAACTTTTTCAATGAAAGCGTTTTTCGCCAGACTCTGCATAGGGCTACATCAAGAGGAAACACACCATAAAAATAGAATCCAGAAGTACATTGACGTGTCAAGTTTCAAGAAGCTACCAAAAGCCTTGTTTGATTTTGAGTTCCAACTACGTATATCCGTATAGCCGAAAAAGGAGTGAAACCTAAAAATTAAAACTGTTACTGCAAACGAATGCTTCAACCTAGAAGATCAAAAATTGGGCAGCCAAGTGGATTTGGTGTACTGTTCATTACCTGAAAGTATCATGAAGATTGGGTGAAAAAAATATACACAGATATTTTAGGAAACTCCTAGTTTTTCAGAAGCCTGAACACCCCTTTCAATTAAAGTGTTTTTCTCCAGTCTCTGCTTAGGGCTACATCAGGAGAAAAGAAACCATAGAGAGAGAACCTAGAACTACTTTTTTGTGTCAAGTTTCAAGAAGCTAGCACAAACCGTGTTTGATTTAGAGTTCCAACTAAATCTATCCATATAGGAGAAAACAGAGTGAAAACTAATTATTGAAACTGTTACTGCAAACGATTGCTTCAACCTAGAAGAACGAAATTTCGGCACCAAGTGGGATTGGTGTACTGATCATTACCTGAATGTATCATGAAGTTTGGATGAAAAAATATATGCTGGGTTTTCAAGAAATTCCTAGTGTCCTCGGAAGCCTGGAAACCCCTTTCAATGAAAGGGTTTTTCGCCAGTTTCTGCTTAGGCCTACAACATGAGGAAAGAAACCATAGAGACAGAACCTAGAAGTACTTTATTGTGTCAAGTTTCAAGAAGCTAGCACGTACCGTGTTTAATTTAGAGTTCCAAATACGTCTATTCATATTGGTGAGACCAGAGTGAAACCTAAAAAATGAAAGTGTTACTGCAATTGAATGCTTCAACCTAGAAGAAAGAAATTTTGGCAGCCAAGTTGGATTGGTGTACTGATCATTACCTGAAAGTATCATGAAGATTGGATGAAAAAATATATGCAGAGATATCAGGACACTTCTAGTTTTTCGGAGGCCTGGCTACTCATTTCAATGAAAGTGTTTTTAGCCAGTCTCTGCTTAAGGCTACATCAAGAGGAAAGGAAACATAGAGGTAGAAACTAGAACTACTTTATTGTGTCAAGTATCAAGAAGCTAGCACAAACTGTGTTTGATTTAGAGTTCCAACTACGTCTATCCATATAGGAGAGAAGAGAGTGAAACCTAAAAATTTAAACTGTTACTGCAAACGACTGCTTCAACCTAGAAGAATGAAATTTGGGCAGCCAAGTGGGAATGGGGTACATTTCATAACCTGAAAGTATCATAAATATTGGATGAAAAAATATATACCGGAATTTCAGGAAACCCCTAGTTTTTCAGAAGCCTGGCAACACCTTTCAATGATTGTTTTTTCGCCTGTCTCTGCTTAGGGCTAAATAAGAGGAAAGTAACCATAGAGATAGAACCTAGAAATACTTTATTGTGTCAAGTATCAAGAAGCTAGCACAAACGGTGTTTCATTTAGAGTTCCAAATAAGTCTATCCATATAGGAGAAAAAAGAGTGAAAACTAAAAATTGAAACTGTTACTGCAAACGAATTCTTCAACCTACAAGAATGAAATCTGGGCAGCCAGGTGGGATTGCTGTATTGATCATTACTTGAAAGTATCATGAAGATTGGATGAAAAAAAAATATGCTGAAATTTCAGGAATATCGAAATTTTGGGGAAGCTTGGCAAATCCTTTCAATGAAAGTGTTCTTCGCCTCTCTCTGCTTAGGGCTACATCCAGAGGAAACAAACGATAGAGATAGAACGTAGAACTTCTTTATTCTGTCATGTTAGAAGAAGGTAGTCAAAACCATGTTTATTTCAGAGTTCCACCTACATCTATCCATACACGAGAAAACAGAGTGAATCTAAAAATTGAAAGTTTTACTGCAAACGAATGCTTCATACTAGAAGAACAAATTTTGGGCAGCCAAGTGGGATTGGTGTACTGATCATTACCTGAAAGCATCATGAAGATTGAATGAAAAAAATTATGCTGAGATTTCAGGAAACTCGTAGATTTTTCGAAGCTTAGCAACCCCTTTCAATGAAAGGGTTTTTGCCCTGTCAATGCTTAGTGCTACATGAAGAGGAAACAAACCAGACAGATAGAACTAAGAACTACTTTATTGTGTCAAGTATCAAGAAGCTAGCACAATCTGTGTTTGATTTAGAGTTCCAATTACATCTATCCATATAGGAGAATAGACAGTGAAACGTGAAAATCCAAACTGGTACTGCAAAAGGAAGCTCCAAGATAGAAGAATAAAATTTGGGCAGCCAAGTGGGATTAATGTACTGATCATTACCTGAAAGTATCATGAAGATTGGATGAAAAATGATATTCTGAGATTTCACACGTAGTTCTTTGGATGCTTGACAACACCTTTCAATTAAAGCATTTTTCTCCAGTCTATGATTAGGGCTACATCAAGAGGAAACAAACCATTTAGATAGAACTTTGAACTATTTTATTGTGTCAAGTTTCAAGAAGCCAGAACAAACCGTGTTCGATTTAAAGTACAACTATGAATAAAGAAATTTGGGCATCCAAGTGGGATTGGTATACTGATCATTACTTGAAAGTATCATGAAGATTGGATGAAAAAAATACATGCAGAGTTTTCAGGAAACCAGTTGTTTTTTGGAAGCTTGGCAACCCCTTCAATGAAAGTGTTCTTCGCCAGTCTCTAATTGGGGCTACATCCAGAGGAAACAAACGATAGAGATAGAAGTTAGAACTCCTTTATTTTGTCAAGTTTCAAGAATATAGCACAAACCGTGTTTGATTTAGAGTTGCAACTACATCTATCCATATAGGAGAAAACAGAGTGAAACCTGAAAAATGAAAGTGGTACTGCAAACAAATGCTTTGACCTAGAAGAATGAAATTCTGCAGCCAAGTGTGATTGGTGTACTGATTATTAACTGAATGTATCATGCAGATTAAATGAAAAAATATATGCTCATATTCCTGAAAAATCGTAGTTTTTTGGTAGATTGTCAACACCTTTCAATGTAAGCTTTTTTCGCCAGTCTCTGAATATGACTACATCAAGAGGAAACAAACTATAAAGTTATAACTTAGAACTACAATATTGTGTGAAGTTTCAAGAAGCTAGAACAATCCGTGTTTGATTTAAAGTTCCAACGACAACTATCCTTATAGGAGAAAACAGAGTGAAACCTAAAAATTGAAACTATTACCGCAAACGATACTTAAAACTAAAAGAACGAAATTTGGTTAGCCAAGTGTGATTGCTGTACTGATCATTACCTGAAAGTATCATGAAGATTGGATTACAAAACATATGCTGAGATTTTAGGAAACTCATAATTTTTTGGAAGCTTGGCAACCCCATTCAATGAACGTGTTTCTTGCCAGTCTATGCTTAGGATAAATCAAGAGAAACAAACCATAAAGACAGAAGGTAGGACCAATTTACTGTGTCAAGTTTCAAGAAGCTAGCAAAATCCGTGTTTGATTTTAGGTCCGAAAATATCTATGCATACAGGAGAAAACAGAGTGAAACCTGAAAATCGAAACCGATACACAAAACGAATGCTTAAACTTAGAAGAATAAAATTCTGGCAGCCATGTGGGATTGGTGAGCTGATCATTACCTGAAAGTGTCATGAAGATTGGATGAAAAAATATATTCTGAGATTTCAGAAAATTCGTAGTTTTTTGATAGCTTGGCAACCACTTTCAATGAAATTATTTTTCGCTAGTCTCTGCCTTGGGCTACATTAAGAGGAAACAAACCATAGAGTTAGAACTTAGAACTACTTTATTTGGTCAAGTTTCAAGAAGGTAGCACAATCCGTGTTTGATTTAGAGTTCCAACTACATTAATCCATATAGGAGAAAACAGAGCTAAACCTGAAAATTCAAACTGGTACTGTAAACAAAAGCTTCAACATAGAAAAATGAAATTAGGTTTCTGGAAGCTCGGCAACCCCTTATACTGAAAGTGGTTTTTGCCAGTCTCTGCTTAGGGCTACATCAAGAGGAACAAACAATAGAGTTAGAACTTAGAACTAGTTTATTCTGCCAAGTTTCAAGAAGCTAGCACAAACCGTGTTTGATTTAGAGTTCCAACTACATTAATCCATATAGGAGAAAACAGAGCTAAACCTGAAAATTCAAACTGGTACTGTAAACAAAAGCTTCAACATAGAAAAATGAAATTAGCGCAGGCCAGTGGTATTCGTGTACTGATCATTAGCTGAAAGCATCATGAAGATTGGATGAAAAAGTATATGCTGAAATTTCAGAAAAAGCCTAGATTTTTGGTACATTGGCAAACCCTTTCAATGAAAGTGTTTTTCAACAGTCTCTTTTTAGGGCTACATCAAGATGAATCAAACGTTAGAGTTACAACTTAGAACTACTTTAATCAGTCATGTTTCAAGTAGCTAGCACAAACCCTGTTTGATTTAGAGTTCCAACTACATCTATCCATAAGAGAAAACAGAGTGAAACCTAAAAATTGAAACTGTTACTGCAAACGAATGGTTCAAGCTAGAAGAACAAAATTTGGGCAGACAAGTGGGATTGGTGTACTGATCATTCCTTGAAAGTATCATGAAGATTGGATGAAAAAATATATGCTGAGATTTCAGGAAACTCATAGTTTTTTGGAAGCTTGGCAACCCCTTTCAAGGAAAGTGTCTTTTGCCAGTCTCTGCTTAGGGCTACATAAAAAGGAAACAAACCACATAGATAGAATTTAGGACTACTTTAATCTGTCAAGTTTCAAGAAGCTAGCACAAACCGTGTTTGAGTTAGAGTTCCAAATACATCTATCCATATTAGAGAAAACAGAGTGAAACCTAAAAATTGAAACTGTTAAACCAAAGAATGCTTCACTATAGAGAACGAAATTTGGGCAGCCAAGCGGGATTGGGGTACTGATCATTACCTGAAAGTATCAAAGTTGGAACTTAGAAATAGTTTATTCTCACAAGTTTCAAAAAGCTAGCACAATCCGTGTTTGATTTAGAGTTCCAACTACTTGTAAGCATATAGGAGAAAAGAGAGTGAAAACTGAAAATTCAATCTGATGCTAAAAACGAATTTTTCAACCTAGAAAAATGAAATTTGGGTAGCCAAGTGGGATTGGTGTACTGATCAATACCTGAAAGTATCATGAAAAGTGGATGAAAAAAACTATGATCTAATTTCAGAAAACTCGTAGTTTTTTGGTCGCTTGGCAATCCTTTTCAATGAAAGAGTTTTTTGCCAGTCCCTGCTTAGGGCTACATGAAGAGGAAGAAACTGTTGAGAGAGAACTTAGAACTTCTTTATTCTGTCAAGTTTCAAGATGCCAGCACAAACCGTGTTTGATTTGGAGTTCCAAATATATCTATCCATATAGGAGAAAACAGAGTGAAACCTGAAAATTGAAACTGGTACTTCAAATGAATGCTTCAACCTAGAAGAATAAAATTTGGGCAGCCACGTTGGATTGGTGAACTCATCATTACCTGAATGTATCACAACGTTTGGATGAAAAAATATATGCTGAGATTTCAGGAAACTCATAGGTTTTTGGATGCTTGGCAACCAATTTCAATGAAAGTGTCTTTCGCCAGTCTTTGCTTAGAGTTACATCAAAAGAAAACAAACCATAGAGATAGAACTTAGCACTACTTTATTCTGTCAAGATTCAAGAAGATAGCCCAAACCATGTTTGTTTTAGAGTTCCAAGTACATCTATCCATATAAGAGAAAACACAATGAAACCTAAAAATTGACACTGTTATTGCAAATGAATGCTTCAACCTAGAAGAACAAAACATGAGCAGCCCGTGGGATTGGTGTACTGATCATTACTTGAAAGTATCATGAAGATTGGATGAAAAAATATATGCTGAGATTTCAGGAAACTTGTAGCACTTTGGAAGCCTGGCAAACCCTTTCAATTAAAGTGTTTTTTTGCCAGTTTCTGCATAGGGATACATCAAGAGGAATCAACCCATAGTGTTAGAACTTAGAAATACTTTATTCTCTCACATTTCAAGAAGCTAGCACAAACCATGTTTGATTTAGTGTTCCAAATAATTCTATCCATATAGGAGAAAACAGAGTGAAACCTGAAAATTGAACCATCAGTGCAAACGAATGCTTCAAGCTAGAAGAACGAAATTTGTGCAGTCAATTGGCATTGGTGTACTGATCATTACTTGAAAGTATCATGAAAACTGGATGAAAAAATAATGCTGAGATTTAAGGAAACTCGTAGTTTTTAAGAAGCTTGGGAAACCCTATCAATGAAAGTGTTTTTCAAGAGTATATGCTTAGGGCTACATCAAGAGGAAACAAACCATGAAGATAGAACTTAGAATTACTTTATTGTGTCAAGTTTCAAGAAGCTAGAAAAATCCGTGTTTGTTTTATAGTTAAAAATACATCTATACCTACAGGAGAAAACAAAGTGAAACCTGAAAATCAAAACAGATACACCAAACGAATGCTTGAAACTAGAAGAATGTAATTTCGGCAGCCATGTGGGATTGGTGTACTGATCATTACCTGACAGTATCATGAAGATTGGATGAAAAAATATATGCTAAGATTTCAGAAAACTCATAGTTTTTGGAAGCTTGGGAACCCCCTTCAATGAAAGTGTTTTTCGCTATTCTCTGCCTAGGGTTACATCAGGAGAAAACAAACCATAGATTTAGAACTTAAAACTACTTTATTGTGTCAAGTATTAAGAACCTAGTGCAATCCGTGTTTGATTTAGAGTTCCAACTACATGTATGCATGTAGGAGAAAACAGAGTGAAACATGAAATCGAAACTGATACACCAAACGAATGCTTCAACCTAGAAGAGAGAAATTTGGGCAGCCAAGTAAGATTGGTGTACTGATCATTACCTGAATGAGTCATAAAGATTGGATGAAAAAATATATGCAGAGATTTTAGGAAACTCATATTTTTTTGGTTGCTTGGCAAACCCTTTCAATGAACGTGTTTTTCACCAGTCTATGCTAGGGCTACATCAAGAGGAAACACACCATAGAAATAGAACTTAGAACTACTTTATTGTGTCAAGTTTCAAGAAGCTATCACAAACCATGTTTGATTTACAATTCCAACTACATCTATGCATATAGGAGAAAACAGAGTGAAACCTGAAAATTGAAACTGTTACTGCAAAAAAATGCTTCAAATTTGAAGAAAGAAATTTCGGCAGCCAAGTGGGATTTGTGTACGGATCATTACTTGAAAGTATCATGAAGATTGGATGAAAAAAATATATGCTGTAATTTCAGAAATCTCGTAGTTTTTTTGGAAGCGTGGCAACCACATTCAATGAAAGTTTTTTGGCCAGTCTCTCCTTAGGGCTACATAAAGAGAAAACACACCATAGAGATAGAACTTAGAACTACTTTATTGTGTCAAGTTTCAAAGAGCTAGCACAAACCGTGTTTGATTTAGAGTTTCAACAACAACTACCATATAGAAGAAAACACAGTGAAACCTAAAATTTTAAACTGTTACAGCAAACAAAAGATTTATCTAGAAGAATAAAATTTGGGCAGCCAAGTTGGAGTGGTGTACTGATCATTACTTCAACGGATCATGAAGATTGGATGAAAAAGTATATGCTGAGATTTCTGGTAACTCCTAAA
The DNA here is from genome assembly GCF_048772815.1 of Callospermophilus lateralis. Lineage (NCBI taxonomy): Eukaryota > Metazoa > Chordata > Mammalia > Rodentia > Sciuridae > Callospermophilus > Callospermophilus lateralis. Next base: position 31,198,329 of record NC_135311.1, on the reverse strand, counting down.
CTTTTGGAAGATTGGCAACTCCTTTTAATGAAAGTGTTTCGCCAGTCTCTGCTTAGGGTAACATCAAGAGGAAACAATGCACAGAGATAGAACTTAGAACTACTTTATTGTGTCAAGTTTCAAGAAGGCAGCAAAAACCGTGATTGATTTATAGTTCCAAATATATCCATCCATATAGGAGAAATCAGAGTGAAACCTAAAAATTAAAACTGTTACTTCAACGAATGCTTCAACCTAGAATAACAAAATTTGGGCAGCCAAGTGGGATATGTGTACTGATCATTACTTGAAAGTATCATGAAGATTCGATGAAAAAATATATGTTGAGATTTCAGGAGACAGACGTTTTATGGAAGCTTGGCAACCGCTTTAAATAAAAGTTTTATTCACCAGTCTCTGATTAAGGCTACATCAAGAGGAATCAAACCTTAGAGATAGAATGTAGAACTACATACTTGTGTCAAGATTCAACCCAATTAAATGAAAGTGTTCTTCGTCATTCCCTGCTGAGGCCTACAAGAAGAGGAATGTGACCTTAAAGATTGAATGTAGAACTACATTATTGTGTCAAGTTTCAAGAATCTAGAACAAATCGTTTTTGATTTAGAGTTTCAAATACATCTATCAATATGGAGAAAACAGAGTGAAACCTAAAAATTGAAACTGTTACTGCAAACGAAAGTGTTTTTCTCCAGTCTATGCTTAGGGCTACATCAGAGGAAACAAACCATACAGAGAGAACTTAGAACTACTTTATTGTGTCAAGTTTCAAGAAGCTAGCACAAACCATGTATGCTTTAGAGTCCAATCTACATCTGTCCATATAGGAGAAAACACAGTGTAACTTAAAAATTGACACTGTTACTGCAAACGAATGCTTCAACCTAGAAGAACGAAATTTGGGCAGCCAAGTGGGATTGGTGTACTGATGATTACTTGAAAGTATCATGAATATTGGATGAAAAACTATATGCTGAGATTTCAGGAAACTCGTAGTTTTTTGGAAGCTTCGCAACGCCTTTCAATGAAAGTATTTTTCGCCAGTCTATGCTTAGGGCTACATTAAGAGGAAAAAAAACATGGAGATAAAACTTAGAACTAAATTATTGTGTCAAGTGTCAAGAAGCTAGCACAAACCGTGTTTGATTTAGAGTTCCAACTACATCTATCCATATAGGAAAAAAACAGAGTGAAACCTGAAATTTGAAACTGGTACTGCAATCGAATGCTTCAAGCTAGAAGAACGAAATTAGGGCAGCCAAGTAGGATTGGTGTACTGATCATTACCTGAAAGTATCATGAAGATTGGATGAAAAATTATATGCTGAAATTTCAAAAAAACTCATAGTTTTTAAGTAGCTAGGAACCCCTTTCAATGAAAGTATTTTTCGCCAGTCTACACTTAGGGCCACCTGAAGAGTAAACAAACCATAGTGTTAGAACATAGAACGTCTTTATTCTGTCAAGTTTCAAGATGCTGGCACAAACTGTGTTTGCTTTAGAGTTCCAGCTACATCTATCCATATAGGAGAAAACAGAGTGAAACCTAAAAACTGAAACTTTTCCTTCAAACGAATGCTTCAACCTAGAGTAACAAATTCGGGCAGCCAAGTGGGATTTTTATACTGATCATTACTTGAAAGTATAATGAAGTTTGGATGAAAAAATATGTGCTGAAATTTTAGGAATCTCATAGTTTTTTGGAAGCTTGGCAACTCCTTACAATGAATGTGTTTTCAGCCAGTCTATGCTTAGGACTACATCAAGAGGAAACAAACCATGCAGATAGAACTTAGAACTACTTTATTGTGTCAAGTTTCAAGAAGCTAGCACAAACCGTGTTTGATTTAGAGTTCCAACTACATCTATCCATATAGGAGAAAACAGAGTGAAACCTGAAAATTGAAACTAGTACTGCAAAGGAATTCTTCAACCTAGAAGAATAAAATTTGGTAAGCAAATTGGGATTGGTGTACTGATCATTACATGAAAGTATCATGAAAAGTGGATGAAAAAATCAATGATCCAATTTCAGAAAACTCGTAGTATTTTTGGTAGCTTCGCAACACCTTTAAATGAAACAGTGTTTCACTAGTCTCTGCTTAGGGCTACATAAAGAGCAAGAAACTATAGAGAGAGAACTTATAACTACTTTATTCTGTCAAGTTTCAAGAAGCTAGCACAAACTATGTTTGATTTAGAGTTCCAAGTACATCAATCCATAAAGGAGAAAACAGAGTGAAACCTGAAAATTGAAACTGGTACTTCAAATGAATGCTTCAACCTAGAAGAATAAAATTTGGGCAGCCAATTGGTATTGGTTTACTGATCATTATCTGAAAGTATGATGAATATTGGATGTAAAAATATATGTTGAGATTTCAGAAAACTCGTAGTTTTTTGGTAGCTTGGCAACGTCTTTAAATAAAAGTGTTTTTCGCCATTCTCTGCTGTGGGCTACATCAAGTGGAAACAAACCATAGAGTTAGAACATAAAACTACTTTATTCTGTCATATTTCAAGAAGCTAGCACAAACCGTGTTTGATTTAGAGTTCCAAAGACATCTATCCATATAGGAGAAAACAGAGTGAAACCTAAAAATTGAAACTGTTATTGCAAACGAATGATTCAAATTAGAAGAACGAAATTTTCAAAACCAAGTGGGATTGGTGTACTGATCATTACCTGAAAGTGTCATGAAGATTGGATGAAAATATATATGATGAGATTTCAGGAAACTCCTTATTTATTGGTAGCTTGGCAACCTTTTTCAATGAAAGTGTTTTTCACCAGTCTATGCTTAGGGCTACATCAAGGGGAAACAAACCACAGAAATAGAACTTAGAACTACTTTATTGTGTCAAGTTTCAAGAATCTAGCACAAGCTGTGTTTTATTTAGAGTTCCAACTAAATCTATTCATATACGAGAAAACAGAGTGAAACCTAAAAATTGAAACTGTTAGTGCAATCGAATGCTTCCACCTAGAAGAACGAACATTGTTCAGCCAAGTGAGATTGGTGTACTGATCATTACCTGTAAGTATCATGAAGATTGAATGAAAAAATATATGCTGAGATTTCAGGAAACTCGTTGTTATTTGGAAGCTTGGCAACGCCTTTCAATGAATGTGTTTTTCCCCAGTCTATGCTTAGGGCTACATCAAGAGGAAACACACCATACAGATAGAACTTAGAACTACTTTATTTTGTCAAGTTTGAAGAAGATAGCACAAATTGTGTTTGATTCAGAGTTCCAACTACATCTATCCATATAGGAGAAAACAGAGTGAAACATAAAAATTGATACTGTTATTGCAAACGAATGCTTCAACCTAAAAGATCGAAATTTGGGCAGCCAAGTGGGATTTCTGTACTGATCATTACCTGAAAGTATCCGGAGATTGGATGAAAAAATGTATGCTGAGATTTCAGGAAATTCGTAGTTTTTTGGAAGCTTGGCAAACTTTTTAAATGAAATTGTATTTCACTAGTCTCTTCTTAGGCCTACAACAAGTGGAAAAAACCGTAGAGGGAGAACTTAGATCTAATTTATTGTGTCAAGTTGCAAGAAGCTAGCACAAACCGTGTAAGACTTTGAGTTCCATCTATAACTTTCCATTATCGGGGAAATCAGAGTGAAACCTAAAATTTGAAACTGTTACTGCAAAAGAATGCTTATATCTAGAAAGACGAAATTTGGACAGCCAAGTGGAATCCGTGTACTGATCATTGCCTGAAAGTATCATGAGGATTGGATGAAAAAATATATGCTGAGATTTCAGGAAACACGTAGTTTTTGGAAGCTTGGCAACTTCTTTCAATGAAAGTGTTTTTCCCCAGTCTCTGCTTATGGCTACATCAAGATGAAACAAACCATACAGAAAGAACTTTGAACTCTTTTATTGTGTGACGTTTCAAGAATCTAGCACCAACCGTTGATATAGAGTTCCAACTACATCTATCCATATAGGAGAAAACAGAGTGAAATCTGAAAATTGAAACTGGTACTGTAAACGAATGCTTCAACCTAGAGGAATGAAATTTGGGCAGCCAAGTGGAACTGGTGTACTAATCATTCCCTGAAAGTATCAGGAAGATTGGATGAAAAAATACATGCTGAGATTTCAGGAAACTCGTAGTTGTTTGATAGCTTGGTAACCCCTTTCAATGAAAGTGTTTTTCCCCAGTCTCTGCTAGGGCTACATGAAGAGGAAACAAACTATAGAGTTAGAACTTAGAACTGTTTTATTGTGTCAAGTTTCAAGAAGCTAGCACAAATTCTGTTTGATTTAGATTCCATCTATAACTTTCGAGTATAGGGGAAAACAGAGTGAAACCTAAAATTTGAAACTGTTACTGCAAACAAATGCTTCAACCTTGAAGAACGAAATTTGAGCTGCCCAGTGGGATCGGTGTACTGATCCTTACCTGAAAGTATCATGAAGATTGGGTGAAAAAATATATTCTGAGATTTCAGAAAACTTTTAGTTTTTTGGTCACTTGGCAACACATTTCTTTTTTTTAAATTAATTTTTATTGTTGGTTGTTCAAAACATTAGATAGTGCTTGATATATTATATTTCACACTTTGATTCAAGTGGGATATGAACTCCCATTTTTACCCCGTATACAGATTGCAGAACCACATCTGTTGCACATCCTTTGATTTTCATATTGCTATACTAGTGTCTGTTGTATTCTGCTGCCTTTCCTATCCTCTACTATCCCCCCTTCCTCCCTCCCCTCTCCTCTTCTCTCTTTACCCCCTCTACTGTAATTAATTTATCCCCCTTATATTTTTCCCCCTTTCCCCTCACTTCCTCTTGTATGTAATTTTGTATACCCCTGAGGGTCTCCTTCCATTTTCATTCATTTTCCCTTCTTTCGCCCTTTCTCTCCCACCTCTCATCCCTGTTTAATGTTAATCTTCTTAGTTACTCTCCTTATATCAAAGAAGACATTTGGCATTTGTTTTTAAGGGATTGGCTAGCTTCATTTAGCATAATCTGCTCTAATGCCATCCATTTCCCTGCAAATTCTATGATTTTGTCATTTTTTAATGCAGAGTAATACTCCATTGTGTATAAATGCCACATATTTTTTTATTCATTCGTCTATTGAAGGACATATAGGTTGGTTCCACATTCTTGCTATTGTGAATTGTGCTATTCTGACCATGGATGTAGCAGTGTCCCTATTGTGTGCTCTTTTTAGTTCTTTAGGGAATAGACTGAGTAGGGGAATAGCTGGGTCAAATGGTGGTTCCATTCTGAGCTTTCCAAGAAATCTCCATACTGCTTTCAAAATTGGCTGCACCAATTTGCAGTCCCACCAGCAATGTACAAGTGAACCCTTTTCCCCACATCCTCACCAGAACTTGTTGTTGTTTGACTTCCTAATGGCTGCCAATCTTACTGGAGTGAGATGGTATCTTAGGGTGGTTTTGATTTGCATTTCTCTGACTGCTAGAGACGGTGAGCATTTTTTCATGTGCATGTTGATTGATTGTATGTCCTCCTCTGAGAAATGTCTGTTCAGGTCCTTGGCCCATTTGTTGATTGGTTTATTTGTTATGTTATTGTCTATTTTTTTTTTTTTAGTTTTTTGTATATTCTGGATATTAGGACTCTGTCTGAAGTATGAGGAGTAAAGAATTTTTCCCAGGACGTAGGCTCCCTATTTACCTCTCTTATCATTTCTTTTGCTGGGAAAAAACCTTTTAGTTTGAGTAAGTCCCATTTGTTGATTCTATTTTTTAACTCTTGTGCTATGGGTGTCCTATTGAGGAATTTGGAGCCCGACCACACAGTATGTAGATCATAGCCAACTTTTTCTTCTATCAGACGCCATGTCTCTGATTTGACATCAATTTCCTAGATCCACTTTGAGTTAACTTTTGTGCATGGCGAGAGAAAGGGATTCAGTTTCATTTTGTTGCATATGGATTTCCAGTTTTCCCAGCACCATTTGTTGAAGATGCTATCCCTCCTCCACTGCATGCTATTAGCCCCTTTAACAAATATAAGTTAGTTGTAATTTTGTGGATTGGTTTCTGTATTCTCTATTCTGTACCATTTGTCCACCCGCCTGTTTTGGTACCAGTACCATGCTGTTTTTTTTTTTTGTTTGTTTGTTTGTTTTTTACTATTGCTCTGTAGTATAGTTTGAAGTCTGGTATAGCTATACCGCCTGATTCACACTTCCTGCTTAGCATTGTTTTTGCTCTTCTGGGTCATCTATTTTTCAATATGAATTTTATGATGGCTTTCTCTATTTCTACAAGAAATGTCGTTGGGATTTTGATTGGCATTGCATTAAACCTATAGAGAACTTTTGGTAATATCGCCATTTTAATGATGTTAGTTCTACCTATCCATGAACAGGGTATATTTCTCATCTTCTATGGTCTTCTTCTATTTCTCTCTTTAGGGTTCTGTAGTTTTCATTGTATAAGTCTTTCACCTCTTTTGTTAGGTTGATTCCCAAGTATTTAATTTAATTTTTTTTTGAGGATATTGTGAATGGAGTGGTTGTCCTCATTTCCATTTCAGAGGAATTGTCGCTAATATACAGGAATGCCTTTGATTTATGCATGTTGATTTTATATCCTTCCACTTTGCTGAATTCATTTATTAGCTCTAATAGTTTCTTTGTAGACTCTTTTAGGTTTGCTAGGTATAGAATCATGTCATCTGCAAATAGTGATAATTTGAGTTCTTCTTTTCCTATTTTTATGCCTTTAATTTCTTTCGTCTAATTGCTCTGGCCAGTGATGCGAGAACTATGTTGAACAGAAGTGGTGAGAGAGGGCATCCCTGTCGTGTTCCAGATTTTAGAGGGAATGCCTTCAGTTTTTCTCCATTCAGAATGATGCTAGCCTGAGGCTTAGCATAGATTGCTTTTACAATATTGAGGTATGTTCCTGTTATCCCTAGTTTTTCTAGAGTTTTGAACATAAAGGGATGCTGTAGTTTGTCGAATGCTTTTTCCACATCTATTGAGATGATCATATGGTTCTTATTTTTAAGCCTATTGATGTGGTGAATAACATTTATTGATTCCCGTATATTGATCCAACCTTGCATCCCAGGGATAAATCCTACCTGATCATGGTGCACAATTTTTTTGATATGTTTTTGTATCCGGTTCGCCAGAATTGTATTGAGTATTTTTGCATCTAGGTTCATTAGAGATATTGGTCTTTCTTTGAAGTGTCTTTGTTTGGTTTAGGAATCGGGGTGATGTTGGCCTCGTAGAATGAATTTGGAAGTTCTCCCTCTTTTTCTATTTCCTGAAATAGCTTGAAAAGTATTGGTATTAATTCCTCTTTAAAGGTTTTGTAAAACTCTGCTGTATACCCATCCGGTCCTGGGCTTTTCTTAGTTGGTAGTCTTTTGATGGTTTCTTCCATTTCCTCAATTCATATTGGTCTGTTTAAATTGTCAATATCCTCCTGACTCAATTTGGGCAGATCATATGACTTAAGAAATATATCGATGCCTTCATTATCTTCTATTTTATTGGAGTATAAGGATTCAAAATAATTTCTGATAATCTTCGGTATTTCTGAAGTGTCTGTTGTGATATTGCCTTTTTCATGCCATATGCTAGTAATTTGAGTTCTCTCTCTTCTTCTCTTCAATAGCGTGGCTAAGGGTCTGTCGATTTTATTTATTTTTTTAAAGAACCAACTTCTAGTTTTGTCAATTTTTTCAATCGTTTCTTTTGTTTCGATTTCATTAATTTCTGCTCTGATTTTAATTATTTCTTGCCTTCTACTTCTTTTGCTCTTGTTTTGCTCTTGTTTTTCTAGGATTTTGAGATGAAGTATTAGATCATATATTTGTTGGTTTTTTCTTTTTATAAGGAATAAACTCCAAGCAATAAATTTTCCTCTTAGAACTGCTTTCAATGTGTCCCATAGATTCTGATATGTTGTGTCTGTGTTTTTATTTATCTCTAAGAATTTTTTAATTTCTTCCTTAATGTCTTCTATAACCCATTGATCATTCAGTAACCTATTGTTCATTCTCCAAGTGATGCATGATTTTTCCTTACTTCTTTTATCATTGATTTTCAATTTCATTCCATTATGATCAGATAAGATGCATGGTATTATCTCTACTCCTTTATATTGTCTAAGAGTTGCCCTGTGACATAATATATGATCTATTTTTGAGAAGGATCCATGTGCTGCTGAGAAAAAAGTGTAACTGGTTGATCTTGGGTGGTATATTCTATATGTCAGTTAAGTCTAGGTTATTAATTATGTCATTAAGTTCTAGAGCTTCCTTATTCAACTTTTGTTTGGAAGATCTATCCAGTGGTGAGAGAGGTGTGTTGAAGTCTCCCATGATTATTGTATGGTGGTCTATTAGACTCTTGAACTTGAGTTTGTTTGATGAACATAGCTGCACCATTGTTTGGGGCATATATATGAATTATTGTTATGTCTTGTTGGTGTATGGTTCCCTTGAGCAGTATGTAGTGTCCCTCTTTATCCCTTTTGATTTACTTTGGCTTGAAATCTATTTTATTTGATATGAGTATGGACACTCCTGCTTGTTTCCGAAGTCCATATGAGTGATATGATTTTTTCCAACCTTTCACCTTCAGTCTATGTATGTCTTTTCTGATCAAATGCGTCTCCTGAAGGCAGCATATTGTAGGGTCTTGTTTTGAGATCCATTCTACTAGCCTGTGTCTCTTAATTGGTGAGTTTAAGCAACTAACATTTAGGGTTATTATTGAGATATGGGTTGTTCTTTCAGCCATATTTGTTTATTTATGTTACTAAACACTGTTTGTTTCCCTAGTTGATTATACACCCCATTTATTATACTACCTCCCGCTGTTGGTTTTCATTGATATTTTCCATTTCCACTTCCTGTAATATTTTGCCGAGAATGTTTTGAAGAGACGGTTTTCCATCTGCAAATTCTTTTAACTTTTGTTTATCATGGAAGATTTTAATTTCATCTTCCATCCTGAAGCTTGGCAAACCCTTTCAATTAAGTGTATTTCGCCAGTCTCTGCTTAGGACTATATCAAGAGGAAACAAAAGATATATTTAGAACATAGAACTTCTTTATTCTGTCAAGTTTCAAGAAGCTAGCACAAAAAGTGTTTGATTTAGAGTTCCAACTACATCTATCCATATAGGAGAAAACAGAGTGAAACCTAAAAATTGAAACTGTCATTGCAAACAAATGCTTCAAACTAGAAGAACGAAATTTGGGCAGCAAAGGGGGATTGGTGTACTGATGATTACCTGAAAGTATCATGAAAATTGGATGAAAGAATATATGCTGAGATTGCAGAAAACTCGTAGGTTTTTGGTAGCTTGGAAACCACTTTCAATGAATGTGTTTTTCTATTGTTTCTACTTAGGGCTACATCAAGAGAATACAAACCAAAGAGATAGAATTTAGAACTACTTTATTTTGTCAAGTACAAGAAGCTAGCACAAACCGGGTTTGATTTAGAGTTCCAACTACTTCTATCCATATAGGTAAAAAGAGAGCTAAACCTCAAAATTGAAACTGCTACTGCAAACAAATGTTTCAACCTAGAAGAACGAAATTTGGGCAGCCAAGTGGCAATAGAGTAATGATCATTACCTGAAAGTATCATAAAGATTCAATGAAAAAATATATTCTGAGATTACAGGAAACTCATAGTAGTTTGGAAGCTTGGCAAACCCTTTCAATGAAAGTGTTTTTTGCCAATCTCTTCTTAGGGCTACATCAAGAGGAAAAAAAACAGAGAAATAGAACTTAGAAACACTTTGTTGTGTCAAGTTTCAAGAAGATAGCACAACCCATGTTTGATTTAGAGTTCCAACTACATCTATCCATATAGGAGACAACAGAGTGAAACCTAAAAATTGAAACTGTTACTGCAAACGAATGCTCAACAAAAAGAACGAAATTTGGCCAGCCAAGTGGGATTGGTGTACTGATCATTGCCTGATATTATCATGAAGATTGGAAGAAAAAATATACGCTGAGATTTCAGAAAACATGTAGTATTTTGGTAGCTTGGCAACCCCATTCAATGAATGTGTTTTTCCATTCTTTCTACTTAGGTCTACATAAAAAGAATACAAACCATAGAGATAGAACTTAGAACTACTATATTGTGTCAAGTACAAGAAGATAGCACAAACTGTGTTTGAGTTAGAGTTCCAACTACTTCTATCAATATAGGATAAAAGAGAGTGAAACCTAAAAATTAAAACTGGTACTTCAAACGAATGCTTCTACCTAGAAGAACGAAATTTGGGCAGCCAAGTGGGATTGGTGTACTGATCATTACCTGAAAGTATTATGAAGATTGGATGAAAAAAAATATATGCTGAGATTTCAAGAACCTCGTAGATTTTGGTAGCTTGGCAACCACTTTCAATGAAAGAGTTTTTCCCCAGTCTCTTCTTAGGGCTACATCAAGAGGATACAAACCATTAGATAGAACTTAGAACTACTTTATTGTGTCTCATTTCAAGAATATTGCACAAACCGTGTTTGATTTAGAGTTGGAACTACATCTATCCATATAGGAGAAAACAGAGTGGAACTAAAAATTGTAACTGTTAGTGCAAACGAATGCTTCAAGCAAGTAGAACAAAGTTTGGCCAGCCAAGTGGGATTGGTGTATGGATCATTACCTGAAAGTAACATGAAGATTGGATGAAAAAATATATGTTGAGATTTTAGGAAACTCATACTTTTTTGGAAGCTTTGGAAACCATTTCAATGAAAGTGTTTTTCTCCAGTCTCTGCTTAGGGATACATCAAGAGGAAACAATCTATAGAGATAGAACTTAGAACTATTTTATTGTGTCAAGTTTCAAGACGCTAGCACAAACCGTGTTTGATTTAGAGTTCCATCTACATCTATCCATATAGGAGACAACAGAGTGCAACCTAAAAATTAAAACTGTTACTGCAAACGAATGCTTCAACCTAGAAAAACAAAAATTGGGCAACCCAGTGGGATCGGTGTACTGATCATTACCTGAAAGTATCATGAAGAATGGGTCAAAAAATATATGCTGAGATATCCAAAAACTCGTAGTTCCTTGGAAGCTTGGCATCCATTATAAATGAAAGTGTATATCCCCAGTCTCTGCTGAGGCCTACATCAAGTGCAAAAAACTGTAGAGGCAGAACTTAGAACTATTTTATTTTGTCAAGTTTCAAGAAGCTAGCACAAACCGTGTTAGATTTAGAGTTCCATCTATAAGTTTCCAGTATAGAAGAAAACAGAGTGAAACCTGAAAAATGAAACTGGTACTGCAAACGAATGCTTCAACCTAGAAGAATGAAATTTGGGCAGCCCAGTGGAATAGGTGTACTTATCATTACCTGAAAGTATCATAAAGATTGGGTGAAAAAATATATTCTGATATTTCACAAGATCTCCTAGTTTTTGGGTTATGTTGGCAAACCCTTTCAATAAAGGTTTTTTCGCCAGTATCTGCTTCGAGATACATCAAGAGGAAACAAACGATAGAGTTAGAACTTAGAACTACTTTATTCTGTCAAGTTTCAAGCAGCTAACACAAACCGTGTTTGATTTAGAGTTCCCAAAACATCTATCCATATAGGCGAAAACAGAGTGAAACCTAAAAATTGAAACTGTTACTGCAAATGAATGCTTAAACCTAGAAAAACGAAATTTAGGCAGCCAGGTGGGATTTGCGTACTGATCATTTCTTGAAAGTATCGTGAAGATTGATGAAAAAATATATGCTGAGATTTCAGGAAACTCGTAGATTTATGGAAGCATGGCAACCCCTTTCAATGAAAGTGTTTTTCCCGGTATCTGCTTAAAGCAACATTAAGAGAAAACAAATATACAGAGAGAACTTAGAACTACTTAATAAGTCAAGTTTCAAGAAGCTAGCACAAACCGTGTTTGATTTAGAGTTCCATCTACATCTATCCATATAGGAGACAACAGAGTGCAACCTAAAAATTAAAACTGTTACTGCAAACGAATGCTTCAACCTAGAAGAACAAAATTGGGGCCGCCAGAAGGGATCGGTGTACTGATCATTACTTGAAAGTATCATGAAGATTGGATGAAAAAATATATTCTGGGATTTCAGGAAACTCCTAGTTTTTCGGTAGCCTGGGAACCCCTTTTATTGAAAGCGTTTTTTGCCAGTATCGGCTTAGGGCTACTTTAAGATGAAAGAAAACATAGAGATAGAACTTAGAACTACATTATTGTGTCAAGTGTCAAGAAGATACCACAAACCATGTTTGATTTAGAGTTCCAACTACATCTATCCATATAGGAGAAAATAGAGTGAAACGTAAAAATCCAAACTGTTACTGCAACTGAATGCTTCAACCTAGAAGAACGAAATTTGGGCAGTCAAGTGGGATTGATGTACTGATAATTACCTGAAAGGATTATGAAGATTGGAATAAAAAATATATGCTGGGATTTAAAGAAACACTTGTTTTTCAGAATCCTGGCAACTCCTTTCATTGAAAGTTTTTTTTTCGCCAGTCTCTTCTTAGTGCTACATCATGAGGAAAGATACCATAGAGATAAAACCTAGAATTACTTTATTGTGTCATGTGTCATGAAGCTAGCACAAACCGTGTTTGATTTAGAGTTCCAACTACGTCTATCCATGTAGGAGAAAACAGAGTGAAACCTAAAAATTGAAACTGTTACTGTCGATGAATACTTCATCCTAGAAGAATGAAATATGGGCAATCCTGTGGGACGGGTGAACTGATCATTACCTGAAAATATCATGAAGATTGGATGATAAAATATATGTTGAGATTTCAGGAAACTCCTAGTTTTTTGGAAGCTTCACAACCCCTTTCAATATAAGTGTTTTTCCCCAGTCTCTGCTTAGGGCTACATCAAGATGAAAGAAAACTTACAGATAGAACGTAGAACTACTTTATTGTTTCAACTTTCAAGAACCTAGCTCAAACCATGTTTGATTTAGACATCCTATTACGTCTATCCCTATAAGAGAAAACAGAGTGAAAACTAAAAATTGAAACTGTAACTGAAAACGAATGCTTCAACCTAGAAGAACGAAATTTGGGCAGTAAAGTGGGAATGTTGTACTGATAATTTCCTGAAAATATCATGAATATTAGATGAAAAAAATATATGCTGGGATTTCAAGAAACGCTTATTTTTCAGAATCCTGGCAACTCCTTTCATTGAAAGTTTTTTTGGCGAGTCTCTGATTAGGGCTACATCAAGAGGAAAGAAACCATAGAGATAGAACCTAGAACTACTTTATTCTGTCAAGTTTCAAGAAGCTAGCACAAACCGTGTTTGATTTAGACTTCCAACTACGTCTATCCATATAGGAGAAAACAGAGTGAAACCTAAAATTTGAAACTGTTACTGCAAATGAATACGTCATCCTAGAAGAATAAAATATGGGCATCCATGTGGGACTGGTGTACTGACCAATACCTGAATGTATTTGGGCATTGAAGTGGAAATGGAGTACTGATCATTACCTAAAAGTATCATGAAGATTGGATGAAAAAATATATGTTCACATTTCAGGAATCTCAAATTTTTTGAAAGCTTCGCAACACCTTTCAATGAAAATTTTTTCATCAGCCTCTCTGTAGGGCAACATCAAGTGGAAAGAAACCATAGAGATAGAATTAAGAACTATTTTATTGTGTCAAGTTTCAAGAAGGTAGCACAAACCGTGTTTGATTTAGAGTTCCAACTATATTTATCCATATAGGAGAAAACAGAGTGAAACCTAAAATTTGAAACTGTTACTGCAAATGAATGCTTCAACCTAGAAGAACAAAATTTGAGTATCCAAGTGAGATTGGTGTACTGATCATTACCTGAGAGTGTCATGAAGATTGGATGAAAAAATATATGCAGATATTTCACAAACTCCTATTTTGTGGGAAGCCTGGCAACACCTTTCAATGAAAGTGTTTTTTGCCAGTCTCTGCTTAGGGCTACATCAAGAAGAATGACACCATAGAGATAGAACCTAGAACTACTATTTTGTGTCAAGCTTCAAGAAGCTAGCAAAAACCGTTTTTCATTTAGAGTTCCAACTACATCTATCTATATAGGCAAAAACAGAGTGGAACCTAAAAATTGAAACTGTTACTTCAAATAAATGCTTCAAACAAGAAGAGCAAAATTTGGGCAGCCAATTGGTACTGGTGTACTGATCATTACCTGAAAGTATCATGAAGATTGTATGAAAAAATATATGCTGATATTTCAGAACCTCCTAGTTTTTAGGAAGCATTGCAACCCCTTTCTATGAAAGTTTTTTTCGCCAGTATCAGTGTAGTGCTACATCAAGAGGAAAGAAACAATAGAGATAGAAACTAGAACTACTTTGTTGTGTCTGGTATCAAGAAGCTAGCACAAACCGTGTTTCATTTAGGGTTCCAACTACATCTATCCATATAGGAGAAAACAGAGTGAAACCTAAAAATTGAAACTGTCACTGAAAACGAATGCTTCAACCTAGAAGAACGAAATTTGGGCAGCCAAGTTGGATGTTTGTACTGATCATTACCTAAAAGTGTCATGAAGATTGGAAGAAAAAATATATGCTGAGATTTCAGGAAACTCCTAGTTTTTCGGAAGCCTGGCGACCCCTTTCAATGAAAGTGTTTTTCGCCAGTATCTGCTTAGGACTACATCAAGTGGAAAGAAACCATAGAGATAGAATTTAGAAATACTTTATTTTGTCAAGTTTCAAGACGCACGCACAAACCGTGTTTGATTTAGTGTTCCAACTATGTCTATCCATATAGGTGAAAACAGAGTGAAACGAAAAACTTGAAACTTTTACTGCAAACGACTGCTTCAACCTAGAAGAACGAAATTTGCGCAGCCAAATGTGATTGGTGTACTGATCATTACCTAAAAGTATCATGAAGATTGGAAGAAAAAATGTATACTGGGATTTCAGGAAATTCCTAGTTTTTCGTAAGCCTGGCACCCCTTTCAATTGAAGCATTTTTCGCCAGTCTCTGCTTACTGCTACATCAAGAGGAAAGAAACCATAGTGATAGAACCTAGAACTACTTTATTGTGCAATGTTTCATGATGCTAGCACAAACCGTGTTTGATTTAGAGTTCCGAATACTTCTATCTATATAGAAGAAAACAGAGTGAAACCTGAAATTTGAAACTGTTACTGCAAACGAATGCTTCTACCTAAAAGTACTAAATTTGGGCAGTCAAGTGGGAATGGTGTACTGACCAATACCTGAAAGTTTCCTGATGTTTGGATGAAAAAATAAATGCTGGAATTTCAGGAAACTTCTTGTTGTTGAAACCCTGGCAACTTCTTTCTATGAAAGTGTTTTTCGCCAGTCTATGCATAGCACAACATCAAGAAAAAGAAACCATAGAGATAGAACATAGAAGTACTTCATTGTATCAAGTCTCAAGAAGATACCACAAACCGTGTTTGATTTAGATATCCAAATACATCTATCCATATAGGATAAAACAGAGTGAAACCTAAAAATTTAAACAGGAACTGCAAACAAATGCTGCAAGATAGAAAATCGACATTTGGGCAGCAAAGTGGGATTGGTGTACTGATCATTACCTGAAAGTATCATGAAGATTGGAGGATAAAATATATGCTGAGATTTCAGGAAACTCCTAGTTTATTGGAAGCTTCACAACCCCTTTCAATATAAGTGTTTTTCCCCAGTCTCTGCTTAAAGCTACATCAAGAGGAAACAAACCATACAGATAGAACCTAAAACTACTTTATTGTTTCAAGTTTCAAGAACCTAGCACAAACCATGTTTGATTTAGATATCCTATTACGTCTATCCCTATAAGAGAAAGCAGAGTGAAACCTAAAAATTGAAACTGTAACTGCAAACGAATGCTTCAACCTAGAAGAACAAAATTTGGGCAGCCTAGTGGGACTGGTGTACTGATAATTACCTGAAAATATCATAAAGATTGCATGAAACAATATATGCTGGCATTTCAGAAAAGTCTTAGTTTTTCGGAAGCCTGGCAACTTCTTTCAATGAAAGCATTTTTCGCCAGTCTCTGCTTAGGGCTACATCAAGAGGAAAGACACCATAGAAATAGAACCTAAAATACGTTATTGTGTCAAGTTTCTAGAAGCTAGTAAGAACCCTGTTTGATTTAGAGTTCCAACTACGTCTATCCATATAGTCAAAAACAGAGTGAAGAATAAAAATTGAAACTGAAACTGCAAACGAATGCTTCAACCTAGAAGAACGAAATTTGGGCAGCCAAGTTGTCTGGTGTACTGATCATTACCTGAAAGTGTCATGAAGATTGGATGAAAAAATATATGCTGTCATTTCCGGAAACTCCTAGTTTTTTGAAAGCTTCGCAACACATTCAATGAAAGTTTTTTTCCCCAGTCTCTGCATATTGCTACATCAAGAGAAAAGAAACCATAAAGATAGAACCTAGAACTACTTTATTATGTCAAGTTTCAAGAAGCTAGGACAAACCATGTTTGATTTAGAGTTCCAACTACGTCTATCCATATAGGAGAAAACAGGGTGACACCTAAAAATTGAAACTGTTACTGCAAACGAATCTTCAACCTAGAAGAATGAAATTTTGGCAGCCAGTGGGACTGGTGTAGTGATCATTACCAGAAAGTATCATGAAGATTGGATGAAAAATATATTCTGGGATTTCAGGAAACTCCTAGGTTTTCGAAAGTCTGGCAAACCCTTTGAATGAAAGCGTTTTTTGCCAAACTCTGATTAGGGCTACATTAAAAGGAAAGAAACCATAGAGATAGAACCTAGAACTACATTATTGTGTCAAGTTTCAAGACGCTACCACAAACCGTGTTTGATTCAGTGTTTTAACTCCATCTATGCATATAGGAGAAAACAAGGTGAAATCTAAAAATCTAAACTGTTACTGCAAACGAATGCTTCCACCTAGAAGAACGAAATTTGGGGAGTAAAGTCGAATTGGTGTAATGATCATTACTTGAAAATATCATGAAGATTGGATGAAAAAATATATGCTGGGACTTCAGGAAACTCTTAGTTTTTCGTAAGCCTGGCAACTGCTTTCAATGAAAGTGGTTTTCTCCAGTCTCTGCTTAGAGTTAATTCAAGAGGAAAGAAAACATAGAGATAGAATCTGGAACTACATTATTGTGTCAAGTTTCAGGAAGCTACCTCAAACCGTGTTGTTTCATAGTTCCAACTACTTCAATCCATATAAGAGAAAGAAAGTGAAACCTAAAAATCAGAACTGTTAATGCAAACGAATGCTGGAAGATCGAAATTAGGACAACCAAGTGGGATTGGTGCACTGATCATTAACGAAAGTATCTTGAAGATTGGATGAAAAAAATATATGCTGAGATTTCAGGAAACTCCTATTTTTTTGGAAGCTTTGCAACCCTTTCAATGAAAGTGTTTTTCGCCAGTCTCTGCATACGGCTACATCAAGAATAAAGAAACCATAGAGATACAAACTAGAAGTACTTTATTGTGTTAAGATTCCAGAAGCTAGCACAAACCGTGCTTTATTAAGAGTACTAACTACGTCTATCCATATAGGCAAAAACAGAGTGAAACCTAAAAATTGAAACTGTTACTGCAAACGAATGATTCAACCTAGAAGAACAAAATTTGGGCAGCCAAGTGGAATTGGTGTACTGATCATTACCAGAAAGTATCATGAATATTGGATGAAAAAAAATGCTGTGATTCGGGAAAATCTTAATATTTCGGGAGCCTGGCAACTCCTTTCAATGAAAGCGTTTTTCGCCAGTCTCTGCTTAGGGCTACATCAAGAGGAAAGAAACCATTCAGATAGAACCTAGAAATACTTTATTGTGTCAAGTTTCAAGAAGTTAGCAAAAATTGTGTTTGATTTAGAGTTCCAAATGTCTATCCATATAAGAGAAAAAAGAGTGAAACCTAAAAATTGAAACTGTTAATGCAAACGAATGCTTCGACTTAGAAGTACGAAAATTGGGCAGCCAAGAGGGACTGGTGTACTGATCATTACCTGAAAATATCATGAAGATTGGATGAAAAAATATATGCAGAGATTTCAGGAAACTCCTACTTTCTGGAATATTCGCAAACCCTTTCTATATAAGTGTTTTTTGCTAGTCTCTGCGTAGGGCTACATCAAGAGGTATAAAACCATAGAGATAGAACTTAGACTACTTTATTGTGTCAAGTTTCATGAAGCTAGCACAAACCATCTTTGATTTAGAATTTCAACAACATCTATCAATATAGGAGAAAAGAGAGTGAAACCTAAAAATTAAAACTGTTACTATAAACGAATGCTTCAACATAGAAGAATAAAATTTGGGAAGCCAAGTGGAATTGGTGTACTGATCATTACCTGAAAGTATCATGAAGATTGGATGAAAAAATATATTCTGGGATTTCAGGAAACTCCTAGTTTTTCGGAAGACAGGGAACCCCTTTTATTGAAAGCGTTTTTTGCCAGTATCTGCTTTGGGCTACATTAATAGGAAAGAAAACATAAAGATAGAACTTATAACTACATTATAGTGTCAACTGTCAAGAAGATACCACAACCCGTGTTTGATTTAGAGTTCCAAATACAACTATCCATATAGGAGAAAACAGAGTGAAACCTAAAAATCCAAACTGTTACTGCAACCGAATGCTTCAAACTAGGTGAACGAAATTTGGGCAGTCAAGTGGGATTGGTGTACTGATAATTACCTGAAAGCATCATGAAGATTGGATGAAAAAATATGTGCTGGGATTTCAAGAAATGCTTTTTTTTTCAGATCCTGGCAACTCCTTTAAATGAAAGTGTTTTTTCACCAGGCTCTTCTTAGGGCTACATCAAGAGTAAAGAAACCATAGAGATAGAACCTAGAAATACTTTATTTTGTCAAGTTTCAAGAAACTAGCACAAACTGTGTTAGATTTAAAGTTCCAACTATATCTATCCATGTAGGAGAATAAAGAGTGAAACCTAAAAAGTGAAACAGTTACAGCAAGTGAACGCGTCAACCTAGAAGAAATAAATTTGGGCATCCAAGTGGGATTGGTGTACTGATCATAACCTGAAAGTATCATGAAGATTGGATAAAAAAAATATATGCTGGGATTTCAGGAAACTCCTGGTTTTTCATAAGCCTGGTAACCGCTTTCATTGAAAGCGTTTTTCTCCAGTGTGTGCTTAGGGCTACATCATGAGGAAAGAAACCAAAGAGACAGAACATTGAACCATTTTATTGTCTCGAGTTTCAAGAAGCTAGCACAACCGTGTTTGATTTAGAGTTCCAACTACGTCTATCCATATTGGAGAAAACAGAGTGAAACCTAAAAACTGAAATGGTTACTGCAAGCGAACGCTTCAAACTAGAAGAACGAAATTCGGGCTGCCAAGTGAGATTGGTGTACTCATCATTACCTGAAAGTACATGAATATTAAATGAAAAAATATATGCTGGTATTTCAGGAAACTCTTAGTTTTTCCGAAGTCTGGCAACCCTTTCCATGAAAACGTTTGTCTCCAGTCTCTGCTTTTGGCTACAACAAAAGGAAGAAAACCATAGACATAGAACCTAGAACTAATTTTTTGTGTCAAGTTTCAAGAAGCTACCACAAACTGTGTTTGATATAGAGTTCCAAATAAATCTATCCATATGGGAGAAAACAGAGTGAAACCTAAAAATTTAAACTGTTACTGCAAATGAATGCTTCAACCTAGAAGAACGAAATATGGGCAGCCAAGTGGGATTGGTGTACTGATCATTACCTGAAAGTATCATGAAGATTGGATAAAAAAATATATGCTGAGATTTCAGGAAAATAAAAGTTTTCCGAAGCTTCACAACCCCTTTCAATGAAAGTGTTTTTCGCCCGTCACTTCGTAGGGCTACATCAAGAGAAAAGAAATCATAGAGATAGAACCTAGAAGTACTGTATTGTGTTAAGTTTCAAAAAGCTAGCACAAACCGTGTTTGATTTAGAATTCCAACTATGTCTATCCATATAGGATAAAACAGAGTGAAAACTAAAAATTGAATCTGTTTCTGCAAACGACTGCTTCAATGTAGAAGAATGAAATTTGACCAGCCAAGTGGGACTAGAGTACTAATCATTACCTGAAAGTATCATAAAGATTGGATAAAAAAATATACACTTGAATTTCAGTAAATTCCTAGTTTTTCAGTAGCCTGGCCACCCCTTTCAATGAATGTGTTTTTCGCCAGTCTCTGCTTAGGGCTACATCAGAAGGACAGAAACCATGGAGAAAGAACATTGAACTACTTTATTGTGTCAAGTTTCAAGAAGCTAGCACAAACCATGTTTGATTAAGAGTTCCAAATACGTCTGTCCATATACGCGAAAACAAAGTGAATCCTAAAAATTGAAACTGTTACTGCAATAGAATATTTCAACCTAAAAGAACGAAATTTGTGCAACCAAGTGGGATTGGTGTACTGATCATTACGTGAAATTATCATTAAGATTGGATGAAAAAATATATGCTGTAATTTCAGGAAACTCCTAGTTGTTAGAATGCCTGGCAACCCCTTTCAATGAAAGCGTTTTTCGCCAGTCTTTGCTTAGGACTACATCAAGAAGAAAGAAACCATAGACATAGAACCTAGAAATACTTTATTGTGTCTTTTGCCAGAATCTAAAACACAGCGTGTTTGATTCAGAGTTCCAACTAAGTCTATCCATATAGGAGACGACTGAGTGAAACCAAAAAATTGAAACTGTTACTGCAAACAAATTCTTCAACCTAGAAGAACAAAATTTGGACAGCCAAGTGGGATTCGTGTACTGTTCATTACCTGAAAGTATCATGAAGATTGGATATAAAAATATATGCTGTGATTTCAGGAAACTCTAGTTTTTCGGAAGCCTGGCATCCCCTTTCAATGAAAGCATTTTTCGCCAGTCTCTGATTAGGGCTACCTCAAGAGGAAAGAAACCATAGAGACAGAACCTAGAACTACTTTATTGTGTCAAGTTTCAGGAAGCTAGCAAAAACCGTGTTTGATTTACAGTTCCAACTACGTCTATCAATATAGAAGAAAACAGAGTGAAACCTAAAAATTGAAACTGTGACTGCAAACGAATGCTTCAACCTAGAAGAACGAAATTTGGGCAGCCAATTGGGACTGCTGTACTGTTCATTACCTGAAAGTATCATGAAGTTTGGATGAAAAAATATATGCAACGATTTCAGGAAACTCCTAATTTTTCTTAAGCCTTGCAACTCAATTAAATGCAAGTGTTTTTCGCCAGTCTCTGCTTAGGGCTACATCAAGAGGAAAGAAACCATAGAGATAGAACCTAGGAATACTTCATTGTGTCAAGTTTCAAGAAGCTAGCACAAACCGTGTTTGATTTAGAGTCCCAAATATGTCTATTTATATAGGAGATAACAGAGTGAAATTTGAAAATTGAAACTGTTATTGCAATCGAATGCTTCAACGTAGAAGAACGACATTTGGGCAACCCAGGGGGATTGTGGTACTGAACATTACCTGAAAGTATCATGAAGGTTGGATGAAAAAATGTATGCACAGATTTCAGGAAACACCTAGTTATTTGGAAGCCTGGCAAACCATTTCAATGAAAAGGGTTTTCACCAGAATCTGCTCAGGGTTACATCAAGAGGCACGATACCATAGAGATAGAACCTAGAACTACATTATTGTGTCAAGAATCAAGAAGCAAGCACAAACCGTGTTTGATTTAGAATCCCAACTACGTATATCCATATAGGAGAAAAAGAAGTGAAACCTAAAAATTTGAACTGTTCCTGCAAACGAATGCTTCAAATTAGAATAACGAAATTTGGGTAGCGAAGGGGGATTGGTGTACTGATCGTTACCTGAAAGTATCATGAAGATTGGATGAAAAAATATATGCACAGATTTCAGGAAACCCCTAGTTTGTTGGAAGCCTTGCAAAATATTCATTGAAAAGAGTTTTCCACAGTATCTTCTAAGGGCTACATCAATAGGAAAGAAACCATAGAGATAGCACCTAGAACTACTTTTTTGTGTCAAGTTTCAAGAAGCTAGCACAAACAGTGTTTGATTAAGAGTTCCAACTACGTCTATGCATATAGGAGAAAACAGAGTGGAACCTAAAAAGTGAAACTCTCACTGCAAACGAATGCTTCAACCTAGAAGAACGAAATTTGAGCAGCCAAGTGGAATTGGTGTACTGATCATTACCTGAATGTATCATGAGATTGGATGAAAAAATATATGCTGGCATTTCAAGAAACTCCTAGTTTTTCGGAAGCCTGACTACCCCTTTCAATGAAAGCGTTTTTTGCCAGTCTCTACTTAGGGCTTCATCAAGAGGAAAGAAAACATAGAGACAGATCCAAGAACTACTTTATGGTGTCAAGTTTCATGAAGCTACCACAACTACGTCTATCTATAAAGTCGAAAACAGATTGAAACCTAAAAATTGAAACTGTTACTGCAAACGAATGCTTCAACCCAGAAAAACGGTATTAGCCAGTCAAGTGGGATTGGTGTACTGATCATTACCTGAAAATATCATGAAGTTTGGATGATGAAATATATGCAGAGATATCAGGAAACTCCTAATTTTTCTGAAGCCTGGAAACCCCTTTCAAGGCAAGTGTTTTTTGCGAGTCTCTGCTTAGGGTTTCACCAAGAAAAAAGAAACCATAGAGATAGAACCTAGAAGTGCTTAATTGTGTCAACTTTCAAGAAGCTAGCACAAACCGTGTTTGATTTAGAGTTCCAACTACGTCTATCCATATAGGCGAAAACAGAGTGAAACCTAAAAATTGAAACTGTTACTGCAAACGAATGCTTTAACCTAGAAGAAGAAAACTTCGACAGTCAAGTGGGATTGTGGTACTGAACATTACCTGAAAGTATCATGAAGATTGGATGAAAAAATGTATGCACAGATTTCAGGAAACCCCTAGTTATTTGGAAGCCTGGCAAACCATTTCAATGATAGCTTTTTTCGCCAGTTTCTGCTTAAGGCTACATCAAGTGGAAAAAAAAAAACATAGAGATAGAACTTGGAACAACAATATTGTGTAAACTTTCCAGCAGCTAGCACAAACAGTGTTTGATTTAGAGTTCCAACTATATCCTTCCATATAGGAGAAAACAGAGTGAAAACTAAAAATTTAAACTGTAACTGCAAACGAATGCTTCAAGCTAGAAGAACGAAATTTGGGCAGTCAAGTGGGACTGGTGTACTGATCATTACCTGAAAGTATCATGAAGATTGGATTAAAAAATATATGCTGAAATTTCATCAAAATCCTAGTTTTTCAGAAGCTCCTCAACTCTTTTCAGTGATAGTGTTTTTCGCCAGTCTCAGCATAGGGCTATATCAAGAGGAAAGAAAGCATAGAGATAGAACTTAGAACAATTTCATTGTGTCAAGTTTCAAGAAGCTAAAACAAACCATGTTTTATTTAGAGTTCCAACTCATCTATCCATGTAGGAGAAAACACATTGAAACCTAAAAATTTAAACTGTTACTGCAAACTAATGCTTCAATCTAGAAGTACAAAATTGGGGCATCCAAGTGGGATTGGTGTACTATTTATTTCCTTAAAGTATCATGAAGATTGGATGAAAAAATATGTGCAGATTTCAGGAAAGAGCTTGTTATTCCGAAGCCTGGCACCCCCTTTCAATGAAAGTGTTTTTCGCCAGTCTCTGCTTTTGGCTTCCTCAAGAGGAAAGAAACCATAGAGATAGAACCCAGGACTACTTTATTTTGTCAAGTTTCAAGAAGCTAGCACAAATGCAGAGATTTCAGAAAACTACTAGTTTTCCGGAAGCCTGGCAACCCCTTTCAATGCAAGTGTTTTTCGCCAATCTCTGCTTAGGGCTACATCAAGAGGAAAGAAACCATAGAGATAGATATTAGAATTACTTTATTGTGTCAAATTTCAAGAAGGTAGCACAAACCGTGTTTGATTTAGAGTTCCAAATACGTCTATCCATATATGAGAAAACAGAATGAAACCTAAAAATTGAAACTTTTACTGCAAATGAAGCTTCAACCTAGAAGAACGGTATTAGGGCAGCCAAGTGGGATTGGTGTACTTATCATTACCTGAAAATATCATAAAGATTGAATGAAAAATTATAAGCTGGGATTTCAGGAAACAACTAGTTTTTCAAAAGCCTGGCAACACCTTTCAATGAAAGCTTTTTTTGCCTGTCTCTGCTTAGGGCTACATCAAGTGGAAAAAAACCATAGAGACAGAACTTGGAACTACTTTATTGTGTCAATTTTCAAGCAGCTTGCACAAACCGAGTTTTATTTAGAGTTCCAACTATATTCTTCCATATAGGAGAAAACCGAGTGAAACCTAAAAATTAAAACTGTTACTGAAAATGAATGCTTCAACCTAGAAGAGCGAAATTAGTGCAGCCAAGTGGGACTGGTGTACTGATCATTACCTGAAAGTATCGTGAAGATTGGATTAAAAAATATATGCTTAAATTTCAGCAAAATCCTAGTTTTTCGGAAGCTCCGCAACTCTTTTGAATGAAAGTGTTTTTCGGCAGTCTCTGTGTAGGGCTATATCAAGAGGAAAGAAACAATAGAGTTAGAACTTAGAACAACTTTATTGTGTCCAGTTTCAAGAAGCTAGCACAAACCGTATTTCATTTAGAGTTCCAACTATATCTAGCCATGTTGGAAAAAACAGAGTGAAACCTAAAAATTAAAAGTGTTACTGCAAACGACTGCTTCAACCAAGAAGAGTGGTATTAGGGCAGCCTGGTGGGATTTGTGTACTGATCATTACCTGAAAGTATCATGAAGATTGGATGAAAAAATACAAGCTGAGTTTTCAAAAAAATCCTAGTTTTTCAGAACCCCGGCAACCCCTTTCAATGAAAGTGTTTTTAGCCACTCTCTGCTTAAAGCTACATAAAAAAAAACATATAGATAGAACCTAGAAGTACTCTATTGAGTCAAATTTCAAGAAGCTACCACAACCCGTGTTTAATTTAGAGTTCAAACTACGTCTATATATAAAGGAGATAACGGATTGAAACCTAAAAACTGAAACTATTACTGCAAACGAATGCTTCAACCTAGAAGAAGGAAATTGGGGCAGCCAAGTGGGATTCGTGTACTGATCATTACCTGAAAGTTTATTTAATATTGGATGAATAAATATAATGGGATATCAGGAAATTCCTAGTTTTTCGGAAGCTTGCCACCTTTTTCAATGAAAGCTTTTTTCGCCAGTCTCTGCTTAGGGCTAAATCAAGAGAAAACAAACCATAGAAATAGAACCTAGAACTACTTTATTGTGTCACCTTTCAAAAAGTTAGCAAAAACCTTGAATGATTTAGAGTTCAAAATATGTCTATCCATATAGGCGAAAACAGAGTGAAACCTAAAAATTGAAACTGTTACTGGAAACGTATGCTTCAACCTAGAAGAAATAAACTTGGTCAGCCAAGTGGGTTTGGTGTACTGATCATTACCTGAAAGTATCATGAAGGTTGGATGAAAAAATACATGCAGAGATTTCAGGAAACTCCTAGTTTTTGGAAACCTGGCAACAACTTTGATTGAAATGTTTTTCGCCAGACTCTGCTTAGGGCTACATCAAGAGAAAAGAAACCATAGAGATAAAACTTAGAACTATTTTATTGTGTCAAGTTTCAAGAAGCGAGCACAAACCGTATTTGATTTAGAGTTCCAACTACATCTAGCCATGTTGGAGAAAACAGAGTGAAACCTAAAACTTGACACTGATATTTCAAACGACTGCCTCATCCTAGAAGAGCAAAATTTGGGCAGCCAAGTGGGATTTTTGTTCTGATCATTACCTGAAAGAATCATGAAGATTGGATGAAAAAAAATAAGCTGGGAGTTCAGGAAAGTCCTAGTTTTTCGGAAGCATGTCAACTCTTGTAATGATAGTGTTTTTCGCCAGTCTCTGCTTAGGGCTACATCAAGAGAAAAAAAAACCATAAAGATAGAACATAGAAGTACTTTATTGTGTCACGTTTCAAAAAGCTAGCAAAATCCGTATTTGATTTAGAGTTCCAACCAAGTCAATCCGTGTAGGAGAAAACAGTGAAACCTAAAAATTGAAACTGTTGCTGCAAATGAATGCTTCAACATAGAAGAACGAAATTGGGACAGCCTTGTGGGATTGGTGTACTGATCATTACCTGAAAGTATTATGAATATTGGATAAAAAAATATGCTGGTATTTCAGGAAACTTCTAGTTTTTCAGACGCCTGGCAACCCTTTTCAATGAAAGTGCTTTTCGCCAGTCTCTGCTTAGGGCTTCATCAAGAAAACAGAAACCAAAGAGATAGAACTTAGAACCAGTTTATTGTGGTAAGTTTCAAGAAGCTAGCAAAAATCGTGTTTTATTTAGAGTTCCAACTACGTCTATCCATACAGGCAAATACAGAGTTAAACCTAAATATTGAAAGTGTTACTGCAAGCATATGCATCAACCTAGAAGAAAGAAATTTGGGCAGCCAAGTGGGATTGGTGTACTGATTATTACGTTAAAGTATATGAAGACTGGATGAAAAAATATATGGTGGGATTTCAGGAAACTCTTAGTTTTTCTGAAGTCTGGCAACCCCTTTCACTGAAAGCGTGTTTCCCCAATCTTTTCTTAGGGCTACAGCAAGAGGAAAGAACCAATAGACATAGAACCTAGAACTACTTTTTTGTGTCAAGTATCTGGAAGGTACCAAAAACCTTGTTTGATATAAAGTTCCAACTACATCTATTCATCTATGAGAAAACAGAGTGAAACCTAAAAATTTAAACTGTTACTGCAAACGAAAGCTTCAACCTAGAAGAACGAAATTTGGGCAGCTGCGTTTGATTGGTGTACTGATCATTACCTGAAAGTATCATGAAGATTGGATGAAAAAATATAAGCAGGGATTTCAGGAAATTCCTAGTTTTTCGGAAACATGTCAAGCCCTTTCAATGAAAGTGTTTTTTGCCAGTCTCTGCGTAGGTCTACCTCAAGAGAAAGAAATCATAGAGATAGAACCTAGAAATACTTTATTGTGTCAAGTTTCAAGAAGCTAGCACAAACCGAGTTTGATTTAGAGTTCCAAATATTTCTATCCTTATAGGAGAAAACAGAGTGAAAACTAAAATTTGAAACTGTTACTGCAAACGAAAGCTTCAACCTAGAAGAACGAAATTTGGGCAGCTGCGTTTGATTTGTATACTGATCATTACCTGAAATTATCATGATGATTGGATGAAAAAATATATGCTGGAATTTCAGGAATCTCCTAGGTTTTCAGAAGACTGGCAACCCCTTTCAATGAAAGTGTTTTTCGCCAGTCTCTGCTTAGGCTACATCAAGAGGAAAGAAACCATAGAGATAGAACCTTAAAGAATTTTATTGTGTCAAGTTTCAAGAAGCTACCACAAAACGTTTAATTTAGAATTCCAACTACGTCTATCCATTTAGGAGAAAACAGAGTGAAACCTAAAATTTTAAACTATACTGCAAACGAATGCTTCAATATAGAAGAACAAAATTTGGACATCCAGGTTGTATTGGTGTACTGATCATTACCAGAAAGTATCATGAATATTGGATAAAAATTTATATGCACTGATTTAAGGAAACTCCTAGTTTTTCGGAAGCCTCGCAACCCCTATTATTGAAAATATTTTTCGTCAGTCTCTGCTTAGGGCTGCATCAAGTGGAAAGAAACCATAGAGATAGAACCTAGAAATACTTAATTGTGTCACGTTTCAAGATGCTAGCACAAACGGTGTTTGATTTACAGTCCCAAATACGTGTATGCATATTGGAGAAAACAGAGTGAAACCTAAAAATTCAAACTGTTACTGGAAATGAATGCTTCAACCTAGAAGAACGAAATTTGGACAACCAAGTGAGATTTGGTACTGATCATTACCTGAAAGTATCATGAAGAATGGATGAAAAAATATATGCTGGGATTTCAAAAAACTCCTAGTTTTTCAGAAGCCTGGCAAAACCTTTCAATATAAGTGTTTTTCGCCAGTCTGTGCATAGTGCTACATCAAGTGGAAAGAAACCATAGAGATAGAACCTAGAAATACTTTATTGGGTCAAGTTTCAAGAACCTACCACAAACCGTGTTTGATTTTGTGTTTCAACTATATCTATCCATATAGGAGAAAACAGAGTGAAACCTAAAATTTGAAACTGTTACTGCAAAAGACAGCTTCAACCTAGAAGAACGAAATTTGGGCAGCCAAGTGGGATTGGTGTGCTGATCATTACCTGAAATTATCATGAATATTAGATGAACAAATAT
The DNA here is from genome assembly GCF_048772815.1 of Callospermophilus lateralis. Lineage (NCBI taxonomy): Eukaryota > Metazoa > Chordata > Mammalia > Rodentia > Sciuridae > Callospermophilus > Callospermophilus lateralis. Next base: position 31,170,002 of record NC_135311.1, on the reverse strand, counting down.
ATGCAGAGATTTCAGGAAACTCCTACTTTTTTGAAGCCTGGCAACCCCTTTCAATGAAAGTGTTTGTGCCAGTCTCTGCTTAGGGCTATATCAGGAAAAAAGAAAGCACAGAGATAGAACCTAGAAGCACTTTATTGTGTCAAGTTTAAAGAAGCTAGCACAAACCGTGTTTGATTCAGAGTTCCAACTACGTCTATCCAAATAGGAGAAAACAGAGTGAAACCTAAATATTGAAACTGTTACTGCTAACGAATGCTTCAACCTAGAAGAACGAAATTTCTGCAGCCAAGTGAGATTGGTGTAATGATCATAACCTGAAAGTATCATTAAGATTGGATGAAAAAATATATGCAGAGATTTCAGGAAACTCCTAGTTTTTCGGACGACTGGCAACCCCTGTCAATGAAAGAGATTTTCGCCAGTCTGCTTAGGGCTATATCAAAAAGAAAGAAACCATAGAGATAGAACCTAGAACTACTTTACTGTGTCAAGTGTCAAGAAGCTACCACAAGCCGTGTTTGATTTAGAATTCCAACTACATCTATACATATAGGCGAAAGAGGAGTGAAACCTAAAAATTGAAACTGTTATTGGAAATGAATGCTCAACCCAAAAAATCAAAAAATTGGCATCCAAGTAGGATTTGTGTACTGATCATTACCTGAATGTGTCATGAATATTGGATGAAGAATATATGCAGATATGTAAGGAAACTCCGAATTTTTCAGAAGTCGACAACCCCTTTCAATGAAAGTGTTTTTTCGCCAGTCTCTGCGTAGGGCTACATTAAGAGGAAAGAAACCATAGAGATAGAACATAGAACTACTTTATTGTGTCAAGTTTCAAGAAGCTAGCACAAACCGTGTTTGATTTAGAGTTCCAAATACGTCTATCCTTATAGGAGAAAACAGTGTGAAACCTGAAAATTGAAACTGTTACTGCAAACAACTGCTTCAACCTAGAAGAACGAAATTTGGGCAGCCAAGTGAGAATGCAGTACTAATCACTACCTGAAAGTATCATAAAGATTGGATGAAAAAATATATACTGTGATATCAGGAAACTCCTAGTTTTTCGGAAGCATGGCAACCCCTTTCAATTAAAGTGTTTTTTTTCCTGTCTCTGCCTAGGGCTATATCAACAGGAAAGAATCCATAGAGATAGAACCTAAAAGTACTATATTGTGTCAAGTTTCAAGAAACTAGCCAAACCGTGTTTGATTTAGAGTTCCAAATACGTCTATCCATATAGGAGAAAACAGAAGAAAACCTAAAAATTGAAACTATTAATGCAAACGATTACTTCAACCAAGAATAAAAAATTTGGGGCGGAAAGGGGGATTAATGTACTGATCATTACCTGAAAGTATCATGAAGGTCATGAAAAAATATAAGCAAAGATTTTAAGAAACTCCTAGTTTTTCGGAAGCCTGGCACCCCTTTCAATGAAAGTGGTTTTCGCCCATCTCTGCTTTAGGCTACAACCAGGGGAAAGAATTCTTGGAGATAGAACTTAGAACTACTTTATTGTGTCAAGTTTCAAGAAGCTATAACAAACCGTGTTTGATTTAGAGTTCCAACTACTTCTATCCATATAGGAGAAAACAGAATAAAACCTTAAAATTGAAACTGTTACTGGAAACAACTGTTTCAAACTAGGAGAATTAAATTTGGACAGCCAAGTGGGACTGGTGTACTGCTCATTACCTGAAAATATCAGGAAGATTGGATGAAAAAATATATGCTGGAATTGCAGAAAACGCCTATGTTTTTGGAAGCTGGCAATCCCTTTCAATAAAATTGTTTTTCGCCAGGCTATGCTTATGGCTACATCAAGTGGAAAGAAACCATAGAGATAGAACCTAGAAGTACTTTATTGTGTCAAGTTTCAAGAGGCTAGCAAAAACAGTGTTTGATTTAGAGTTCCAAAGACGTCTATCCATATAGGAAAAAACAGAATGCAAACTAAAATATTAAAATGTTACTACAAACGACTGCTTTAACCTAGAAAAATAAAATTTGGGAAGCCTAGTGGGATTGGTGTGCTGATGATTACCTGAAAGTATCATGAAGATTGGATGAAAAAATATATGCTGAGTTTTCAGGAAACTCATAGTTTTCCGGCAGCCTGGCAACACCTTTCAATGAAAGTGTTTTTCAGCAGTCTCTGATTAAGGCTACAACAAGAAGAAAAAAACCATAGAGATACAACCTAGAACTACTTTATTGTGTCAAGTTTCAAGAAGCTAGCGCAAACTGTGTTTGATTAAGAGTTCCAACTACGTCTATCCATATAGGCGAAAACGGAGTGAAACCTAAAAATTGAAACTGATACTGCAAACGAATGATTCAACCTAAAAGAATTAAATTTGGGCAGCCCAGTGGGAATGGGGTACTAATCACTACCTGAAAGTATGATGAAAATTGGATGAAAAATATATACTGGGATTGCAGGAAACTCCTAGTTTTTCAAGAAGCCTGGAAACCCCTTTCAACTAAAGTGTTTTTCGCCAGTCTCTGCTTATGGCTACATCAAGATGAAAGAATCCAAGAAGATAGAACATAGAACTACTTTATTGTGTCAAGTTTCAAGAAGCTAGCAAAAACCGTGTTTGATTTAGAGTTCCAACTAAGTCTATTCATATAGGAGAAAAGAGAGGGAAACCAAAAAATTGAAACTGTTACTGCAAACGAATGCTTCAACCTAGAAAAACAAAATTTCGGCATCCAAGTGGGATTCGTGTACTGATCATTACCTGAAAGTATCATGAAAATTGAATGAAAAAATGTAAGTAGATATTTCAGGAAATTCCATTTTTTTTTTGAAGTCTGGCAACCTCTTTCAACGAAAGTGATTGTCGCCAGTCTCTGCTTAGGGCTACATGAAGAGGAAAGAATCCATAGAGATAGAACCTAGATGTACTTTATTGTGTCAAGTTTCAAGAACCTACCACAAACCGTGTTTGATTTCGTGTTTCAACTATATCTATCCATATAGGAGAAAACAGAGTGAAACCTAAAATTTGAAACTGTTACTGCAAAAGACAGCTTCAACCTCGAAGAACGAAATTTGGGCAGCCAAGTGGGATTGGCGTACTGATCATTACCTGAAACTATCATGAACATTGTTTTAAAAAACATATGCAGATATTTCAGAAAACTCCTTGTTTTTCGGAAGCCTGGCAACCACCTTTCAATGAAAGTGTTTTTCGCCAGTCTCTGCTTAGGGCTACATCAAGAGAAAAGAACCCATAGAGATAAAACCAGGAACTACATTATTGTGTCAAGTTTCAAGAAGCTAGCACAAACCATATTTGATTTAGAGTTCCAACTGCATCTATCCATATAGGAGAAAATTGAGAGAAACCTAAAAATTGAAATTGTTACTGCAAACGAATGTTTCAACCTAGAAGAACATAATTTCGGCATCCAAATGGGATTGGTGTACTAATCATTACCTGAAAGTATCATGAAGATTGGATGAAAACATATATTCTGGGATTTCAGGAAACTCCTAGTTTTCCAGAAGCCTGGTAACTCATTTTAATGAAAGCGTTTTTCGCCTGTCTCTGCTTAGGGCTACATCAAGAGGAAAGAAAGCATGCAGATAGAATTTAGAAATTCTATATTGTGTCAAGTTTCTGGAAGTCAGCACAAACCGTATTTGATTTAGAGTTCAAACTAATCTATCCATAATGGCGAAAAAGGAGGGAAACCTAAAAATTGAAACTGTTACTGCAAACGTCTTCTTCAACTTTGTTAGAAGAACAAAATTTGGGCAGCCAAGTGGGACTGGAGTACTAATCATAACCTGAAAGTATCATAAAGATCAGAAGAAAAAAATATATACTGGGATTTCAGGAAACCCATTTTTTTTTTGAAGCCTGGCAACCCCTTTCAGTGAACGTGTTTTTCGCCAGTCTCTGCTTAGGCTACATCAAGAGGAAAGAAACCGTAGAGATAGAACCCAGAAGTACTTTATTGTGTCAAGTTTCAAAGGCTAGCACAAACCGTGTTTGATTTAGATTTCCAAACACATCTATCCATAAAGGGGAAACAGAGTGAAACTGAAAAATTGAAACTGTTATTGCAAATGAATGCTTCAACCTAAAAGAAAGAAACTTGGGCAGCCTAGTGGGATTGGTGTACTGATCATTACCTGAAAATATCATGAAGATTGTTTGAAAAAATACATGCAGAAATTTCAGGCAACTCCTAGGTTTTCGGAAGCCTGGCAACCCCTATCAATGATAGTGTGTTTCGCCAGTCTCTGCATAGGGTTACAAAAGAGGAAAGAAACCATAGAGATAGAACCTAGAACTACTTTATTGTGTCACGTTTCAAGAAACTTGCAATAACCGTGTTTGATTTAGAGTCCAACTACCTCTATCCATATAGGTGAAAACAGAGTGAAATCTAAAAATTGAAGCTGTTACTGCAAACGAATGCTTCAACTTGGAAGAATGAAATTTGGGCAGCCAAGTGGGACTGGTGTCCTGATCATAACCTTAACATATAATGAAGATTGGATGAAAAAATATATGCTGAGTTTTCAGAACACTTCTAGTTTTTCCCGAAGCTTCGCAACCCCTCAATGAAAGTTTTTTTGCTAGTCCCTGCATAGGGCTACATCAAGATGAAAGTAACCATAGAGATAGAACTTAGAAATACTTTATTGTGTCAAGTTTATAGAAGCTAGCACAAACAGTGTTTTATTTAGAGTTCCAACTACATCTATCCATATAGGTGAAAACAGAGGATACCAAAATATTTAACTGTTACTGTAAACGACTGCTTAAACATAGAAGAACAAAATTTGGTCAGCCATGTGGAATTGGTGTACTTATCATTACCTGAAAGTACCAAGAAGTTTGGATCAAAATATATATGCTGGCATTTCAGGAAACTCTTAATATTTTGGAAGCCTGGCAAAACCTTTCAATGAAAGTGTTTTTCTCAAGTCTCTGCTTAGGGTTACATCAAGAAGAAAGAAGATACAGAGATAGACCCTAGAACTACTTCATTTTATTTAGTTTCAAGAAGCTACAACAAACAGTGTTTTATTTAGAGTTCCATATACTTCTATCCATATAGGTGAAAACAGAGTGACACCTGAGAATTGAAACTGTTACTGCAAACGAATGGTAAAACCTAGATGAACAAAGTTTGGGCATCCAAGTGGGACTGGTGAAATGATCATTACCTGAAAGTATCATAAAGATTGGATGAAAAAATATGTGCTGGGATTTCAGGAAACTCCTAGTTTTTTCGGGAGCCTGGTAACCATTTAAATGAATGTGTTCTTCGCCAGTCTCTGCCTAGGGCTACATCAAGTGTAAAGAAACCATAGAGATAGAACCTAGAATTTCTTTATTGAATGAAGTTTCAAGAAGCTAGCAAAAACTGTGTTTGATTTACAGTTCCAACTACATCTACACATATAAGAGAAAACAGAGTGAAACCTTTAAAATGAAACCGTTACTGCAATCAAATTCTTCAACCTAGAAGAACGAAATTTGGTCAGCCAAGTGAGACTGGTGTCCAGATCATTACCGGAAAGTATCAAGAAGATTGGATGAAAAAATATATGCTGAGATTTCAGGAAATTCCTAGTTTTTCAGAAGCTTCACAACCCCTTTCAAAGAAAGTTTTTTTTTTTTGCCAGTCTCTGCATAGGGCTACATCATGAGGAAAGAAATCATAGAGTTAGAACCTAGAACTACTTTATGGTGTCAAGTTTCAAGAAGCTAGCAAAACCGTGTTTGATTTAGAGGTCCAACTACGTCTATTCATAAAGGAGAAAACAGAGTGAAACCTAAAAATTGAAACTGTAACTGCAAACAAATGCTTCAACCTAGAAGAATGACACATGGGCAGGAAAGTGGGATTCTTTTACTGATCATTAACTGAAAGTATCATGAAGATTGGTTGAAAAAATATATGCTGAGATTTCAGGAAACTCTTAGTTTTTCGGAAGTTTTGCAACCCATTTCAATATAAGTGCTTTTCGCCAGTCTCTGCTTAGGGCTACATCAAGTGGAAAGAAACCATAGAGAAAGAACTTAGAACAATTTTATTGTGTCAAGTTTCAAGAAGCTAGCACAAACCGCGTTTGATTTAGATTTACAACAATATGTATCCATATATGAGAAAACAGAGTAATACTTAAAAATTGAAACTGATAATGCAAACGACTGTTTGATCTTAAAAGAACCAAATTTGGGCAGCAATGTGTGGTTGTGGTACTCATCATTACCTGACACTTTCTTGAAGATTGGATGAAAAAATATATTCTGGTATATCAGGAAATTCCTAGTTTTTCGGATGCCTGGCAACCCCTTTCAATGAAAGCATTTTTCGCCAGTCTCTGCTTAGGGCTACATCAAAAGGAAAAAAACCATAGAGATAGAACCTAGAAACACTTTATTGTGTCAAGTTTCAAGAATTTAGCAAAAACCGTTTTCTATTTAGAATTCCAACTATGTCTATCCATATAGTCGAAAACAGAGTGAAACCTAAAAATTGAAACTGCTACTGCAAACAAATACTTCAAACTAGAAGAAAGAAATTAGGGCACCTAATTGGGACTGGTGTACTGATCATTACCTGCAAGTATCATGAAGATTGGATGAAAAAAATATGCTGAGATTTCTGGAAACTCCTAGTTTTTCAGAAGCTTCGCAACCCCATTCAATGAAAGTTTTTTCGCCAGTCTCTGTGTAGGGCTACATCAAGAGGAAAGAAACCATAGACACAGAACTTAGAACTACATTATTGTGTGAAGTTTCAAGAAGCTAGCACAAACCGTGTTTGATTTTGTGTTCCAACTACATTTATCCATATAAGAGAAAACAGAGGGAAATCTAAAAATTGAAACTGTTACTGAAATCTACTGCTTCAACCTAGAAGAACGTAATTTGGGCAGCCAATTGGAATTGGTGTCCTGATCTTTACCTGAAAGTATCATGAAAATTGGGTGAAAAAATATATGCTGGCATTTTAGGAAAGTACTAGTATTTCAGACACCTGAAAACCCCTTTAAATGAAAGTGATTGTCGCCAGTCTCTGCTATGGCTACATCACGAGGAAAGAAACCATAGAGATAGAACCTAGAAGTACTTTCTTGTGTGAAATTTCAAGAAGCTAGCACAAAACGTGTTTCATTTAGAGTTCCAACTACGTCTATCCATATAGGAGAAAATAGAGTGAAACCTGAAAATTGAAACTGTTACTGCAAACGAATGCTTCAACCTAGAAGAACAAAATTTGGGCAGCCAAGTGTGATTGGTGTACTGATCATTACCTGAAAGTAACATTAAGATTGGATGAATAAATATATGCTGGTATTTCAGGAAACTCCTAGTATTTTGGAGCCTGGCAACATTTTTCAATGAAAGTGTTTTTCTCAAGTCTCTGCTTAGGGTTACATCAAAAAAAAAGCTATAGAGATAGAACCTAGACCTACTTTATTGTGTCAAGTTTTAATAAGCTAGCACAAACAGTGTTTTATTTAGAGTTCTCACAATGCCTATCCATATTGGCGAAATCAGAGTGAAACCTAAGAATTGAAACTGTTACTGCAAACTAATGGTTCAACCTAGAAGAACGAAATTTGGTCAGCCAAGTGTGATTCGTGTCCTGATCATTTCCTGAAAGTATCGTGAAGATTGGATGAAAAAATATATGCAGAGATTTCAGGAAACTCCTAGTTTTTCGGAAGATTCACAACCTTTATCAATGAAAGTGTTTTTTGCCAATCTCTGGTTAGGGCTACATCAAAGTGGAAAGGAACCATAGAGATAGAACATAGAAATACTATATTGCGTCAAGTTTCAAGAAGATACCACAAACCTTGTTTGATTTAGAATTCCAACTACATCTATCCATATAGAGAAAACAGAGTGAAACCTAAAAATTCAAATTGTTACTGCAAACGACTGCTTCAACCTAGAAAAACGAAATTTGGGCAGCCAAGTGGGAGTGGTGTACTAATCATTACCTGAAGGAATCATAAAGATTGGATGAAAAAATAAATGCTGGGATTTCAGGAGACTCCTAGTATTTCGGAAGCCTGGCAACCACTTTCAATAAAATTGTTTTTCGCCAGTCACTGTGTAGGGCTACATCAAGAGGAAAGAAACCATAGAGATAGAACCTATAAGTACTTTATTGTGTCAAGTTTCAAGAAGCTAGTAAAAACTGTGATTGATTTAGAGTTTCAATACATATATCCATATAGAAGGAAAGAGAGTGAAACCTAAAAATTGAAACTGTTACTGCAAACAAATGCTTCAACCTAGAAGAAAGAAATTAGGGCAGAAAAGTGGGATTGGTGTACTGATCATTACCTGAAAGTATAATGAAGATTTGAGGAAAATATATATGCTGGGATTTCAGGAAACTACTAGTTTTTCAAACGCCTGGTAACCCCTTTCAATGAAAATGTTCTTCCCCAGTCTCTGCTTAGGGATATATCAAGAGAAAGGAAAACACATAGAGATATGACCTAGAAGTACTTTATTGTGTCAAGTTTCAAGAAGCTAGTAAAAACTGTGATTGATTTAGAGTTTCAATACATATATCCATATAGAAGGAAAGAGAGTGAAACCTAAAAATTGAAACTGTTACTGCAAACAAATGCTTCAACCTAGAAGAAAGAAACTTGGCAGCCAAGTGGAATTTTTGTACTGCTAATTACCTGAAAACATCATGTAGATTCGATAAAAAAATATATGCTGGGATTTAAGGGAACTCCAAGTATTTTGGAAGCTGGGAACCTCTTTTGATTAAAGCGTTTTTCGCCATTCTCTGCTTAGGGATACATCAAGAGGAAAGAAACAATAGAAATAGAACCTAGAACTACTTTATTGTGTGAAGTTTCAAGAGGCTAGCACAAACCGTGTTTGACTCATAGTTCCAACTATATCTATCTACATAGGAGAAAACAGAGTGAAACGTAAAAACTGAAACTGTTACTGCAAACAAATGCTATAACCTAGAAGAACAAAATTTGGGCAGCCAAGTGGGATTGGTGTACTAATCATTACCTGAATGTATCATGAAGATTGGATGAAAAAATATATGCTGGGATTTCAGGAAACTCCTAGTTTTTCAGAAGCCTGGCAAACTATTTCAATTAAAGTGTTTTTCACCAGTCTGTGCTTAGGGCTACATCAAGAGGAAAGAAACCATACAGATAGAACCTAGAACTACTTTATTGTGTCAACTTTCAAGAAGCTAGCACGAACCGTGTTTGATTTTGAGTTCCTACTACGTCAATCCAATTAGGAGAAAACAGAGTGAAACCTAAAAATTGAAACTGTTACTGTAAACGAATGCTTCAATCTAGAAGAACGAAATTTGGGCCGCCAAGTGAAACTGGTGTACTGATCAATACTTGAAAGTATCGTGAAGATTGGATGAAAAAATATATGCTGGAATTTTAGGAAACTCCTAGTTTTTTGAAAGCTTCGCAACCGCTTTAAATGAAAGTGTTTTTTGCCCGCCTCTGCATAGGGCTACATCAAGACGAAAGAAAACATAGAGAAAGAATCTAGAACTACTTTATTGTGTCAAGTTTCAAGAAGCTAGCACAAACCCTGGTTGATTTAGAGTTCCAAATATATCTATCCATATTGGAGAAAACAGAGTAAAAACTAAAAATTGAAACTGTTACTGCAAACGAATGCTTCAACCTAGAAGAACGAAATTTGGGCACACAAGTGGGATTGGTGTACCGATCATTAAGTGAAAGTATCTTGAATATTGGATGAAAAAATATAATGGGATATCAGGAAAGTCCTAGTTTTTCGGAAACTGGCCACCTCTTTCAATGAAAGTTTTTTTGCCAGTCTCTACTTAGGGCTAAATCAAAGGACAGGAACCAAAATATGTCTATCCATATAGGCAAAAACAGAGTGAAACCTAAAAAATGAAACTGTTACTGGAAATGTATGCTTCGACCTAGAAGAAAGAAACTTGGGCAGCCAAGTGGGAATGGTGTACTGATCATACCTGAAAGTATCATGAAGATTGGATGAAAAAATATATGCAGAGATTTCAGGAAACTCCTAGTTTTTCAGAAACCTGGCAACCCCTTTGATTGAAATGTTTTTCGCCAGACTCCACTTAGGGCTACATCAAGAGGAAAGAAACTATAGAGAGAGAACTTAGAACAACTGTGTTGTGTCAAGTTTCAAGAAGCTAGCACAAACCATATTTGAAATAATGTTCCAAATTCATCTAGCCATGTAGGAGAAAACAGAGTGAAACCTAAAAATCAAAACTGTTATTGAAAATGACAGCTTCAACCTAGAAGAACAAAATTTGGGAAGCCAAGTAGAATATGTGTAGTGATCATTACCTGAAAGTGTCATGAAGATTGAATGAAAAAATATAATCTGGGATTTCAGTAAATTCCTAGTTTTTCAGAAGCCTGTCAACCTCTTGCAATGAAAGTGTTTTTCACCAGTCTCTGCTTAGGGCTATTTCAAGAGGAAAAAAAACATATAGATAGGACCTAGAAGTACTTTTTTGTGTCAAGGTTCATAAAGCTAGCACAATCGTGTTTGATTTAGAGTTCCAACTAAGTCAATCCATGTAGGAGAAAACATAGTGAAACCTAAAAATTGAAACTGTTACTGCAAACGACTGCTTCAACCTAGAAAAACGAAATTTGGTCAGCAAAGTGGGATTGGTGTACTGATCATTATGTGAAAGTTTTATGATGATTGGATAAAAAAATATATCCTGAGATTACAGGAAACTCCTAGTATTTCAGAAGCCTGGCAACCCCTTTCAATGTAAGTGTTTTTTGCCAAGCTCTGGTTAGGGCTACATCAAGAGGAAAGAAAACATAGAGATAGAACATAGAACTACTTTATTATGTCAAGTTTCAAGAAGCTAGCACAAACCGTGTTTGATTTAGAGTTCCAACTATGTCTATCCATATAGGAGAAAACAGAGTGAAACCTAAAAATTGGAACAGTACTGCAAACAAATACTTCAACCTAGAAGAACGAAATTTGGGAAGCCAAGTGGGATTCATGTACTGATAATTACGTGAAAGTATCATGAAGATTGTTTAAAAAAATATATCCTGAGATTTCAGGAACTCCTAGTTTTCCAGAAGCTTGGCAACCCCTTTCAATGTAACTGTTTTTCGCCACTCTCTGCTTAGGGCTACATCAAGTGGAAAGAAACCATAGAGATAGAACTTAGAACTACTTTATCCTGTCAAGTTTCACAAAGAATGCACAACCCCTGTTTGATTTAGAGTTTGTACTACGTCAATTAATAAGGAAGAAAACAGAGTGAAACCTAAAAATTGAAACAGATACTGCAAATGACTGCTTCAACCTAAAAGAACGAAATTGGGGCAGGCAAGTGGGATTGGTGTACTGATCATTACCTGAAAGTATCATGAATATTGGATGAGAAAATATAATTTGTTATCAGGAAACTCCTGGTTTTTCGGAAGCTGGCCACCTCTTTCAATGAAAGCGTTTTTCGCCAGTCTCTGCTTAGGGCTACACCAAGAGGAATAAAACCATACAGATAGAGCTTAGAACTACATTATTGTTTCAAGTTTCAACAAGCTAGCACAAAGCGTATTTGATTTAGAGTTCAAAATATATTTAGCCATTTTAGAGAAAACAGAGTGAAACCTAAAAATTGAGACTGTACTGCAAACGGCTGCATTAACTTTGAAGAACAAAATTTGGGCAGCCTAGTGAGATTTGTGTACTGATCACTACCTGAAAGTATATGAAGATTGGATAAAAAAAATATATGCTTGGATTTCAGGAAACTCCTAGTTTTTTCGAAGTCTAGAGAAATCTTTCAATTAAAGCGTTTGTCTTCATTCTGTTCTTAGGGCTACATAAAGAGGAAAGATACCATAGAGATAGAACCTAGAACTACTTTATTGTGTCAAGTTTCAAGAAGCTACCACAAACCGTGTTTAATTTAGAGTTCCAAATACGTCTATCCATATTGGGGAAAACAGAGTGAAACCTAAAATTTTAAACTGTTAATGCAAACGAATGCTTCAAAATAGAAGAACGAAATTTGGGCAGCCAGGGGGGATTGGTGTACTGATCATTACCTGAAAGTATATGAAGACTGGATTAAAAAATATAAGCTGGGATTTTAGGAAACTCTTAGTTTTTTGGAAGCCTAGCAACCCCTTTCAATGAAAGTGTGTTTCGCCAGTCTCTGTTTAGGGCTACCGAAAAAAAAAAAAAAAAAAAAAACCGTATAGATAGAACCTAGAAGTACGCTTTTTTGTCAAGTTTGAAGAAGCTAGCACAACCCGTGTTTGATTTAGAGTTTAAAATACATCTATACATACAGGGGAAAACAGAGCAAAACCTAAAAATTGAAACTGTTACTGCAAACGAATGATTCAACCTACAAGAACTGAATTTTGGCAGCCAAGTGGGATTGTTGTACTGATCATTACCTGAAAGTATCATGAAGATTGGATGAAAGAATATATGCTGAGATATCAGGAAACTCCTTGTTTTTTGGAAGCTTCGCAACCCCATTCAATGAAAGTGTTTTACGCAAGTCACTGCATAGGGCTACATCAAGAGGGAAAAAAAATAGAGATACAACCTAGAAGTACTTTGTTGTGTCAAGTTTCCAGAAGCTAGAGTTCCAAATACGTCTATCCATATAGGAGAAAACAGAGTGAAACCTAAAAATTAAAATTGTTACTGAAAATGAATGCTTCAACTAGAAGAACGAAATTTGGGCTGCCAAGTGGGATTGGTGTACTGATCATTATCTGAAGGTATCATGAAGATTGAATAAAAAAATATATGCTGAGATTTCAGAAAACTCCTGGTTTTTCAAAAGCCTTGCAACCGCTTTCAATGAAAGCGTTTTTCTCCAGTGTCTGCTTAGGGCTACATCAAGAGTAAAGAAACGAAAGAGACAGAACATAGAACTACTTTTTTGTGTCAAGTTTCAAGAATCTACCACAAATCGAGTTTGATATAGAGTTCCAACTACATCTATCCATATAGGAGAAAACAGAGTGAAACCTAAAAATTTAAACTGTTACTGCAAATGAATGCTTCACCCTAGAAGAACGAAATATGGGCAGCCGAGAGGGATTGGTGTACTGATCATTACCTGAAAGTATCATGAAAATTGGATGAAAAAATATATGCTGAGATTTCAGCAATCTAATAGTTTTTCGGAAGCTTTGCAACCCCTTTCAATGAAAGTGTTTTTCGCCCATCTCTTCTTAGGGCTACATCAAGAGGAAAGAAACCATAGAAATAGAACCTAGAACTACTTTATTGTGTCAAGTTTCAAGAAGCTAGCACAAACTGTGTTTGATTTAGTGTTCCAATTACCTCTATCCATATAGGCGAAAAAGGAGTGAAACCTAAAAATTTAAACTGTTACTGCAAATGATTGCTTCAACCTAGAAGATCAAAAATTGTGAAGCCAAGTGGGATTGGTGTACTGATCATTACTTGAAAGTAACATGAAGATTGGAAGAAAATATATATGCAGAAATTTCAGGAAACTCTTAGTTTTTCGGAAGCCTGGCAACCCCTTTCAATGAAAGTATTTTTTGCCAGTATTTTCTTTGGGCAACATCAAGAGGAAAGGAATAGTAGAGATAGCACTAAGAAAAAGTTTTTGTGTCAAGTTTCAGGAAGCTACCATAAACTGTGTTTGATTTCGTGTTCCAACTATATCTATGAATATAGGAGAAAGAGAGTGAAACCAAAAAAATCAAAGAGTTACTGCAAACGACTGTTTCAACCTAGAAGAATGAAATTTGGGCAGACAAGTGGGTCTGGCGTACTAATCATTACCTGAAAGTGTCATAAAGTTACGATGAAATAATCTATACTGGGATTTCAAAAAACTCCTAGTTTTTCGGAACCCTGGCAATCCCTTTCATGGAAAGTGTTTTTTGCCAGTCTCTGCTTAGGGCTACATCAGGAAGAAAAAATCTATAGAGAGAGAACCTAGAACTACTTTATTGTGTCATGTTTCAAGAAGCTAGCACAAACTGTGTTTGATTTAGAGTTCCAACTACGTCTCTCCATATAGGAGAAAACAGAGTGAAACCTAAAAATTGAAACTTTTACTGCAAACGAATGCTTCAACTTAGAAGAACGAAATTTCGGAAGCCAGGCGGGATTGGTATACTGATCAAAACCTGCAAGTGTCATGAAGTTTGGATGAAAAAATATATGCTGTGATTTCAGGAAACTCCTAGGTATTCAGAAGCCTGGCAACCCCTTTCAATGAAAATGTTTTTCGCCAGTCCTTGCTTAGGTCTACATCAAGAGGAAAGAAACCATAGAGATAGAACCTAGAAGTAATTTATTGTGTCATGTTTCTAGAAGCTAGCACAAACCGTGTTTGATTTAGACTTCCAACAACGTCTATCCATATAGTTGGAACCAGAGTGAAACCTAAAATATTAAACTGTTACTGCAAATGAATGCTTCAACCTAGAATAACGATATTTCGGCAGCCAAGTGGTATTGGTGTACTGATCAGTACCTGAAAGTATCATGAAGATTGGATAAAAAAATATATGCTGTGATTTTAGGAAACTCCTAGTTTTACGGAAGCCTGGCAACCCCTTTCAATGAAAGTGTTTTTCGCCAGTCTCTGTGTAGGGCTACATCAAGAACAAAGGAACCATACATATAGAAGCAAAACTACTTTATTGTTTCAAGTTTTAAGAAGTTAGCACACACCATGTTTTATTTAGAGTTACAACTACGTCTATACATATAGGAGAAAACAGAGTGAAAACTAAATTTTGAAACTGTTACTGGAAAAGACTGCTTCAACCTAGAAGAACGAAATTGGGCAACCAAGTTGGACTGGTGTACTGATCATTACCTGAAAGTATCATGAAGATTGGATGAAAAAATATATGCTGGGATTCAGGAAACTCCTAGTTTTTCGAAAACCTGGCAACCATTTTTAATGAAAGTATCTTTCGCCAGTCTCTGCTTAAGGCTACATCAAGAGGAAAGAAACCATAGAGTAAGAACCAAGAAATACTTTATTGTCTCAAGTGTCCAGAAGCTAGCACAAACCTTGTTTGATTTAGAGTTCCAACTACGTCTAACCATATAGGAGAAAACAGAGTGAAAACGAAAAATTGAAACTGTTACTGCAAACAATGCTTCAACTTACAAGAACGAAATTTCGGCAGACAAGTGAAGTTGGTGTACTGATCATTATCTGAGAGTATCATGAAGATTAGATGAAAAAATATATGCTGGGATTTCAGGAAACTCTTAGTTTTTCAGAAGCCTGGCAATCCCTTTCAATGAAAGCGTTTTTCGCCAGTCTCTGCTTAGGGCTACATCAAGAGGAAAGAAACCATAGAAATAGAATCTAGAACTACTTTATTGTGTTAAGTTTCAAAAAGCTAGCACAAACCCTGTTTCATTTAGAGTTCCAACTACGTCTATCCATATAGGTGAAACCAGAGTGAAAGCTAAAAATTGAAACTGTTATTGCAAATGAATGCTTCAACCTAGAAGAACGAAATTTGGGCAGCCCAGTGGGATTGGTGTACTGATCATTACCTGAAATTTTCATAAAGATTGGAATGAAAAATATATGCAGAGATTTCGGGAAACTCTTAGTTTTTCAGAAGCCTGCCAACCCCTTCCAATGAAAGTGTTTTTCACCAGTCTCTGCTTAAGGCTACATTAAGAGGAAAGAAACTATAGAGATAGAATCTAGAACTTCTTTATTGTGTCAAGTTTCACGAAGCTAGAAAAAACGTGTTTGATTTAGTGTTCCAACTATGTCTATTTATGTAGGAGAAAAGTGAGTGAAACCTGAAAATAAAAACTGTTACTGCAAACCACTGGTTCAACCTAGAAGAATAAAATTTGGGCAGCCAAGTGGGAGTGGAGTACTAAACATTACTTGAAAGTATTATAAATATTGGATGAATAAATATATACTGGGATTTCAGGAAACTTCTAGTTTCTCAAAAGCCTGGCCAACCCATTCAATGAAAGTGTTTTTCGCCAGTCTATTATTAGTGCCACATCAGAAGGAAAGAAAAAATAGAGCTACAACATAGAACTATTTTATTGTGTCAATATTCAAGAAGCTAGCACAAACTGTGTTTGATTTAGACTTCCAACTACGTCTATCCATATAGGTGAAACCAGAGTGAAACCTAGAAATTGAAACTGTTGCTGAAAATGAATGCTTTAACCTAGAATAACAAAATTTCGGCACCCAAGTGGTATTGGTGTACTGATCATTACCAGAAAGTATTATGAAGATTGGATAAAAAAATATATGTTGTAATTTCAGGAAACTTCTAGTTTTTCGGAAGCGTGGCAATCCCTTTCAATGAAATCGTTTTTCGCCAGTCTCTGCTCAGGGCTACATCAAGAGTAAACAAACCATAGAGATAGAACTTCGAAATATTTTACTGTGTCATTTTCAAGAAGTTAAAACAAACCGTGTTTGATTTAGAGTTCCAAATATGTCTATCCCTACAGACCAAATTTAGTGAAACCTAAAACTTGAAACTGTTACTGCAAACGAATGCTTCAAACTACAAGAATGAAATATGGGCAGCAAAGTAGGATTGGTGTACCTGAAAGTATCATGAAGATTGGATGAAAAAATATAACCAAAAATTTCAGGAAACTCCTAGTTTTTCGGAAGCCTGGCAACTTTTTTTAATGAAAGTGTATTTCACCAGTCTCTCCTTAGGGCTACATCAAGTGGAAAGAAACCATTGAAATAGAACCTTGAACTACTTTATTGTGTGAAGTTTCAAGAGGCTAGCACAATCCTTGTTTGATTTAGAGTTCCAATTATGTCTGTTCATATCGGAGAAAACAGAGTAAACCCTAAAAATTGAAACTATTAATGCAAACGAATGCTTCAACCTAGAAGAACGAAATTTGCTCAGCCAAGTGGGACTGGTGTATTGATCATTACCTGAAAGTATCATGAAGATTGGATTATAAAATATATGCTGGGATTTCAGGAAACCCCTAGTTTTTCAGAAGCCTGGCAACCCCTTTAAATGAAATGTTTTTCTGGATGGCGTTAGAACAGATTATGCTAAGTGAAGCTAGCCAATTCTTTAAAAACAAATGCCAAATGTCTTCTTTGATATAAAAAGAGTAACTAAGAACACAGTAGGGATGAAGAGCATGAGAAGAAGATAAACATTAAACAGGGATGTGAGGTAAGAGAGAAAGGGAGAGAGGAGGGAAATTGCATGTAAAAGGAAGGAGACCCTCAGGGGTATACAAAATTACATACAAGAGGAAGTGAAGGGACAGGGGGAAAATATAAAGGGGAGAATAGAATTACAGTAGTGGGGATAGTGAGAGAAAAGGGCAGGGGAGGGGGGGTGGAGGGATAATAGAGGATAGGAAAGGGAGCAGAATACAACAGACACGAGAATGGCAATATGTAAATCAATGGATGTGCAACTGATGTGATTCTGCAATCTGTATATGTGGTAAAAATGGGAGTTCATATCCCACTTGAATCAAACTGTGAAATATGATATATCAAGAACTATGTAAAGTTTTCAACAACCAACAATAAAAATTAATTTTAAAAAAGTGTTTTTCACCAGTCTCTGCTTAGGGCTACATCAAGAGGAAAGAAAACATAGAAATAGAACCTAGAATTACTTTATTGTGTCAAGTTTCAAGAAGCTAGCACAAAGTGTGTTTGATATAGAGTTCCAACTACGTTTATCCATATAGGGGAAAACAGAGTGAAAACTACATATTGAAACTGTTAATACAAAAGACTGCTTCAACCTAGAATAACAAAATTTGTGCAGCCAAGTGGGACTGGTGTACTGATCATTACCTGAAAGTATCATGAACATTAGATGAAAAAATATATGCTGGGATTTCAGGAAACTCCTAGTTTTTCCTATATGGTTAGACGTAGTTGTAACTCTAAATCAAACAGGGTTTGTGAGAGCTTCTTGAAAGTTGACACAATAAATGAAATTTGGGCAGCCAAGTAGGATTGGTTTACTGATCATTACCTAAAAGTATCATGAAGTTTAGATGAAAAAATATATGCTGGGATTTCAGGAAACTCCTGGTTTTTAATAAGCCTGGCAAGAGCTTTTAATGAAAGCGTTCTTCTCCAATCTCTGATTAGGGCTACATCAAGAGGAAAGAAACAAAAAAGATAGAACCTAAAACTACTTTATTGTTTAAAGTTTCAAGAAGGTAGCACAAACCGTGTTTGATTTAGTGTTCCAACTACATCTATCCAAATAGGAGAAAACAGAGTGAAACATAAAAAATTAAACTGTTACTGCAAGCGAATGCCTCAACATAGAAGAACTAAATTGGAACAGCCAATTGGGATTGGTGTACTGATCATTACCTGAAAGTATATGAAGACTGAATAAAAAAATATATGCTGGAATTTCAGGAAAATCTTAGTTTTTCGGAAGCCTGGCAACCCCTTTCAATAAAAGCATTTTTCTCCAGTCTCTGCTTAGGGTTATATCAAAAGGAAAAAAACCATAGGGATAGAACCTAGAACTACATTTTTGTGTCAAGTTTCAAGAAGCTACAAAAAACCGTGTTTGATATAGAGTTCCAAATATATGTATCCATATAGGAGAAAAAAGAGGGTAACCTAAAAATTTAATCTGTTACTGCAAAGGAATGCTTCAACCTAGAAGAACGAAATATGATCAGCCAAGTGGGATTCGTGTACTGATCATTACCTGAAAGTATCGCAAAGTTTGGATGAAAAAAATATGCTGAGATTTCAGGAAACTAATAGTTTTTTGGAAGCTTCGCAACCCCTTTCAATGAAAGTGTTTTTTGCCAGTCTCTGCTTAGGGTTACATCAAGAGGTAAAAAAACCATATAGATAGAACCTAGAAATATTTTATTGTGTCAAGTTTCAAAAAGCTAGCACAATCTGTGTTTGATTTAGTGTTCCAACTACATAAATCCATATAATAGAAAACAGAGTGAAACCTTAAAATTGAAACTGGTACTGCAAACGAATGCTTCAACTTAGAAGAACGAAATTTGTACAGCTAAGTGTGATTGGTGGACAAATCATTACTTGAAAGTATCATGAAGTTTGGATAAAAAATATATGCTGGGATTTCAGGAAAATCCTAGATTTTCAGAAGCCTGGCAACCACTTTCAATGAAAAGGTTTTTCGCCAGTCTCTGCTTAGGGCTACATCAAGAGGAAAGAAACCATAGAGATAGAACCTAAAACTCCTTTAATCTGTCAAGTTTCAAGAAGCTAGCAAAAACCATGTTTGATTTAGAGTTCCAACTATGTATATCCAGATAGCAGAAAACAGAGTGAAACCTAAAAATTGAAACTGTTACTGAAAACGAATTCTTCAAACTCGAAAAACGAAATTTGGGAAGCCAAGTGGGATTGGTGTGCTGATCACTACCTGAAAGTATCATGAAGATTGGATGAAAAAATATATGCGGGATTTTATGAAACTTCTAGTTTTTCGGAAGCCTGGCAACCCCTTTCAATGAAAGCGATTTTTGACAGTCTCTGCTTAGTGCTACATCAAGAGGAAAGACACTATAGAGATAGAACCTAGAACTACTTTTTGTGTCAAGTTTCAAGAAGCTAGCACAAACTATGTTTGATTTAAAGTTCTAATTACGTCTATCCATATAGGAGAAAACAGAGTAAAAACTCAAAATTGAAACTGTTACTTGAAACGACTACTTCAACCTACAAGAACAGAATTTGGGTAGCCAAGTTGGACTGGTGTACGGATCATTACTTGAAAGTATCAATAGGATTGGATAAAAAAAATATATGCTTGGATTTCACGAAACTCCTAGTGATACGGAAGCCTGGCAACCCCTTTCAATGAAAGTATTTTTCGCCAGTCTCTTGTTTGGGCTACATCAAGAGGAATGAACCACAAAGTGAGAACCAAGAAGTCATTATTTTGTCAAGTTTCAATAAGCTAGCACAAACCGTGTTTTATTTAGAGTTCCAAATACATCTCTCCATATAGCCGAAAACAGAGTGAAACCTAAAAATTGAAACTGCTACTGCAATTGAATGCTTCAACCTAGAAGAACGAAATTTGGACAGCCAAGTGAGATTGGTGTACTGATCATTACCTGAAAGTATCATGAAGATTGAATGAAAAAATAAATGTTGAGATTTCAAGAAACTTCTAGTTTTTCGGAAGATTCCAAACCTTTTTCAATATAAGTGTTTCTGCCAGTCTCTGCTTAGGGCTACATCAAGTGGAAAGAAATCATAGAGATAGAACATAGAACTACATTATTGTGTCATGTTTCAAGAAGCTAGCACAAACCATGTTTTTTTTAGAGTTCCAAATATATCTATTCATATATGAGAAAACAGAGTGAAATCTAAATATTGAAACTGTTACTGCAAACGACTGCTTCAACCTAGAAGAACAAAATTTGGGCAGCCTAGAAAGACTGGTGTACTGATCATTACCTGAAAGTATCATAAAGTTGAATAAAAAAAAATATGTGCTGGGATTTCGGGAAACAACTAGTTTTTCTAAAGCCTGGCCTCTTTTTTCATAGAAAGTGTATTTTACCAGTCTCTGCGTAGGGCTACATCAAGAGGAAAAAACCATAGAGATAGAACCAAGAACTACTTTATAGTGTCAAGTTTCAAGAAGCTAGCACAAACCGTGTTTGATTCAGAGTTCCAACTACGTCTATGCATATAGGAGAAAACAGAGTGAAACCTAAAAATTGAAACTGTTACTGCAAACGAAGGCTTCAACCTGGAAGAACAAAATTTGGGCAGGCAAGTGAGATTAGTGTGCTGATCATTACCTGAAAGTATCATGAAGATTGGATGAAAAAATATATGCTGGGATTTCAGGAAACTCCTAGTTTTTCAGAAGCCTGGAAACCACTTTCAATTAAAGGGTTTTTCGAAGTCTCTGCTTAGGGCTACATGAAGAGGAAAGAAACCATAGAGATACAACCTAGAGATACTTTATTATGTCAAGTTTGAAGAAGTTAGCAAAAACCTTGTTTGATCTAGATTTCCAACTACATCTCTCCAAATAGGTGAAAACAGAGTGAAACCTTTAAATTGAAACTGTTACTGCAAATGAATGCTTCAACCTACATGAACGAAATTTGGGCAACTGGTGTACTGATAATTACCTGAAAGTATCATGAAGCTTGGATGTAAAAATGTGTGCTGAGATTTCAGGAAACTCCTAGTTTTTCGGAAGCTTCTCAACACCTTTCAATGAAAGTATTTTTCGCCAGTCTCTGCGTTGGGCTACATAAAGAGGAGAAAAACCATAAACATGAAACTTAAAACTACTTTATTGGGTCAAGTTTCAAGAAGCTAGCACAAACCGTGTTTGATTCAGAGTTCCAACTACATCTATCCATATAGGAGAAAACAGAGTGAAACCTAAAAATTGAAACTGTTACTACAAACGAATGCTTCAACCTAGAAGAACGAAATTCGGGCAGCCAAGTGGGATTGGTGTACTGATAATTACCTGAAAGTATCATGAAGATTTGATGACGAAACTTGTGCTGGGATTTCAAGAAACTATTAGTTTTTCAGAAGCCTTGCAACTCCTTTCAATGAAAGTGTTTTTCGCCAGACTCTACTTAGGGCTACATCAAGAGGAAAGAAAACATAGAGATAGAACTTAGAACTATTTTATTGTGTCAAGTTTCAAGAAGCTAGCACAAACCGTGTTTGATTTAGAGTTCCAACTACGTCTATCCATATAGGAGAAAACAGAGTGAAACCTAAAATTTGAAACTGTTACTGCAAACGAAATCTTCAACCTAGAAGAACGAAATTTGGGCAGCCAAGTGGGATTGGTGTGCTGATCACTACCTGAAATTATCGTACAGATTGGATGAAAAAATATGTGCTGGGATTTCAGGAAACTCCTAGTTTTTCAGAAGCCTTGCAACACCTTTCAAAGAAAGGGATTTTCGCCAGTCTGTGCTTAGGGCTACATCAAGAGGAAAGAAACCATAGAGATAGAACCTAAAACTAGTTTAATCTGTCAGGTTTCGAGAAGCTAGTAAAAACCGTGTTTGATTTAGAGTTCCAACTACGTATATGCATAAAGTCAAAAACAGAGTGAAACATAAAAATTGAAACTATTACTGAAAACGAATGCTTCTAACTCAAAGAATAAAATTTGGCCAGCGAATTGGGATTGGTGTGCTGATCATTACCTGAAAGTATCATGAAGATTGCATAAAAAGATATATGCTGTGATTTCAGGAAACTCCTAGTTTTTCAGAAGCCTGACAACGCCTTTCAATGAAACTGCTTAGGGCTACATCAAGAGGAAAGAAACCATAGAGATAGAACCTAGAAGTACTTTATTGTGTCAAGAAGCAAGCACAAGCCGTGTTTGATAAAGAGTTCTAACTATGTCTATCCATATGGGACAAAAAAGAGTGAAACCGAAAAATTGAAACTGTTTCTGTAAACGAATGCTTAAACCTAGGAGAAGGAAATATGAGCAGCAAAGTGGGACTGGTGTACTGATAATTACCTGAAAGTATCATGAAGATTGGTTGAAAAAATATATGTTGAGATTTCAGGAGACTGTAATTTTATGAAAGCTAGGCAACCACTAAAATGAAAGTGTTATTCATCAATCTCTGCTTAAGGCTACAGGAAGAGGAAACAAACCTCAGAGATAGAATGTAGAACTACTTTATTGTGTCAAGTTTTAAAATGCTAGCACAAACCGTGGTTTTTTTTTTTTTAGAGTTCCAACTACGTCTATCAATATAGGAGAAAACAGAGTTTAACCTAAAAATTCAAACTGTTACTGCAAAGGAATGGATCAACCTAGAAGAACAAAATTTGGGCATCCAAGTAGGATTGGTGTACTGATCATTACCGGAATGTATCATGAAGATTGGATGAAAAAATATATGTTGATATTTCAGGAGACTGTAGTTTTTTGGAAGCTTTGCAACCCATGTCAATGAAAGTGTTTTTCGTCATTCTCTGCTTAAGTCAACATCAATAGGAAGCAAAACATAAAAATAGAACGTCGAACTACTTTATTGTGTCAAGTTTCAAGATGCTAGCACAAACCATGTTTGATTTAGTGTTCCAAATACATCTATCAATACAGGAGAAAACAGTGTGAAAACTAAAAATTCAAACTGTTACTGCAAACGAATGCTTCAACGTAGAAGAACGAAATTTGGGCATCCAAGTGGGATTGGTGTACTGATCAATACCTGAAAGTATCATGAATATAGGATGAAAAAATATATGTTGAGATTTCAAAAGACTGTAGTTTTATGGAAGCTAAGCAACAACTTTCAATGAAAGTGTTATTCACCAGTCTCTGCTTAAGGCTACAGCAAGAGGAAAAAACCCTAGAGATAGAACGTCGAGATACTTTATTTTGTCAAGTTTCAAGAAGCTAGCACGAACTGTGTTTGATTTAGAGTTCCAACTACATCTATCAATATAGGAGAAAACAGAGTAAAACCTAAAAATTCAAACTGTTACTGCAAACGACAGCTTTAACCTAGATGAACGAAATTTGGGCCTCCAAGTGTGACTGGTGTACTGATCATTACCTGAAATTATAATAAAGATTGGATAAAACAATATATGTTGAGATTTCAGGAGACTGTAGTTTTTTGGAAGCTTGGCAAACCATTTCAATGAAAGTGTTTTTCGTCATTCTCTGCTTAGGTCTACATCAAACGGATACAATCCTTAGAGATAGAACAAAGAGGTACTTTATTGTGTCAAGTTTCAAGAACCTAGCACAAACCATGTTTGATTTAGAGTTCCAACTACATCTATCAATATAGGAGAAAACAGAGGGAAACCTAAAAATTCAAACTGTTACTGCAAATGAATGCTTCAAACAACTAGAACGAAATTTGGGCATCCAAGTGGAATTGGTGTACTTATCATTATCTGAAAGTATCATGAAATTGTTTGATAAAAATATATGTTGAGATTTCAGGAGACTGTAGTTTTTGGAAACTTGGCAACCCATTTCAATGAAAGTTTTTTATGTCATTTTCTGCCTAGGTCTACATCAAGAGGAAACAAAACGTAAAGATAGAACCCAGAACTACTTCATTTTGTCAAGATTCATGAAGCCAGCACAAACCTGTTTGATTTAGCGTTCCAACTACATCTATCAATATAGGAGAAAACAGAGTGAAACCTAAAAATATAAACTTTACTGCAAAAGAATGCTTCAACCTAAAACAGTAAAATTTGGGCATCAAAGTTGGATAGGTGTACTGATCATTACCTGAAAGTATCATGAAGATTGGAAGAAAAAATATATGTTGAGATTTCAGGAGACTGTAGTTTTTCAAAAGCTTGGCATCCCATTTCAATGAAAGTGTTTTTCTTCATTCTTTGCTGAGGTGTACATCAAGAGAAAAGATAACATAATGATAGAACGTAGAACTACTTTATTGTGTCAAGATTCAAGAAGCTAGCACAAACCTTGTTTGATTTAGAGTTCCAACTATATCTACCAATATAGGAGAAAACGGAGTGAAAGCTAAAAATTCAAACTGTTACTTCAAACGAATGCTTCAACCTACAAGAACGAAATTTGGGCATCCAAGTGGGATTGGTGTACTGATCATTAACTGACAGTATCATGAAGATTGGTTGAAAAAATATATGTTGAGATTTCAGAAGACTGCAATTTTATGAAAGCTAGGCAACCACTAAAATGAAAGTGTTATTCATCAATCTCTGCTTAAGGCTACAGGAAGAGGAAACAAACCTCAAAAATAGAATGTAGAACTACTTTATTGTGTCAAGTTTCAAAATGCTAGCACAAACCGTGTTTTTTTTTTAGAGTTCCAACTACGTCTATCAATATAGGAGAAAACAGAGTTTAACCTAAAAATTCAAACTGTTACTGCAAAGGAATGGATCAACCTAGAAGAAAAAAATTTGGGCATCCAAGTAGGATTGGTGTACTGATCATTACCGGAATGTATCATGAAGATTGGATGAAAAAATATATGTTGATATTTCAGGAGACTGTAGTTTTTTGGAAGCTTTGCAACCCATGTCAATGAAAGTGTTTTTCGTCATTCTCTGCTTAAGTCAACATCAATAGGAAACAAAACATAAAAATAGAACGTCGAACTACTTTATTGTGTCAAGTTTCAAGATGCTAGCACAAACCGTGTTTGAATTAGTGTTCCAAATACATCTATCAATACAGGAGAAAACAGTGTGAAAACTAAAAATTCAAACTGTTACTGCAAACGAATGCTTCAACGTAGAAGAACGAAATTTGGGCATCCAAGTGGGATTGGTGTACTGATCAATACCTGAAAGTATCATGAAGATAGGATGAAAAAATATATGTTGAGATTTCAAAAGACTGTAGTTTTATGGAAGCTCGGCAACAACTTTCAATGAAAGTGTTATTCATCAGTCTCTGCTTAAGGCTACAGCAAGAGGAAAAATCCCTAGAGATAGAACATCGAGATACTTTATTTTGTCAAGTTTCAAGAAGCTAGCACGAACTGTGTTTGATTTAGATTTCCAACTACATCTATCAATATAGGAGAAAACAGAGTAAAACCTAAAAATTCAAACTGTTACTGCAAACGACTGCTTTAACCTAGATGAATGAAATTTGGGCATCCAAGTGTGACTGGTGTACTGATCATTACCTGAAATATAATAAAGATTGGATAAAACAATATATGTTGAGATTTCAGGAGACTGTAGTTTTTTGGAAGCTTGGCAAATCATTTCAATGAAAGTGTTTTTCGTCATTCTCTGCTTAGGTCTACATCAAACGGATACAATCCTTAGAGATAGAACAAAGAAGTACTTTATTGTTTCAAGTTTCAAGAACCTAGCACAAACCATGTTTGATTTAGTGTTCCAACTACATCTATCAATATAGGAGAAAACAGAGGGAAACCTAAAAATTCAAACTGTTACTGCAAACGAATGCTTCAACCTACAAGAATGAAATTTGGGCATCCAAGTGGAATTCGTGTACTTATCATTATCTGAAAGTATCATGAAATTGTTTGATAAAAATATATGTTGAGATTTCAGGAGACTGTAGTTTTTGGAAACTTGGCAACCCATTTCAATGAAAGTTTTTTATGTCATTTTCTGAATAGGTCTACATCAAAAGGAAACAAAACTTAAAGATAGAACCCAGAACTACTTCATTTTGTCAAGATTCATGAAGCCAGCACAAACCTGTTTGATTTAGCGTTCCAACTACATCTATCAATATA
The DNA here is from genome assembly GCF_048772815.1 of Callospermophilus lateralis. Classification (NCBI taxonomy): domain Eukaryota; kingdom Metazoa; phylum Chordata; class Mammalia; order Rodentia; family Sciuridae; genus Callospermophilus; species Callospermophilus lateralis. The sequence goes on along the minus strand of NC_135311.1, from coordinate 31,143,718 downwards.
GGAGAAAACAGAGTGAAACCTAAAAATATAAACTTTACTGCAAAGGAATGCTTCAACCTAAAACAGTAAAATTTGGGCATCAAAGTTGGATAGGTGTACTGATCATTACCTGAAAGTATCATGAAGATTGGAAGAAAAAATATATGTTGAGATTTCAGGAGACTGTAGTTTTTTAGAAGCTTGGCATCCCATTTCAATGAAAGTGTTTTTCTTCATTCTTTGCTGAGTTGTACTTCAAGAGAAAAGATAACATAATGATAGAACGTAGAACTACTTTATTGTGTCAAGTTTCAAGAAGCTAGCACAAACCGTGTTTGATTTAGAGTTCCAACTACATCTACCAATATAGGAGAAAACTGAGTGAAACCTGGAAATTCAAACTGTTACTGCAAAAGAATGCCTCAATCTACAAGACCAAAATTTGGGCTTCCAAGTGGGATTGGTGTACTGATCATTACCTGAAAGTTTCAAGAAGATTGGATAAAAAAAATATGCTGAGATTTCAGGAGACACTAGATTTTGGAAGATTCGCAAACCCTATCAATTAAAGTAATTTTCGTCAGTCTCTGTGAGGTCTACATCAAGAGGAAACAAACATAAAGATAGAACATAAAACTACTTTTTAGTGGCAAGCTTCATGATGCTAGCACAAACCGTTCTTGATTTAGAATTCCAACTACATCTATCAATATAAGAGAAAACAAAGTAAAACCTACAAATTCAAACTGTTACTGCAAACGAATGCTTCAACCTAGAATAACGTAATTTGGGCATCAAAGTGGGATTCGTGTACTGATCATTACCTGATAGTATTATGAATATTGGATGAAAAAGTATAAGTTGAGATTTCAGAACACACTAGTTTTTTGGAAGCTTCGCAAACCCTTTCAATGACAGAAATTTTCGTCAGTCTGTGTTTAGGGTCACATCAAGAGGAAACAAAACATTAAGATAGAACATAGAACTACTTTATTGTGTGAAGTTTCAAGAACCTAGCACAAACCATATTTGATTTAGAGTTCCAACTACATCTATCAATATAGGAGAAAACAGAGTGAAACCCCAAAATTCAAACTGTTACTGCAAAAGAATGCTTCATCCTACAAGAACGAAATTTTAGCATCCAAGTGAGATTGGTGTACTGATCTTTACCTGAAAGTATCATGAAGATTGGATGAAAAAATATATGCTGAGATTTCAGGAGACTGTAGTTTTTTGGAAGATTGGCAACCCATTTCAATGAAAGTGTTTTTCGTCATTCACTGCTTAGGTCTACATCAAGAGGAAACAAAACATAGAGATAGAACGTAGAACTACTTTATTGTGCCAAGTTTTACAAAGCTAGTACCAACCGTGTTAGATATAGAGTTCCAAATACATCTCTCAATATAGGAGAAAACAGAGTAAAATCTAAAAATTCAAACTGTTAATGTAAACGAATGCTTCCACCTAGAAGAAAAAAATTGGGCATCAAGTGGGATTGGAGTACTGATCATTACCTGAAAGTATCATGAAGATTTGATAAAAAAATATATGCTGAGATTTCAGGAGACACTAGTTTTTTGAAAGCCTGACAAACCCTTTCAATGAAAGTAATTTTCGTCAGTCTCTGTTCAGGTCTACATCAAGACGAAACAAAACATAAAGATAGAACTTAGAACTAATGTATTGTGTCAAGTTTCAAGATGCTAGAACATATTCTCTTTGATTTAGAGTTCCAAATATATCTATCAATATAGGAGAAAACAAAGTGAAACCTAAAAATTCAAACTGTTACTGCAAACGTATGCATCAACCTAGAAGAAAGAAATTTGGGCATCCAAGTGGGATTGGTGTACTGATCATTACCTGAAAGTATCATGAAGATTGGATGAATAAATATATGTTGAGATTTCAGGAGACTGTAGTTTTATGGAAGCTTGGCAGCCCCTCTCAATAAAAGTGTTTTTCACCACTCTCTGCTTAAGGCTACATCAAGAGGAAACAAACCTTAGAGATAGAACATAGAACTACTTTATTGTGTCAAGTTTCAAGAAGCTAGCGCAAACCGTGTTTGATTTAGAGTTCCAACTACATCAATCACTATGTAGAATACAGAGTGAAACCTAAAAATTCAAACTGTTACTGCAAACGAATGCTTCAAGGTAGAAGATCGAAATTTGGGCATACAAGTGTGATTGGTGTACTGATAATTACCTGAAAGTATCATGAACATTAGATGAAAAAATATATGCTGAGATTTCAGGAGACTGTAGTTTTAAGGAAGCTTGGCAACCCTTTCAATGAAAGTGTTTTTGATCATTCTCAGCTTAGGTCTACATCATGAGAAAGAAACCTTAGAGATAGAACGTAGAACTATATTATTGTGTCAAGTTTCAAGAAGCAAACACAAACCTTGTTTTATTTACAGTTCGAATTACATCTATCAATATAGGAGAAAACAGAGTGAAACCTAAAAATTTAAACTGTTACTTCAAATGACTGCATTAACCTCGAAGAAGGAAATTTGGGCAGCCAAGTGGGATTGGTGTACTGATTATTACCTGAAAGTATCATGAAGATTGGATGAAAAAATATATGCTGGGATTTCAAAAAACTCCTAGGTTTTTGGATGCTTGGCAAACCCTTTTAATGAAAGTGTTTATCGTGAGTCTATGCTTTGGGATACATCTTGAGAAAAGAAACCATAGAGATAGAACCTAGAAGTAGAATTTTGTATCAAGTTTGAAGAGGCTAGCACAAACAGTGCTTGATTTAGAGTTCCAAATATTTCTATCCATATAGAATATAACAGAGTGAAAGATAAAAATTGAAACTGTTACTGCTAACGACTTCTTTAAACTAGAAGAAGGAAATTAGGGCAGCCTAGTGGTATTGGTGTACTGATCATTACCTGAAAGTATCATGAATATTGGATGAAAAAATATATGCAGAGATTTCAGGAAAATCCTAGTTTTTTGGAAGCCTGGCAACCCCTTTCAATAAAAGTGTTTTTCGCCACTCTCTCCTTAGGGCTACATCAACATCAAAGAATCCATAAAAATAAAACCAAGAACTAATTCATTGTGTCACGTTTCAAGAAGCTAGCACAAACCGTGTTTGATTTAGAGTTCCAACTACGTCTATCCATATAGGAGAAAACAGAGTGAAAACTAAAAATTGAAACTGTCACTGCAATCGACTGCATCAACCTAGAAAAACTAAATTTTGGCAGCCAAGTAGAACTGGTGTACTGATAATTACCAGAAAGTATCATGAAGACTGGATGAAAAAATATATGCTGGAATTTCCGGAAACTCCTAGTTTTTCGGAAGTAGGCAACCCCTTTCAATGAAATTGTTTTTTGCCAGTCTCTGCTTAGGCTACATCAAAAGGAAAGAAACCCTAGAGATAGAACCTAGAACCACTTTGCTTTGTCAAGTTTCAAGAAGCTAGCACAAGCCGTGTTTGATTTAGAGTTCCAAATACTTCTTCCATAGAGGGGGAAATGGAGTGAAACCTAAAAATTGAAACTCTTACTGTAAACAAATGCTTCAACCTAGAAGAACGAAATTTGGGCATCCATGTAAGATTGGTGTACTGATCATTACCTGAATGTATCATGATGAGTGGTTGAGAAAATATATGCAGACATTTCAGGAAACTCCTAATTTTTCAGACGCCTGGCAACCCCTTTTAATGAAAGTATTGGTCGCCATTCTCTTCTTAGGGCAACATTAAATTAAAGAAACCATAGAGATAGAACCTAGAAATACTTTGTTGTGTCAAGTTTCAAAAACCTAGCACAAACCGTGTTTGATTTAGAGTTCCAACTATATGTTTACATATAGGAGAAAAGAGAGTGAAACCTAAAAATTTAAACTGTTACTGCAAAGGACTGCTTCAACCTAGAAGAACAAAATTTGGGCAGCCAAGTGGAAATGGAGTACTTATCATTACCTGAAAGTATCATAAATATTGGATGAAAAAAATATATACTGGAATTTCAGGAAACTCCTAGTTTTTTGGAAGTCTGGCAACACCTTTCAATGATTGTTTTTTTGCCTGTCGCTGCTTAGGGCTACATAAGAGGAAAGTAACCATAGAGATAGAACCTAGAAATACTTTATTCTGTCAAGTATCAAGAAGCTAGCACAAACTGTGTTTGATTTAGAGTTCCAACTAAGTCTATCCATATAGGAGAAAAAGAGTGAAACCTAAATATTGAAACAGCTAATGCAACCGACTGCTTCAACCTAGAAGATGAAAATTTAGGCAGCCAAGTGGGAATGGAGTACTGATCATTAACTGAAAGTATCATAAAGTTTGGATGAACAAATATATACCGGGATTTCAGGAAACTCCTAGTTTTTTAGAGCCTGGCAACCACTTTCAATAAAAGTTTTTTCGCCTGTCTCTGCTTAGGGCTGAATCAAGAAAAAAGTAACCATAGAGAAAGAACCTAAAAATACTTTATTGTGTGAAGTTTCAAGGAGCTAGCACAAACCATGTTTGACTTAGAGTTCCAACTACGTCTATCCATATAGAAGAAAACTGAGTGAAACCTAAAAATTGAAACTGTTACTCCAAACGAGTGCTTCAACCTAGAAGAACGAAATTTGGGCAGCCAAGTGGGATTGGTTTTCTGCTCATTACCTGAAAGTATCACAAAGTTTAAATAAAAAAAAAAATATATGCTGAGATTTCAGGAAACTCTTGGTTTTTCGGAAGCTTAGCAACCCCTTTAAATACAAGTGTTTTTCACCAGTCTCTGTTTATGGCTACATCAAGTGGAAAGAAACCATAGAGATAGAATCTAGAACTACTTTATTGTGTCAAGTTTCACGAAGCTAGAACAATCCGTGTTTGATTTAGAGTTCCAAATATATCTATCCATATAGTAGAAAACAGAGTGAAACCTAAAAATTGAAACTGTTACTGCAAACGAATGCTTCAACATAGAATAAAAAAATTTGGGCAGCCAAGTGGGATTGGTGTCCTGATCATTACCTGGAAGTATCATGACAATTGGATGAAAGAATATATGCTGAGATTCAGGAAACCATTAGTTTTTCGGAAGCCTGGCAACCCGTTTCAATGAAAGTCTTTTTAGCTAGTCACTGCTTAGGGATACACCAGGAGGAAAGAAAGCATAGAGATACAACCTATAACTACTTTATTGTGTCAAGTTTCAAGAAGCTAGCACAAACCGTGTTTGATTTAGAGTTCCAACTACGTCTATCCATATAGGAGAAAACAGAGTGAAACCTAAAAATTGAAACTGTTACTGCAAATGACTGCTTCAACCTAGAAGAACAAAATTTCATCAGCCAAGTGGGGCTGGAGTACTAATCATTACAAGAAAGTATCATAAAGATTGGATGAAAAAACATATGGAGGGATTTCAGGAAACTCCTACTTTCTTCAGAAACCTGGCAACCAATTTCAATGAAAGTTTTTTTTGCCAGTCTCTGCTAAGGGCTACAACAAGAGGAAAGAAACCATAGAGACAGAACCTAGAACTACTTTATTGTGTCAAGTTTCAGGAAGCTAGCACAAACCGTGTTTGATTTAGAGTTCCAGCTCCATCTATCCATATATGTGAAAGCAAAGTGAACCCTGAAAATTAAAACTGTTCCTGGAAATGAATGCTTCAACTTAGAAGAACGAAATTTTGGAAGACAAGTGGGATTGGTGTACTGATCATTTCCTGAAAGTATCATGAAGATTGGATAAAAAAATATATACTGTAATTTCAGGAAACTCCTAGTTTTTCGGAAGCCTGGCAACCCCTTTCAAAGAAAGCATTTTTCGCCAGTCTCTGCTTAGGGATACATCAAAAGGAAAGAAACCATGGAGATTTCAGGGATTTCAGGAAACTCCTAGTTTTTCGGAAGCCTGGCAACCCCTTTCAATGAAAGTGTTTTTAGCAAGTCTCTGCTTAGCGTTACATCAAAAGGAAAGAAACAATAGAGATAAAACCTAGAACTACTTTATTGGGTCAAGTTTCAAGAAGCTAGCACAAACCGTGTTTGATTTAGAGTTAAAACTTTGTCTATCCACATAGGCGAAAATGTAGTGGAACCAAAAAATTGAAACTGTTACTGCACGTGAATGCTTAAACCTAGAAGAACAAATTTCAGCAGCCAAGTGGTATTGGTGTACTGATGATTACCTGAAAGTATCATGAAGATTGGATTGAAAAATATGTGCTGTAATTTCAGGAAACTACTAGTGTTTCAGAAGCCTGGCAATGCCTTTCAATGAAAGTGTTTTTCGCCAGGCTCTGCTTATGGTTACATCAAGAGGAAAGAAACCATAGAGATAGAACATATAAGTACTTTACTGTGTCAAGTTTCAAGATGCTACCACAAACTGTGTTTGATTTAGAGTTCCAACTACTTCTAACAATATAGGAGAAAATAGAGTGAAACCGAAAAATTTAAACTGTTACTGCAAACGAATGCTTCAACCTAGAAGAAGAAAATTGGGCAGCCAGGTGGGATTGGTGTACGGATCATTACCTAAAAGTATCATGAAGATTGGATGAAAATATATATGCTGAGTTTTCAGGAAACTCCTAGTTTTTTCAGAAGCCTAACAACCGATTTCAATGAAAGCGTTTTTCGAAAGTTTCTGCTTAGGGCAACATCAAGAGGAAAGAAACAATACAGATAGAACCTAGAACTACTTTATTGTGTCAAGTTTCAAGAAGCTATCACAAACCGCGTTTGATTTGGAGTTCCAACTACATCTATCCATATAGGAGAAAACAGAGAGAAACCTAAAAATTGAATCCGTTACTGCAGACGACTGCTTCAACCTAGAAGAACGTAATTAGGGCAGCCAATTGGGACTCGAGTACTAATCATTACCTGTAAGTATCATAAAGAGTGGATGGAAAAATATATACTGGGATTTCAGGAAAATCCTTGTTTTTCGGAAGCTTGGTAACCCCTTTCAATGAAAGTGTTTTTCGCCAGTCTCTGCTTAGGGCTACATCAAGACAAAAGAAACCATAGAATTAGAACCTAGAACTACTTAATTGTGTCAAGTTTCAAGAAGCTAGCACAAACCGTGTTTGATTTAGAGGTCCAAATACGTCTATCCATATTAGAGAAAACAGAGTGAAAATTAATATTGAAACTTTTCCTGCAAGCAACTGCTTCAACCTAGAAGAACGAAATTTGGGCAGCCAAGTGGGACAGGTGTACTGATCATTACCTGAAAGTATCATGAATATTGGATGAAAAAATATTTGCTGGTATTTCAGGAAACTCCTAGTTTTTCATAAGCCTAGCAAACCCTTTCAATGAAAGTGTTTTTCGCCAGTCTCTGCTTAGGGCTACATCAAGAGGAAAGAAACTATAGAAACAGAATCTAGAACTACATTATTGTGTCAAGTTTCCAGAAGCTACCACACACCGTGTTTAATTTAGGGTTCCAAATACATCTATCCATATAGGATAAACAGAGTGAAAAGTAAAAATTGAAACTGTTACTCCAAACGAGTGCTTCAACCTAGAAGAACAAAATTTGGGCAGCCAAGTGGGATTGGTTTTCTGCTCATTACCTGAAAGTATCATGAAGTTTAAATAAAAAAAAAAATATATGCCGAGATTTCAGGAATCTCCTAGTTTTTCGGAATCCTGGCAACCCCTTTAAGTGAAAGTGTTTTTCTGGATGTCATTAGAGCAGATTATGCTAAGTGAAGCTAGCCATTCCCTTAAAAACAAATGCCAAATGTCTTCTTTGATATAAGGAGTGTAACTAAGAACAGAGTAGGGACAAGAGCATGGGAAGAAGATTAAAATTAAACAGGGATGAGAGGTGGGAGGCAAAGGGAGAGAGAAGGGAATTTTATGTAAATGGAAGGAGACCCTCATGGGTATACAAAATTGCATACAAGGAAAATTGAGGGGAAAGGGGGAAATATATAAAGGGGAGAAATGAATTACAATAGATGAAGGAGAGAGAGAAGAGCGGAGGGGAGGGTTGGGAGGGGGGATAGTAGAGGATAGGAAAGGCATCAGAATACAACAGACACTAGTATGGCAATATGTAAATCAATGGATGTGCAACAGATGTGATTCTGCAATAGGTATACGGGGTAAAAATGGGAGTTCATATCCCACTTGAATCAAAGTGTGAAATAGGATATATCAAGAACAATGTAATGTTTTGAACAACCAACAATAAAAATTAATTTTAAAAAAAAGTAAGTGTTTTTCGCCCGTCTCTGCATAGGGCTACATCAAAAGAAAAGAACACATACAAATAGAAACAGGAACTACTTTATTGTGTCAAGTTTCAAGAAGCTAGCACGAACCATGTTTGATTTAGAGTTCCAAATACGTCTATCCATATAGGAGAAACAGAGTGAAAACTAAAAATTGAAACTGTTACTGCAAACGAATGCTTCAACCTAGAAGAACGAAATTTGGGCAGCCAAGTGGGTCGTGTGTTCTGATCATTACTGAAAGTATCATGAAGTATGGATAAAAAAATATATATGCTGAGATTTCAGGAAAATCCTAGTTTTTCAGAAGCTTCGCAACCCCTTTAAATACAAGTGGTTTTCGCCAGTCTCTGTTTAGGGCTACATCAAGTAGTAAGAATCCATACAGATATAATCTAGAACTACTTTATTGTGTCAAGTTTCACGAAGCTAGCACAATCCGTGTTTGATTTAGAGTTCCAAATATATCTATCCATTTAGTAGAAAACAGAGTAAAACCTAAAATTTGAAACTGTTACTACAAACGAATGCTTCAACCTAGAAGAACAAATTTAGGCAGCCAAGTGGGATTGGTGTCCTGATCATTACCTGTAAGTATTATGACAATTGGATGAAACAATATATCCTGAGATTTCAGGAAACTATTAGTTTTTCGGAAGCCTGGCAACCCGTTTCAATGAAAGTGGTTTTAGCCAGTCTCTGCTTGGGGCTACATCAGGAGGAAAGAAACCATAGAGATAGAACCTAGAACTACTTTATTGTGTCAAGTTTCAAGAAGCTAGCACAAACCCTGTTTGATTTAGAGTTCCAACTACGTCTATCCATATAGGAGAAAACAGAGTGAAACCTAAAAATTGAAACTCTTAGTGCAAACAAATGCTTCAACCTAGATGAACAAAATTTGGGCAGCCAAGTGGGATTCCTGTACTGATCATTACCTGAAAGTATTATGAAGATTGGCTTAAAAAAATATATGCTGAGATATCAGGAAACACCTAGTTTTTTGTAAGCTTGAAAACCTGGAAACCTTTTTCAATGAAAGTGTTTTCCCCAGTCTCTGCTTATTGCTACATCAAGTGGAAAAAAAAACATAGAGATTGAACTTAGAACTACTTTATTTTTTCAAGTGTCAAGAAGGTAGCACAAACCTGGTTAGATTTAGAGTTCCAAATGTATCTATCCTTATAGAAGACAACAGAGTGAAACCTAAAAATTGAGACTGTTAATGCGAACGATAGCTTCAACCTAGAAGAACGAAATGTGGGCAGCCAATTGGGATTGGTGTACTGATCATTACCTGAAAGAATCATGATGATTGGGTGAAAAAATATATCCTGGGATTTCAGGAAACTCCTAGTTTTTCGAAAGCCTGGCAAATCCTTTCAATGAAAGCGTTTTTGGCCAGTCTGCTTAGGGCTACATCAATAGGAAAGTAACCATAAAGATAGAACCTAGAACTACTTTATTGTGTCAAGTTTCAAGAAGATAGGAAAAACCATGTTTCATTTAGAGTTTCAACTACGTCTATCCATATAGGAGAAAAAAAGAGTGAAACCTAAAAATTGAAACGGTTACTACAAATGAAAGCTTCAACCTAGAAGAACAAAATTTGAGTTGCCAAGTGGGATTGGTGAACTGATCACTACCTGAAAGTATCATGAAGATTGGATGAAAAAATATGTGCAGATATTTCAGGAAACTCCTAGTCTTTCGGAAGCCTTTCAGCCCCTTTCAATGAAAGTGTTTTTCGCCAGTCTCTGCTTTGGACTACATCAAAAGGAAAGAACTGTAGAGGGAGAACTTAGAACTGCTTTATTGTGTCAAGTTTCAAAAAGCTACAACAAACCATGTTTGATTTAGAGTTCCAACTACAACTATCCATATAGGAGAAAGCAGAGTGAAACCTAAAAATTGAAACTGTTACTGCAAACGACTTCTTCAACCTAGAAAAACGAAATTTGGGCAGCCAAGTGATATTGGTGTGCTGATCATTACCTGAAAGTATCATGAAGATTGGAAGAAAAAATATATGCTGCTTAGGGCTACATCAAGTGGAAGAATCCACAGAGATATAACCTAGAAGTACTTTATTGTGTCAAGTATCTAGAAGCTAGCACAAACCGTGTTTGATTTAGAGTTCAAAATACGTCTATCCATATAGGAGAAAACAGAGTGAAATCTAAAAATTGAAACTGTTACTGCAAACAAATTCTTCAACCTACAAGAACGAAATTTGGGGAGCCAAGTGTGATTGGTATACTGATCATTACCTGAAAGTATCATGAATATTGAATAAAAAAATATATGCTGAGATTTCAGGAAACTCCTAGTTTTTAAGAAGCTTCGCAACCCCTTTCAATACAAGTGTTTTTCACCAGTTTCTCCTTAGGTCTATAACAAGTGGAAAGAAATCATAGAGAGAGAACCTAGAAGTATTTTTATTGTCTCAAGTTTCAAGAAGCTATCACAAACCGTGTTAGATTTAGAGTTTAAACTATGTCTATCTATATAGGAGAAAACAGAGTGAATCCTAAAAATTGAAACTGTTACTGCAAATGAATACTTCAACCTAGAAGAACAAAATATTGACAGCAAAGTGGGATTTGTGTACGGATGATTACCTGAAAATATCATGAAGATTGGATGAAAAAATATATGCTTGGATTTCAGGAAATGCCTAGGGTTTCTGAAGCCTGGCAACCCCTTTAAATGAAAGTGTCTTTCCCCAGTCTCTGCTGAGTGCTACATCAAGAGGAAAGAAACCATAGAGATAAAACCTAGAAGTACTTTATTGTGTCAAGTTTCAAGAAGCTAGCACAAACCGTGTTTGATTTAGAGTTCCAACTACGTCTCTGCATACAGGATAAAACAAAGTGAAACCTAAAAATTTAAACTGTTACTGCAAACGAATACTTCAACCTAGAAGAACAAAATTTGGGCAGCCAAGTGGGATTCGTGTACTGATCATTACCTGAAAGTATTAAGAAGATTGGATGAAAAAATATATGCAGAGATTTCAGGAAACTCCTTGTTTTTAGGAAGCGTCGCACCTCTTTCAATGAAAGTGTTTTTCGCCAGTTTCTACTGAGGTCTACATCACGAGGAAAGAAACAATAGAGATAGAACCTAAAAGTACTTTATTGTGTCGAGTGTCAAGAAGATAGCCCAAACCGTATTTGATTTTTGAGTTCCAAATACATCTATCCATATAGGAGAAAACACAGTGAAACCTAAAAATTGAAACTGTTGCTGCAAACAACTGCTTCAACTTAGAGGAATAAAATTTGGGCAGCCAAGTGTGACTGGTGTCCTGATCTTTAACTGAAAGTATCATGAAGATTGGATGAAAAAATATATGCCTGGATTTCATAAAACGCCTAGTTTTTCAGAAGCCTGGCAACACCTTTCAATGAAAGTGTTATTCGACAGTCTATGCTTAGGGCTACATCAAGAGGAAAGAAACCATAGAGATAGAACCTAGATATACTTTATTGTGTCAAGTTTCAAGAAGCTAGCACAAACCCTGTTTGATTTAGAGTTCCAACTACGTCTATATATAAATAAAGGAGAAAACAGAGTGGAACGTATAAATTGAAACTGTTACTGCAAACGAATGCTTCAGCCTAGAAGAAAAAATGTGGGCAACCAAGTGGGATTAGTGTACTGATCATTACCGGAAAGTATCATGAAGATTGGATGAAAAACATAAGCAGAGATTTGCCGCAGTCTGGCTGGGCACAAATCACGAGCCACTCACAGCTTTGTAGTTTTAAACTGCAATTCTTTATTCCCGATCTCACACTGGCATTCTACAAGAACGCTTGGGGAAATCCACGTTCTCTGCCCAAATCCACACCTACTGGGCTTCTGTCTCCCAAATATATTCTGAATCCCGTGAGAGCTCAAGGGAAACTCAGGTAGCAGGATAGGCCCTATTCTAAAAGGGGAACGCCCTAATCTCATATTATGCTTAACCAGGAACACCCTAAACACAGATCCGCCATGGTCCTTCAGCAAGGTCTCCTTACATGCAATGTAGCTGCAAAATGTCCTATTTCCATGGGTTCTTCCACTAAAGAAACATGGGGGTACGTTGGCAAGGAAATTGTCATAACTACTTGGCTGATGGCTCCCAGCATCTTCCCACTTCTGATTAATTAAACAACAAGTAATGTGGCTTAAGGACCGTGCCTGGTAGGTTTTCCAATTCAACATATTGTTCTTACCCGTCATCGGAAAACTGACCTGTGGGCGTCAGCCTCCTGTATTAGTTTGATATCACTGCAACTGGATCATACCCGTCACTGACTACTGGTCCAGCATACAGCCATACTTGTGGATAGGTCTATGCACCAGTGGGGTGGTGAGGTTCTTTACCTCACCTCTGTTGCCCCCCAAATTTGGCCTTGGTGCCAGTGGGGGGTGAGGATAATGTGGCTTACAGACCGTGCCTGGTAGGTTGTCCAATTCAATGTATGGTTCTTACCCGTCATTGGAAAACTGACCTTTAGGCGGCAGCCTACAGTTTTAGGTTGATACCACTGCAATTGGATCATACCCATCACTGACTACTGGTCCAGCGTATAGCCATTGGCCCCGAAATATTAGACCATCACCAGCAGAAGAGAGGAGGATACAGAAATGCCACAACACCAAGCCAATCGACAGCTCCTTTGGAAAAATTGCGTCACTGGTGACACCATCAGCAAAGATATGCCAGCACTATCACAATTCATTGTACCAAAGGATAGTTACATAGTCCATGCAAGTTCCGTAAGCAGTTCTAAGTGGAGGAATCTATCAATCTGTCCGTCTCCTCCCAAAGTCCGTTTTCCTCCCAAAGTAAGTTGACTTCTTGATTGAGCATTACTTGTTGAGTTGTATTCATTGATTCATCAGTTTATACAGTTTACTATGATAGCTATCATAGAAGTTGTAGTTTGGTTTTATCCTTGTCTTCACTGGCACTGGGATGAAGATAGGAATTCTGGCAATGATGTTAAAGAGATATTATCCTGAAAAGAATTATTAAATATAATGAAAATGAAAGGTGAAAGTAAACAAACAGATCTATTAACTTTCTTTAAAAACAATCCTTAACAGCTTTTTACCTGATTTAAATTAGTAAACAAACAGATCTGTTAACCACCTTTAAAAACAATCCTGAACAGCTGTTTACCTAATTTAAATTAAGCCATTTAAATCTCGTCAATTAAAAAAATAATAAATTTGGATCCATTTTTCATGAGCGCTTCTCATATATGAAATATGGACATATGCAAACACAGACATACAACATAAAACACAGTAGTACAACACATAAGATAATAATAAAGGCCTTGTAGCTTTACCTAGGTGAAATCTCCATTGCAATGTTTAAAAACACCACAGTCAAAAAATAAAACTGATCAGAAAAACATTAACCTAGGTTTGTATGAGCTCAAAAAATAAAAATAGAACCTTATGATGTGGAAAAATGCAATAATAAAATAGATATTGAAAAAAGCATCCTGGTTATTCACTGTCACAGATGTAAGAATGGCCAAGCTGGAGTTCTGGATATCAGCTGTTATGGATTTGAGTCAAATCATCTTCTTTTTGATCTGTAGAAATCGTTTTAGTTAGTCTTTCTGGAATCCAAATCGGCTGCTGTTCTCCCTCTGGAAACACACAAACAGAGCCCCGACTCCAGACAATCACTGCGTCAGGATCTTTCCATTGTCCTGTTAGAATATCTTTCCAAAGTGTTTTAGGCTTATGTACATTTTTTGGATACATATGCCTTTCTGCAGCACTAAGTCCTGATGAATCCAAATTTAAAAGTTTAGAGTAAAAAGCGTTATTTTAGTTTATCTTTGGGGGATATATACCCCCTTCCAATTCCCTCTTTTTGCTTTAATAAGTACGTTTTAATAGTTTGATGAGCTCTTTCAACTATGCCTTGTCCCTGTGGATGGTATGGGATTCCTGTTATATGAGTAATACCAAATGATGAGCAAAATTGTTTAAAAGAGGTAGAAGTATAACCAGGACCATTATCGGTTTCTAACTGTTTAGGAACGCCCACAGTGGCAAAATTTTGTAAGCAATGAGCTATAACATCTTTAGTTTTTTCTCCAGCCTGAAGGGAGCCCATCAAAAAACCAGAAGAGGTATCAACGGTAACATGTAAATATTTTAATTTTTCAAATTCTGGCAAGTGTGTGATGTCCATCTGCCAAATATGGTTAGGTATCATTCCTCTAGGATTGACTCCAAGATTAACTTGTGGTAAAAAGGCCACACAATTTTGACATTGTTTTATTATATGTCTGGCTTGTTCCTTAGTTATTTTAAAATGCTTTTGTAAAGTATTAGCATTAACATGAAATTTTTTATGAAAATTCGTAGCTTCTTCTAGTTTAGAGAAAATATGTATGTCATGTGTAGTTTTATCTGCTAAATCATTGCCCAAACTAAGGGCTCCAGGCAATCCTGTATGTGCTCTAATGTGTCCTATAAAGAATGGATCTTTTCTTTCCCAGATTAGACTTTGGATATTGGAAAACAAAGAGAAAACAGTAGAAGAATGGGAAATCCTACCAGCATCTTCAAGAGATACTATAGCATTAACTACATACTGACTGTCAGAAAATAAATTAAATACAGAATCTTTAAACAACAAAAAAGCTTGTAAAACTGCATTAAGCTCTACCATTTGAGCTGATTGTTTGGGTACTAAAAATGTAAAAGTTTGATCAGGGGTAACTACTGCTGTTGTACCATCATTTGACCCATCAGTGAATATAATTGGAGCATTCATGATAGGGGTTTTTCTTGTCATTTTTGGAGAAACTACAGGATGCTTAGATCAAAAAGACAACAAAGGATTAGATGGTAAGTGATTATCAAAAAAACATTATATTTACACATGATTATTGCCCAAGTATTTAAATCATTAGCTAACTCATCAATTTGATCCATAGTATATGGAGTAATAATTTTATTGGTAGAAATTCCAAACACTCCCTTTGGTGCTTTTATTCCTTTGAGTATTAATTTTCCTACAGCCTCCGGATACCTAGTAAGAATAGTGTTAGGAGAATAAGATAAATATATCCACAATAATGGACCTTCTTGCCAAAATACTCCTGTAGGAATATTTTTTGTTGGTAGTACAATAAATAATAAAGGCAAACTTATATCAATTCTATCTAAATGCATATTTTCCATATATATTTCAATAATTTTCAATGCCTTTCTTGCTTTAGGAGTTAACATGCGAGGTGAGTTTGGATCTGATGGACCTTTTATAATATCAAATGAAGGTCCCAACTCTCCTGTTGGCATGCCTAGATAAGGCCTTATCCAATTTATGTCTCCCAATAACTTTTGAAAGTCGGTAAGTGATTTGAGTTGATCTACTCATATTTGATAATTTGGTGGATGGACCATGGTTGAGGATAACAGAACTCCTAAATAATTAATTGGAAAATTTAATTGTACTTTATCTATTGCTATCTCTAGATTATAATTTTTTAATAAGTTTGTAAGTGTGGCATAACATTCCAGCAATATGTTTTTATCTTTATGTGCCAATAATTCATCATCCATATTGTGAAATATTTGTAGTTCAGGATTTTGATTTCTAAGTGGCTGGATTGCTTTGTTAACATATATTTGAAACATAGTTGGAATGTTAGCCATCCCTTGAGGGAGTATTTTCCATTCATATCTCTGATCAGGACCTTCATGATTTAATGCAGGGATAGTAAATGCAAACCGTGGACTATCCTCGGGATGAATTGGAATTGAAAAAAAAAACAATCTTTAATATTTATGGCTAAAATATGCCAGGTTTTTGGCAAAGCAGACAATTGAGAAATCTCTGATTGAGCAGATCCCAAAATAACCATCTCATTATTAATGGCTCTTAAATCTTGCAATAATCTCCATTTACCAGATTTCATTTTGGTGACAAAAATGCGAGTATTATGGGGAGATATGGAAGTTTGTATATGTCCTTCCGCTAATTGTTGTTTGACCAGATCATGGGCTACTTGTATCTTTTCTTTAGTCAGGGGCCACTGAGGAACCCACACTGGACTTTCTGATTTCCAAGCAATTTTTATTGTCTTAGTGGCCCTTTCTGAAAATACAACCCATATCTGTCTGTTCCTTGGTCTATTTGAATTGGTGCTGCTATAACTTGTCCTTGCTTTCCTAATCTTTTCTTTCCTAAAACCTTGTCTAGCCCTAGTAGTGGGCGCATTAGGATTGATGTTATTTGTTAACGTCAAACTTAATTGATCTAGGACATCTCGTCCCCATAAATTTACAGGAAGATGATCCAATACATATGGCTGTATAGTTCCTTCATATCCTTTAGGATCCTTCCAATCTAATACCATTGCACTTCTATGGGGATTAGTCGCCACTTCTAGGCCTCGAAGCCTTTGAGTGGCTTGTTTAAATGGCCAATGCTTTGGTCATTCCTGACTAGATATGATGCTAAGGTCAGCACCTGTGTCCAGTAGCCCATTAAAATCGTGTCCCTGAATATTTAGTTTTAGCAATGGGCGAGAATCTAAATTTAAAGACAACATAGCCCAATCTACACCTGTGGAGCCTAATCCCCTGGAACCTCTTTTTACACTTTTACTAGGAAATTTATTATGTAGGCTGGGTATTATTAACAACTGTGCTATTCTATCTCCAGGTGAAATTACTGATATGCCTCTTGGAGAACTAGCTAAAATTTTTATTTCACCTACATAGTCGGGATCAATTACCCCAGGACTTGTCATAAGTCCTTTAAATGTAGATGACCTACGTCCCAATAATAAGCCTACTGTCCCTTGGGGAAGAGGTCCTTTTATTCCTGTGGGAATGATTTGAACTCCCATCTCTGAAGTTAGTACTGCTCTGGCAGAGGCGCAGATGTCCAAACCTACGCTCCCTCGGGTTTGTCTGATGAGGGATTTAATGGACAATGTGTCCTGGGCACTACCCTGATGGTGTTGCTGGGTTCCTCCACTGCCCCGTATATTTGTGGTTGTGGGCCCCGGAGCATTGGGCCCCCTTGTCCGTTTTTTGGCAATGGAGCCTGATGCCTTTCTCCACGATATTGTGGGTAAATACCTGGTCCTTGTCCGTTTTCTGATAAGGGAGTACCCTCTATGGTGGTTTGAGAATGGCATTCATTAGCCCAATGTCTCCCTCTACGGCATCGTGGGCAAATACCCGATATTCTATTTTTTTGATACCTAGTTTTGTTAAACCCTCCTCCTATGGGGCAACTCCTTTTACAATGTCCTCTTTGTTCACAATCATAGCATGTTTTTGGCCTGGCATCTAAATCCTGTTGTACTGCAGCTGCCAAGACTTGCCCTTGTTCATTAATATCTCTACATAATTTAATATATGTGTTTAAATCTTCATGTCTCCATGGTCTAATAACCTCTCTGCAGCAACGATTTGCTTGGTCACAAGCCAGTTGATTTATTAATGGCATTGCTTGTTCCATATCCCCAAAAATTTTGGCAGCCGTTTGAATTAGCCTATCTACAAAGTCAGCGTAAGGTTCATTAGCTCTCTGTATTACCTTAGATAGCTGACCTTGTAAAACTCCATGTCCTTGTAATGTCTTCCGTGCCCTAACTGTGTCTGCAGCAATTTGTGCATATATAGCAGGGTCATATTCAATTTGTTGCTGCTGACCCTCATAAGGTCCTTTTCCTAACAACATTTCTAGATTTCTTCAAGGGTAACCGGCTGCTGCATTTCGCCTAGCTGTCTCCGCAAAACATTCCTCATTGGCAACCTTCCATAACAAATATTGTCCTCCATTTAGCACAGATTTACACATGCTAGCCCAATCTGCTGGCGTCATGTCCAAGTTAGTAATGGACTCGACCATGCTTACCGTGAAGGGAGCTTGGGGACCATAGGTTGTTACAGCCTCCTTTAACTGCTTCACTGTTTTAAAATCAAAAGCAGGGTGAATTCGCTGCCCTCCTACCTGTTCAAGTACAGGGCATGCTAATCTTTGAGGTCCTGTCTCAGGATCCCATTTATCAACTACGGGGTATGAGGGCAACTCAGCTGTCTCTATCAGTGGGGCTGTTGGTTGAATTACGCCCTCTTGTGATAAAACGGAGTTACTAACAGCCTCCTGTTGTGGCCTTTTTCCTAACAACCTCTTTTCCTTTAAATTTTCTTCATCTGTCTGACTATCTTGAGAGACCTTCTCTTTTACATGATCTAAAATGTCTTTCTCCATGTTCTGAACTTCTAACAATTTACTTAACACCTTTTCAGTTTGTTTTAATCTACTATAAAGATAACGCAACCCAATAAGATAACGCAAAACAAAACCAAAACTGAATGAAACAAAAACAGAATAAAAAATCATTGTATCAATTTTCTCTTCCTCAGGGCCGACAAACTTCAAACGTTTAATCTACCATATTTTCCAGTTTGCCTGATAAATTTCTAGGGATAGGCAGCTTGAAACAAAAACAAAATAAATCAAAAGAAGAACACATTGCTTTTTGAAATGGTCACCCATATTCTCACCTTCCCTCTGGGGCGAGCAATTTCACTTATCCCCAAGCTTCAGACGTTCCACGTACGAGCCACCAGATGCCTCAGTCTGGCTGGGCACAAACCACGAGGCACTCACAGCTTTGTAGATTCAAACAACAATTCTTTATTCCCATTCTCACCCTGGCCTTCTACAAACACGCTCTGGGGATATCCACGTTCTCTGCACAAATCCACACCTACTTGGCTTCTGTCTCCCAAATATATTCTGAATCCCCTTAGAACTGAAGGGGAACTAAGGCAGCAGGATACGCCCTATTCTAAATGGGGAATGCCCTAATCTCCTATTATGCTAAACGGGGAACACACTAAACACGGATCCGCACTGGTCCTTGAGCAAGGTCACCTTAGCTGCAAAATGTCCTATTTCCATGAGTCCTTCCAAAAGAAACATCAGGGTATGCTGGCAAGGAAATTGCCATACCTACTTGGCTGATGGCTCCCAGTAGAGATTTCAGGAAACTCCTAGTTTTTCAGCAGCCTGGCAACCCCTTTAAATAAAAGTGTATTTTGCCAGTCTCTGCTTAGGGCTACATCAAAATGAAAGAAACCATAGAGATAAAAGATAGAACTAGTTTATTGTGTCAAGTTTCAGGAAGATACCACAAACCATGTTTGATTTAGAGTTTCAAATATATCTATCCATATAAGAGAAAACAGAGTGAAACCTAAAAATTGAAACTGTTACTGCAAACGAATGCTTCAACCTAGAAGAATGGAATTTGGGCAGCCAAGTGAGATTGGAGTACTGATCAGTATCTGAAAGTATAATTAAGTTTGGATGAAAAAATATATGCTCGTATTTCAGGAAACTCTTAGTTTTTTGAAAGCCTGGCAACCCCTTTCAATTAAAGCGATTTTCGCCAGTCTCTACTTAGGGTTATATCAAGAGGAAAGAAACATTGGAGATAGAACCAAAAATTATTTGATGTGTCAAGTTTCAAGAAGCTAGCAAAAACCATGTTTGATTTAGAGTTCCAACTACGTCTATGAATATAGGCGAAAACAGAGTGAAACCTAAAATTTGAAACTGTTACTGCAAACGAATGCTTCAACCTTGAAGAAGAAAATTTGGGCAGCCAAGTGGGACTGGTGTACTGATCATTACCTAAAAGTATCATGAAGATTGGATGAAAAAATATATGCTGAGATTTCAGGAAACCCCAAGTTTTCAGAAGCTTCACAACCCCTTTCAATGAAAGTGTTTCTTGACATTCTCTATGTAGGTCTACATCAAGAGGAAAGAATCCATTGAGATTGAACTTAGATATCCTTCATTGTGTCAAGTTTCATGAAGCTATCCAAACCTTGTTTCACTTAGAGTTCCAACTATGTCTATCCATATAGGAGAAAACAGAGTGAAACCTAAAAAATGAAACTGTTACTGCAAACGAATGCTTCAACCTAGAAGAACGAAATTTGGCACCCAAGTGGGATTGGTGTACTGATCATTACCTGAAAGTATCATGAAGATTGGATAAAAAAATTAATGCTGGGATTTCAGGAAAACCTTAGTTGTTCGGTGCCTCGCAACCCATTTCAATTAAAGTGGTTTTTGCCAGTCTCTGCTTAGGGCTACATCAAGAGGAAAGAAACCATAGAGACAGAACCTAGAAGTACTTTATTGTGTTAGTTTAAAGAAACTAGCAAATACTGTGTTTGATTTAGAGTTCCAACTACGACTATCCATGTAGGCGAAAACAGAGTGAAACTTAAAAATTGAAACTCTTACTGCAAACAAATGCTTCAAACAAGAGGAACGAAATTTGGGCAGACAAGTGGGAATGGTTTTCTGATCATTACCTGAAAGTTTCCTGAAGATTAGATGAAAAATAATGTGCAGAGATTTCAGGAAACTCCTAGTTTTTCGGAAGCCTTGCAACCGCTTTCAATGAAAGTATTTTTCGCCAATCTCTACTAAGGCTACATCAAGATGAAAGAAAGCATAGAGAATGATCTTAGAAATACTTTATTGTGTCAGGCTTCAAGAAGCTAGCACAAACCGTGTTAGATTTAGAGTTCCAACTATGTCTATCCTTATAGGAGAAAACAGAGTGAAACCTAAAAATTGAAACATTTACTGCAAACGCCTGTTACAACCTAAAAGAACGAAATTTCGGCAGCCAAGTGGGACTGGAGTAATGATCATTACCTGAAAGTATCGTGAAGATTGGATGAAAAAATATATGCTGGGATCTCAGAAAAATCCTAGTTTTTTTGAAACCTGGCAATCCATTTCAATGAAAGTGTTTTTCTCCAGTCTCTACTTAGGGCTACATAAAGAAGAAAGAAACAATAGAAATAGATCCTAAAAGTACTTTATTGTGTCAAGTTTCAAAAGGCTAGAACAAGCCGTGTTTGATTTAGAGTTCAAACTACGTCTATCCATATCAGAGAAAACAGAGTGAAACCTAAAAATTGAAACTGTTACTGCAAAAAAATGCTACAACCTAGACGAACAAAATTTGTGCAGCCTATTGGGATTACTGTACTGATCATTACCTGAAAGTATCATGCAGATTGGTTGAAAAATATAAGCAGAGATATCAGGAAACTCCGAGATTTCCGGAAGCCTGGCAACCCCTTTCAATGAAAGTGTTTTTCGCCAGTCTCTGCTTAGGGCTTCATCAGGAGGAAAGAAAACATAGAGATAGAACCAAGAACTACTTTATTCTGTCAAGTTTCAAGAAGCTACCACAAATCATGTTTTACTTATAGTTCCACTTTCATCTATCCATATAGGAGAAAAGAGAGTGATACCTAAAAATTGATAATGTTACTGCAAACGACTGTTTCAACCTAAAAGAACGAAATTTGGGCTGCAAAGTGGCACTGGTGTACTGATAATTACCTGAAAGTATCATGGTTATTGGGTGAAAAAATATATGCTGGGATTTAAGCAAACTCCTAGTTTTGGGGAAGCCTGGAAACCCCTATAAATGAAAGTGTTTTTCACCAGTCTCTTCTTTGGGCTACAACAAGAGGAAAAAAAAACCATAGAGATAGAACCTAGAACTACTTTATTGTGTCACGTTTCAAGAAGCTAGGACAAACCGTGTTTGATTTAGAGTTCCAAGTATATCTATCCATATAGGAGAAAACAGAGTGAAACTTAAAAATTTAAACTGATACTGCAAACGACTACTTCACCCTAGAAGAACAAAATTTGGGCAGCCAAGTGGGATTAGTGTACTGATCATTACCTGAAAGTATCATGAAGATTGGATGAAAATATATATGCTGGATTTCAGGAAAATCCTAGTTTTTCGGAAGCCTGGCAACTTCTTTCAATGATGGTGTTTTTTGCCAATCTCTACTTAGGGCTACATCAAGAGGAAAGAAAAAATAGAGATAGAACTTAAAATTTATTTATTGTGTCAAGTTTCAAGAAGCTAGCCCAAACCGTGTTTGATTTAGAGTTCCAACTACGTCTATCCCTGTAGGAGAAAACAGAGTAAAACCTAAAAATTGAAACTGTTACTGCAAAAGACTGCTTCACTTCAGTAGGATGAAATTTGGGCATTCAAGTGGGATTGGTGTACTGATCATTACCTGAAATCATCATGAAGATTGGATGAAAAAATATATGCTGAGATTTCAGAAAACTCATAGTTTTTTGAAAGCTTGGAAAACCCTTTCAATGAAAGCGTTCTTCTCCAATCTCTGCTTCGGGCTACATCAAGAGGAAAGAAACCAAAGACATATAACCTAGAACTACTTTATTGTGTCAAGTTTCAAGAAGGTAGCACAAACCATGTTTGATTTAGAGTTCCAACTACATCTATCCAAATAGGAGAAAACAGAGTGAAACATAAAAAATTAAACTGTTACTGCAAGCGAATGCTTCAACATAGAAGAACGAAATTGGAACAGCCAATTGGGATTGGTGTACTGATCATTACCTGAAAGTATATGAAGATTGGATGAAAAAATATATGCTGGAATTTCAGGAAAATCTTAGTTTTTCAGAAGCCTGGCAACCCCTTTCAATGAAAGCATTTTTCTCCAGTCTATGCTTAGGGTTATCTAGAGGAAAGAAACCATAGAGATAGAACCTAGAACTACTTTTTTTGTGTCAAGTTTCAAGAAGGAATCAAAAACCGTGTTTGATAAAAGAGTTCCAACTATATCTATCCATATAGAAGAAAACAGAGTGAAACGTAAAAATTTAATCTGTTTCTGCATAGGAATGCTTCACCCTAGAAGAAGGAAATATGATCAGCCAAGTGGGATTCGTGTACTGATAATTACCTGAAAGTATCGTGAAGTTTGGATGAAAAAATATATGCTGAGATTTCAGGAAACTAACAGTTTTTTAGAAGCTTTGCAACCCCTTTCAATGAAAGTGTTTTTTGCCAGTCTCTGCTTAGGGCTACATCAAGAGGTAAAAATATATAGATAGAACCTAGAAGTATTTTATTGTGTCAAGTTTCAAAAAGCTGGCACAATCCGTATTTGATTTAGTGTTCCAACTACATCAATCCATATAGGAGAAAATAGAGTGAAACCAAAAAAATGAAACTGTTACTGTAAACGATTGCTTCAATCTAGGAGAATGAAATTTGAGCAGCCAAGTCGGATTGGTGTACTGATCATTACCTAAAAGTATCATGAATATTGGATGAAAAAATTTATGCTGGGATTTCTAGGAACTCCTAGTTTTTCGGAAGCTGGCAACCTCTTTCAATGAAAATGTTTTTCGACAGTCTCTTCCTAGGGCTATACAAAGAGGAAAGAAACCACAGAGATAGAACCTAGAAGTACTTTATTGTGTAAAGTTTCAAGAAGAGAGCAAAAACTGTGTTTGGTTTATACTTCCAAATATGTCTTTCCATATAGGAGAAAAACGAGTGAAACCTAAAAATTGAAAGTGTTACACCAATGAATTCTTCAACCTAGAGGAATGAAATTTGGGCAGCCAAATGGGATTGGGGTACTGTTCATTACCTGAAAGTATCATGAAGATTGGATGAAAAAATATATGCTGTGATTTCAGGAAAATCCTAGTTATTAGGGAGCCCAACAACCCCTTTCAATGAATGAATTTTTCTCCAGTCTCTGCTTCGGGCTACATCAAGAGGAAAGAAACCATACAGATAGAACCTAGAACTACTTTATTGTTTCAAGTTTCAAGAAGCTAGCACAATACGTGTTTGATTTAGGGTTCCAAATACGTCTATCCACAGAGGAGAAAACAGACTGAAACCTAAAAATTGAAACTGTTTCTGCAAATGAAAGATTCATCCAGAAGAACGAAATTGGGGCCGCAAAGTGGGATTGGTGTACTGATCATTACCTGAAAGTATATGAAGACTGGATGAAAAAATATATGCTAGATTTCAGGAAAATCCTAGTTTTTCGGAATGTTCGCAACCCCTTTCAATGAAAGTTTTTTTCGCCAGTCTCTGCGTAGGGTTACATCAAGAGGAAAGAAACCATAGAGATTGAACTTAGAACTACTTTATTTTGTCAGACTTCAAAAAAAAATTGGGGCATCAAAGTGGGAATGGTGTACTGATCATTACCAGAAAGTATCATGAAGACTGGATGAAAAAATATATGCTGGGATTTCAGAAAACTCCCAGTTTTTCAAAAGCCTGGCAACCCCTTTCAATGAAATTGATTTTCGTCAGTCTCTGTTTAGGGCTTCATCAAGTGGTAAGAAACCATAGAACTTCTTAATTATGTCACGTTTCAAAATCCTAGCACAAACCGTGTTTGATTTAGAGTTCCAACTACCTCTCTCCATATAGCCAAAAACAGAGTGAAACCTAAAAACTGAAAATGCTACTGCAATTCAATGCTTCAACCTAGAAGAACAAAATTTGGGCAGCCAAGTGAGATTGGTTTACTGATCATTACCTGAAAGTATCATAAAGATTGGATGAAAAAATAAATGTTGAGATTTCAAGAAACTTCTAGTTTTTCAGAAGCTTCCAAACATTTTTCAATATAAGTGTTTCTGCCAGTCTCTACTTAGGGCTACATCAAGTGGAAAGAAACCATAGAGATAGAACATAGAACTACATTATTGTGTCGTGTTTCAAGAAGCTAGCACAAACCGTGTTTGTTTTAGAGTTCCAAATATATATATATATATATATATATATATATATATATATATATATATATATATATATATATATATCCACATATGAGAAAACAGAGTGAAATCTAAAAATTTAAACTGTTACTGCAAACAACTGCTTCAACCTAGAAGAATAAAATTTGGCCAGCCTAGAGGGATTGGTGTACTGATCATTACCTGAAAATATCATAAAGATTGAATAAAAAAAAATATGTGCTGGGATTTCAGGAACCTCCTAGTTTTTCATAAGCCTGGCCTCTTCTTTCAATGAAACTGTTTTTCACCAGTCTCTGCGTAGGGCTACATCAAGCAGAAAAAACCATAGAGATGAAATTAAGAACAACTTTATAGTGTCAAGTTTTAAGAAGCTAGCACAAACCGTATTTGATTCAGAGTTCCAACTACATCTATGCATATAGGAGAAAACAGAGTGAAACCAAAAAATTGAAACTGTTACTGCAGATGAAGGCTTCAACTTCGAAGAACGAAATATTGGCAGGCAAGTGAGATTAGTTTGCTGATCATTACCTGAAAGTATCATGAAGATTGGATGAAAAAATATATGCTGGGATTTCAGGAAACTGTTAGTTTTTCAAAAGCCTGGAAACCACTTTCAATTGAAGGGTTTTTCTCAAGTCTCTGCTAAGGGCTACATGAAGAGGAAAGAAACCATAGAGATACAACCTAGAAATACTTTATTTTGTCAAGTTTGAAGAAGTTAGCAAAAACTTTGTTTGATCTAGAGTTCCAATTACATCTATCCATATAGGCGAAAACAGAGTGAAACCTTTAATTTGAAACTGTTACTGCAAAAGAATGCTTCAACCTAAAAGAACGAAATTTGAGCAGTCAAGTGGGACTGGTGTACTGATAATTACCTGAAAGTATCATGAAGCTTGGATGTAAAAATATATGCTGAGATTTCAGGAAACTCCTAGTTTTTCGGAAGCTTCTCAACACCTTTCAATGAAAGTTTTTTACGCCAGTCTCTGCGTTGGGCTACATCAAGAGGAGAAAAACCATAAACATGGAACTTAAAACTACTTTATTGTGTCAAGTTTCAAGAAGCTATCACAAACCGTGTTTGATTCAGAGTTCCAACTACATCTATCCATGAAGGTTGGAAGAAAATATATATGCAGAGATTTCAGGAAACTTCTAGTTTTTTGGAATCCTGGCATCCCCTTTCAATGAAAATTTTTTTAGCCCGTCTATGCTTAGGGCTACATCAAGAGGAAAGAAACCATTGATATAGAACCTAGAACTATTTTATTGTGTCAAGTTTCAAGAAGCTAGCACAAACCGTGTTGGATTTAGAGTTCCAACTACGTCTATCCATATAGGAGAAAACAGAGTGAAACGTAAAAATTGAAACTGTTACTGCAAACAAAATCTTCAACCTAAAAGAACGAAAATTGGGCAGCCAAGTGGGATGGGTGTGCTGATCACTACCTGAAAGTATCCTAAAGATTGGATGAAAAACTATGTGCTGGGATTTCAGGAAACTCCTAGTTTTTCAGAAGCCTTGCAACACCTTTCAAAGAAAGCATTTTTCGCCAGTCTGTGCTTAGGGCTACATCAAGAGGAAAGGAACTATAGAGATATATCCTAGAAATAGTTTCATCTATCAAGTTTCAAGAAGCTAGCAAAAACCGTGTTTGATTTAGTGATCCAACTACGTCTATGCATAAAGGCAAAAACAGAGTGAAACCTAAAAATTGAAACTGTTACTGCAAAGGAATGCTTCAACCTAGAAGAACGAAATGCGGGCAGCCAAGTGGGATTGGTGTACTGATCATTACCTGAAGGTATCATGAAGATTGGATGAAAAAACACGTGCTGGGATTTCAAGAAACTCTTAGTTTTTCAGAAGCCTTGCAACCCCTTTCAACGAATGCGTTTTTTGCCAGTATCTACTTAGGGCTACACCAAGAGGAAAGAAACCATAAAGTGAGAACCAAGAAGGACTTTATTGGGTCAAGTTTCAACAAGCTAGCCCAAACCATGTTTGATTTAGAGTTCCAACTACGTGTATCCAGATAGGAGAAAATAGAGAGAAACCTAAAATTTGAAACTGTTACTGAAGACAAATGCTTCAAACTCGAAGAATAAAACTTGGGCAGCCAAGTGGGATTGGTGTGCTGATCATTACCTGAAAGTATCATGAAGTTTGGATGAAAAGACATATGCTGTGATTTCAGGAAACTCCTAGTTTTTCAGAAGGCTGACAACGCCTTTCAATGAAAGTGTTTTTCACCAGTGTCTGCTTAGGGCTACATCAAGAGGAAAGAAACCATAGAGATAGAACCTAGAAGTACTTTATTGTGTCAAGTTTCAAAAAGCTAGCACAAACCGTGTTTGATTTAGAGTTCAAACTACGTCTATCCATATAGGAGAAAACAGTGAAACCTAAAAATTTAAACTGTTACTGCAAACGAATGCTTCAACCTAGAAGAAGGAAATTTGTGCAGCCAAGTGGGACTGGTGTACTGATCTTTACCGGAAAGTATCATGAAGATTGGATGAAAAAATATATTCTGGGATTTCAGGAAACTCCTAGTATTTTGGAAGACTGGCAACCCCATTTAATGAAAGTGTTTTTTGCCAGTGTCTGCTTATGGCTACATCAAGATGAAAGAAACCTTAGAGAAAGAAGCTAGAACTACTTTATTTTGTCAAGATTCAAGAACATAGCAAAAACCGAGTTTTATTTAGAGTTCAAACTACGTCTATCCATATAGGCAAAAACAGAGTGAAACCTGAAAATTGAAACTTTTACTGCAAACAAATGCTTCATCCTAGAAAAACGAAATTTGGGCAGCTAAGTTGGAATGGAGTACAGATCATTACTTGAAAGTATCATGAAGATTGGATGAAAAAAATATGCTGGGATTTCCTAGTTTTCAGAAGCCTGGCAACCACTTTCAAAGAAAGTGTTATTCACCAGTCTCTGCTTAGGGCTATATCAAGATGAAAGAAATCATAGAGATAGAACCTAGAAGTACTTTTTTGTGTAGAGTTTCAAATAGCTAGAACAAACCGTGTTTGATTTAGAGTTCCAAAAAAGTCTATTTATTTAGGAGAAAACAAATTGAAACCTAAAAATTTAAACTGTTAGTGCAAACGAATGCTTCAACCTGGAAGAACGAAATTTGGGCAGCCAAGTGGGATAAATTTAGTGATTATTACCTGAAAGTATCATGAAGATTGGATGATAAAATATATGCTGAGATTTCATGAAACTTCAAGTTATTCAGAAGCTTCACAACCCCTTTCAGTATAAGTGTTTTTCCCTAGTTTCTGCTTAGGGCCACATCAATTGGAAGGAAACCATTGAGATAGAACTTAGAACTACGTTATTGTGTCAAACTTCAAGAAGCTACCAAAAACCGTGTTTGATTTAGAGTTCCAACTATATCTATCCATATTGGAGAAAACAGAGTGAAACCTAAAAATTGAAAGTGTTACTACAAACGACTGCTTCACGCTAGAAGAACGAAATTTAGGCAGAGAATTGGGATTGGTGTACTGATCATTACCTGAAAGTATCATGAAGATTGGATGAAAAAATATATGGTGGCATTCCAGGAAACTCCTAGTTTTTTGGAAGCCTGGCAAACTCTTTCAATGAAAGTGTTTTTTGCCAGTGTCTGCTTAGGGCTACATAAAGACGAAAGAAATCAAAGAGATAGAACCTT
This sequence comes from Callospermophilus lateralis, assembly GCF_048772815.1. NCBI lineage: Eukaryota > Metazoa > Chordata > Mammalia > Rodentia > Sciuridae > Callospermophilus > Callospermophilus lateralis. Next base: position 31,115,130 of record NC_135311.1, on the reverse strand, counting down.
GAAGAACTTTATTGTGTCAAGTTTCAAGAAGCTAGCACAAACCGTGTTTGATTTAGAGTTCCAACTACATCTATCCATATAGGAGAAAACAGAGTGAAACCTAAAAATTCAAGCTGTTACTGCAAACGAATGCTTCAACCTAAAAGAATAAAATGTGGGCAGCCTAGTGGGATTGCCATAGTAATCATTACCTGAAAGTATCATGAAGATTGGATTAAAAAATATATGCTGTGATTTCAAAAAATTCCTAGTTTTTCGGAAGGCTGACGCCTTTCATTGAAAGGGTTTTTTGCCAGTCTCTGCTTAGGGCTATTTCAAGAGGAAAGAATCCATACAGATAGAACCTAGCACTACTTTATTGTGTCAAGTTTCAAAAAGCTAGCACAAACCGTGTTTGATTTTGTGTTCCAACTACGTCAATCCATTTAGGAGAAAACAGAGTTAAACCTAAAAATTGAAACTGTAACTACAAACGAATGCTTCAAACCAGAGGAACGAAATTTGGGCAGTGTGGTAAGCCATTGTTGTAGATTGTGGCCGCCATTAGAAGATGGCGCGGGCTTCCACTGTGGCCTGTAGTTAACAACTCCTTTTATGGAGAGTAGGCACCCTATCCCTTGCCACCCTATGAAAAAAATCCACGTGGCAGCTTAAGATTGGTACGTGGGAGGCTTTATTAGGCTGTGCTTGGGCGCTTGGGAGAGGGGGGTCACTAGAAGATACTTTAATCAAGGCCTGAATAAACTGCTGAAAGAAGAATCCTGTGTCGTGTGTTCCCTTGCTGGCGAGGGGTCGCGACAATTGGTGACCCGTACGGGGAAGAATATTTCTCGAACCCAGGATCCAGAACTTTCTGCAGCCAGGGTGGTGCACCGGTAAGTTCCCAGGTAAAGTGGGAATCCGCAAGTAAATAGCGGGACACTCCTCTGTACATTAAGAGAGAGCGGGGAAAATATAATAAAATAGGACGCTCCTCTGTAATTAAGGAGAGAGCGAAACTTTTGTACTTTCACTTTCTTTATAGCTTTGAAACTATTATGGGCGCTGCCTCTTCAAATCCAATTTTGTTGGCCCTGGATGGGTTACTACATTCAAAAGGACTTAAGGTAAAGCAGAGCACTTTGCAGATGTTTTTAAGAGAAACTGATATAGCAGCTCCTTGGTTTGCCGTTTCAGGGAGTCTTACGATTCCTAGCTGGGACAAATTAGGGAAAGATCTAGATTTCGCTCGTGAACAAGGCACTTTAGAGGGTGGTGTTATACCACTTTGGAAGTTAGTTAGAGGATGTATAGTAGATAGTAAATGCCAGGAAGCTGTGAGTGAGGGTCAAGCTGTTCTTGAGCAACTACATGAGGAAAAGTCTGAAGGATCACCTAGTGAAGTGGCAGAGAGCATTGGGAGTAAGAGTAGTGAGAAGGCAAAAAAGCCTGAAACTAAAAATAGGAGAAGGCTCTACCCAGACTTGGCTGAATTAAAAACGCCTGAGAACACAAGCGGCTCAGAGAGTTCTGAGGACCTTGATATATTGCTACAACAACTACGCAAGATAAAAATGAAGAAAAAGAAAAAAGGGATACAGGGCACGCAGGCCTACTGTAAAAAGGGGACGGGATCCAATATTGGTCAACAACACTCTGAGGAGGAGGAGGTAAAATATCTCGAAGAAGATATGGTGCCAGTTGCCCCACCCCCCGTATGTCGGGGGGAGCCAAAATTCCGGGAGATCTTTTCATGCGCAAGTTTGGAGGACAGTTAATACAGATATAGGACTTGCATACCCTGTATTTCAGGACAATAACAGGGGAAGATATCATGAGCCTTTAGACTTTAAGATAATTAAAACCTTGGCGGAATCTGTCTGCACTTATGGCGTGGATGCCGCTTTCACCCTTACTCAGGTGGAGGGACTTGCTAGATTTTGTATGACTCCTTCAGATTGGGCTAGTCTAGTCCACGCTTGTGTCTCCCCAGGGAAATATTTGGATTGGAGAGCATTTATGCTAGAGGGTGCAGTAGAGCAAGCTGCTCAAAATCATACAGCGGGACGCCCTGCCTGGGATAAGAATATGCTTTTGGGACAAGGCAGGTTTGCTAATCAACAAACAGGATACCCCCCCAACATTCACGCCTTGTCAAGATCACTCTCAGGAGAAACATCAGGTCTCTAAATGTTTCTCTCTTTCCCCCTCTCATAAAAGATACCTATGTTATTCTTCCAACTGTAATTCCTCTATAGGAACAGGTTGGTCTTGGTTTCAATGGTTAATTTCCAATGAAAAGGGAGCCACAGCTGATATCTCCGCTTTGGCTCAATTACAAGGAGTCAAAAGCTGGTTGTTTAATGTTTCTGGTAGTATCCAAGACTCGGATCGAGGTAGGAGACTCAGAAACATTTCACATAACTCACAATTAAGTAATGCTACGTTATCCTCTGCAGCAGTCTGTCTCCAATCTCCCTTCCTGTTTCTTTTGGCTAATGATACATCACAGGGGATGCTTAATTGTTCTAATGTTACCTGTTATTTAACTGAGTGTTGGAATGGCTCTTGGACTGTGGCAGTGATTATGAAAATTCCAACCTTTGTCCCGATCCCAATTACTGCGGATCCGGAATCTTTTCCTATTGTTGAACTGATTAGAGCCCGTAGAGATTTTGGTATTACGGCAGCTATAGTGACAGCTGTGGCAGTATCTGCTGCTGCAGCAGTTACAGCTGGAGTAGCCATGGCCAACCAAGTACAAACTGATGCCACTATTAATGAGGTTATTCAACAAACATCCACCAAACTTGAATCTCAAAGTAGAATTAATCAACACATTTTATCTGGGATTCTGGCTGCTAATCAAAGGATAGATTTGCTTCAAGCTCAAGTTGAGGAATTGTCTGATCTAGTATATTTAGGTTGTGTTGATCAACGTGCACATTTATGTATAACCTCTGTCAGATTTAATGATTCCAGGAATGCCTCCCACATCATCAGGAAATATTTATCCGGAACCTGGTCCATGGAAGCAGAAAACTTACTCCAATTTCAACTAACCCAAATTGCTGTTTTGAATAGTACCCGTGTCGAACCAGTGACTTTGGGTCAATTCACCAGTTGGCTATCTTCTGCCTTTTCCTTCTTTAAGGAGTGGGTGGGAGTAGGCATTTTTGGGGCAATGTGTTGCTTCGGTATTATACTTTGTTTGTGGCTTCTCTGTCGCCTTAAAACTCGCCATACACAGGAGAAGGCTATGATTGTACAGGCTCTTGCAGCCTTGGAAAATGACATGTCTCTGCAAATCTGGCTTGCACATCTTAAGCAGTGATTTTCTGGACATGGCCATTGCACCCCAAGTTAATTTCACATTGCACTGGGATTGGCATGTCCTCTTTCTTATTCTCTCCAGTACTGAATAGCCCTTGCACTCTGCAGGTCTTGTTACCATTGCATGCAGATGGGTTTTAGGACTGGTCTTTCTTCTCGGCTACAGACTCTTTCCTTTCCTCTGGGGCTTAGGGATTGTGTTGCCAACTAAAAATTTGTTATTGTTACCAGGCTACCTGTGTTGCCCTACTTCTCGCCGTCGTCACGATGCAGGATGTGAGGCAAAGCACTGCACTTGAGTGATCCCTCAACGGACCTCAAGGAAAGCATGTCCTATTGCATGCGGGTTTGATGTCCACGCCCCCGCCCTACGAAAAAAGGCGTTGGCTGATATGGGGTCAGGTCTGGGGAAGGCGCCTCCTTAGGACTGAACCATACATTGCAGCTGCTTCTGCACAGTGGGATAGGACCTCTACTTTCGCCTGCATTGTTTTATAAAATAGAAGGGGGAACTGTGGTAAGCCATTGTTGTATATTGTGGCCGCCATTAGAAGATGGCGCCGGGTTCCACTGTGGCCTGTAGTAAACAACTCCTTTTATGGAGAGTTGGCACGCTATCCCTTGCCACCCTATGAGAAAGATCCACGTGGCAGCTTAAGATTGGTACGTGGGAGGCTTTATTAGCCTGTGCTTGGGCGCTCGGGAGAGGAGGGTCACTAGAAGATACTTTAATCAAGGCCTGAATAAATTGCTGAAAGAAGAATCCTGTGTCGTGTGTTCCCTTGCTGGCGAGGGGTTGTGACAGGGCAGCAAGGTGAGATTGGTGTACTGATCACTACTTGAAAGTATCATGAAGATTGGATTAAAAAATATATGCTGACATTTCAGGAAACACCTAGTTTTTCAGAAGCTTCAAATGCCCTCTCAATGAAAGTGTTCTTTTGCCAGTCTATGCGTAGGGTTACATCAAGAGGAAAGATACCATAGAGATAGAGCATAAAACTATTCTATTGTGTCAAGTTTCAAAAACGTACAACAAACCGTGTTTGATTTAGAGTTCCAACCTAAAAATTGAAACTTTACTGCAAATGAATGCTTCAACCTAGAAAAACAAAATTTGGGCAGCCAAGTGGGAATTGTGTACTGATCATTACCTGAAAGTATCATCAAGATTGGATAAAAAAATATATGCTGAAATTTCAGAAAACTCCTAGTTTTTCGGAAGCCTGGCAACCCCTTTCAATATAAGTGTTTTTCGCCAGTCTCTTCTTAGGGCTACATCAAGAGAAAGAAACAATAGAGACAGAACCTAGAAGTACTTTATTGTTTCAATTTTCAAGAAGCTAGCACAAACCTTGTTTGATTTAGAGTTCCAACTACGTCTATCCATGTAGGATAAAAGAGAGTGAAACCTAAAAATTGAAACTGTTACTGCAAACTGCTGGGAGCCATCAGCCAAGTAGGTATGACAAATTCCTCGCCAGCCTACTCCCAGGCTGTCTAGTGGAAGGACTTCTGAAAGGTGACCTTGCTCAAGGACCAGGGCAGGATCCGTGTTTAGTGTTTAGGGTGTTCCCCCTTTAGAATAGGGTGGTTTAGCATAATAGGAAATTAGGGTGTTCCCCCTTTAGAATAGGGCAGTTTAGCATAATAGGAGATTAGGGTGTTCCCCCTTTAGAATAGGGAGTATCCTGCTGCTGAGTTCCTCTTGAGTGCTTAGGGTCAGACAGTATATTTTGGGAGACAGAAGCCCATGCGGTGTGGATTTGGGCAGAGAACGTGGATTCCCCCAGAGCGTGTTTGTAGACGGCCGGTGTGAGTTCGGGAATAAAAGATTTGCTGTTTGAATCTACAAGCTGTGTGGAGACTCGTGATTTGTGCCCAGCCAGAGACTGCAGCAGCAAATGACTGCTTCAACCTAGAAGAACGAAATTTGGTCAGCCAAGTGGGATTGCTGTACTGATCATTACCTGAAAGTATCATGAAGATTGGATGAAAAAATATTTCCTGGAATTTCAGGAAACTCCTAGTTTTTCGGAAGCCTGGCAACCCGTTTCAATGAAAGTGTTTATCGCCAGTCTGTGCTAATTGCTACATCAAGAGGAAAGAAACCATAGACGTAGATCCTTGAACTACTTTCTTGTGTCAAGTTTCAAGAAGCTCGCACAAACCGTGTTTGATTTAGAGTTCCAACTACGTCTATGCATATTGGCGAAAACAGAGTGAAACCTACAAATTGAAACTGTTACTGCAAACAAATGCTTCAACCTAGAAGGACAAAATTTGCGCAGCCAATTGGAACTGGTGTACGATCATTACCTGAAAGTATCATGAAGATTGGATGAAATAATATATGCTGAGATTTCAGGAAACTCTTAGTTTTTCAGAAGCTTCACATCACCTTTCAATAAAAGTGTTTTTCTTTAGTCTCTGCATAGGGCTACCTCAAAATGAAAAAAAAAACATAGAGAGAGAACTTAGAACTACTTTATTGTGTCAAGATTTAAGAAGCTACCACAAACCGTGTTTGATTTAGAGTTCCAAATACGTCTATCCATATAGGAGAAAACAGAGTGAAACGTAAAAATTGAAACTGTTAGTGCAAACGAAGGCTTCAACCTTAAAGAACGAAATCTGGGCAGCCAAGTGGGATTGGTGTACTGATCATTACCTGAAAGTATCATGAATATTGGATTAAAAAAAATATGCTAAGATTTCAGGAAACTCCAAGTTTTACGGAAGCTTGGTAACTTCTTTCAATATAAGAGTTTTTTTGCCAGTCTATTGTTAGGTCTACATCAAGTGGAAAGAAACCATAGAGAGAGAACTTAGAACTACTTTATTGTGTCACGTTTCAAGAAGCTAGCACAAAGCATGTTTGATTTAGAGTTCCATCTACGTCTAACCATATAGGAGAAAACAGTGAGAAATCTAAAAATTGAAACTGTTACTGCAAACGAACGCTTCAACCTACAAGAACAAAATTTGGGCAGCCAAGTGGGATTGGTGTACTGATCATTACCTGAAAGTGAAGCCAGATTTAAAGTTAGGTGGTCAGTGTATTTAGGTAAATCGGGTCTAATATTGAGTGAAATTTAAAATGGAGGCCATGCTGGGAATGACTCTGGCAAAATGCAGGACAACTTAAGGAATGTTAATGAAGTCCTTGACAGGCCCTAGGCCAAAGTCCACCTCAAAGAAATGTTAATGGAGTCCAGGTAACAGCCCCTAGCACACTTAAAGGTGCTATCTCAGAATTCCTTCTTGGTCAGGCTTCATCTTCGGCCCACCTGTGTCCCACCCCTCGGCTTTCCAACCTACATTCCATCACCAAAATTATAAAAGGGGAAACAACCTCACTTCCATGGATTCCACCTCTTGGGTCCCCTTCTTCTTCCAGGTGAAGTCTTTTCTGCTGTCCTTTAATAAACTTCTAATTTCTATTCTGACCTTGCCTCGGCGTGCTTCTTTGGTGTTATTTTTCAACATTGGGGAAGCAAGAACTCGTCACAAGTCAACAGCGATATCATAGTGGAGTTCCATACCGAGATTTTTCTACACCAAGGTAAGTGCCTCTCTACACATCCCATGTCTGTTTGAGATGCATCTTTCTCTCTTTCTTTCTGGAGGGTAAAGTGGACACCCGACGGCTACTTAAACACAATTAGCAGCTGCCACTCTTCAAGACTCGGATGAGAGGTTTCTCGGCCTAGGCAGCTCTTAATCCCCTGTTCGATACAGAGCAGGCATGTTGGGTTCTGCCAAAGCTGCTTCCAACTTTTCTGTCTGGGCCCAGAGAGCATTTTCATGAGTACACTGTGTCCCAGAATTCCGATCTCCCTCGGATGCGTGGAGGTGGAGGAAGGAGTTTGGAACAACTGCGGAATTCTAGTCTGGGCTACACTCAGATGATTCTTAAGGTTCCTTTCTCTTGAGCCCCCTCCCGACAGCCTCCAGGGGTATCTAGGGTGATCGGTAGATGAATGGCACTGAGGAAAAGCCCCAATCACATTTGCCTCCGTATGGGCCATGCAATGCTCCCAAACTCGCATGCATTCCTCCTGGATGCTCCCCTTCCTTTGCAGGTCAGAAATGTTAGCAATTCGGGTTTTAGGACTGAGAAAGGCATGAGATAATTAGTAAAATCTGCCCAGGTTCCCTAAGGTGCATAGGTAACTTTCAATAGTCTGTTTTACCGCCCAATGTTTAAAATAAGCTGTGTTCTCTTTAAGCTGCTAGAGAGGCATTTTTAGAATCAACTCCTCTGGTACTCTGCTACCTTACAACCAGTAGATATCCCTTAACCCTTAGGGTGTTCCTTTAGTCTACAGAGCAAAGGCAACAAAAGAGAGCATGTTTCTCTTTTTACAATGGGTTTTTAGTGGCCAGGAGGATGCAGTAATGCCCTTAAGTCTGAATCCTCCCAGGGTCTCTGGCACAGGGCAAACTGAGACCCTAGCACTTTGCTAAAGGGGATCAGGAACCCCTTGGTAAAGCAAGGTGAGAGAAGGGTTTTTCTGGACCATTTAGGAAGCTCAAACTTAGGGAGACGTCCCTTATGAGAACAGTTTTCTCCGGCGTGGCGTGGGCGCCTGAATCCTGTTTTCTTCTCACTCAGGCGGGAGCTTCTCTCTCTCCAATATGCCAGGTGCACCACTAGCCTGCGTATTGAAAAATTGGAACAGTTTGATAAAATTTACAAAAAGGAAATGATGTGAGGTGCTGTATGTTCAAATTTTCGTTGTTCTAAGGGAAAATCCTAAATTATGCCAACAGCGGAAATTAGACTTAGCTATGATAACTGCCATGAAGAGAAAAAAACAATCTTGGACTCACTGAGAAAAAAAAATCAAGAGAAAAATTTGGGCCGATCAAAGTACATAACTCCTTCCCCCTTCAAGACCTAAGGCAGATAAAAACTGACTCTACTGGAAAGTTAGGAGATATGCCAGATTGCCTGGGATCAGCTCTATTCAAAGGTGCTAATCCTATAAGTTAAGGGGAGTCTGAAGAATTCCCAGCAGCTACCAGAGCCATTTTTGCTTTGGGGAATTTCCTCATTCTTCCCCTGTACTGTAAGGATTACTCCACCTGAATGCAGTAAAGTCAGTCACACTGAGACCCTTGATTTTACTCCTATAGTTGCCCCTATGTGAAAACATCTGGTCCACTCATGGGGAAATCTATGGTGCCACTGATAGGAGTTATAATTAAATGGAAGTTCAAAACCTCGAGAGATATTTTCTCATGTAGTTGTCTGATTGTTTCTTGGGGATAATCTAGGTTAAATGTGTGTCTAAAAGATGTTTCATTGTAACAATCTGGTATCTAAATGAGTTTGAAGCATTGCACAATCTTGCAGTTAAAAGTTAGGGTTAGGTAATTGTTTAGTTTGTGATTTCAGATAATTCATGCCAGAGAACTTAGATACTTAGGATAGAAAATTAAAAGAACTCTAGTTCCAAGTTGACAAGTAACTCCCAATCATTCAGTTTATTTTTTCATCAATTTTGAACTGGGTAGCTGAAAAGATTTCACTAGGTGTACCAGTGCATTAATTTGGGCAAGGATAGTAAATTATGATTTGGTATCTGTTCCCCTTAGTGTGTAAGATTCAGGAAAAGAAAATGTTGGATTGAGACGTTGGTTGGCTTATTGAAATAACATTGAATAGCAACAGTCTTGGAAATTGTTAAAGCTTAATTTTGGATATATACGGTAGTGTGTAGTTCTCTTTTAAATTTTTTTCAGGTGATTTAATGTAACTTAATACTACGTTAGAAACTTCAGAACAAAGAAAGTGGCTTAATGATCCTGAAGGGACCTCTTCTGATGGTAGCTTTATATTATTAAGCAAGATCCTATTTTCAATTTTGTGTGAGCAAGTTTTTCTAGTGTAGGAAAATGTAAAGGTATAAAATTTTATAAATTGTATCTTAAACTTGTATCATAATTTTCAACATCCAAACCTGGAAATGATGACTTATGGTTAAAATGTCTTAGACATGAGGTTTCTGCTCAGAATTCCAGTTTTCCCAGTTCCTTCCAGACCTGAACCAGGACTTAAGTGGATATGCAAATAGAAGAAGCCTGGAGCACTTCGTAGGAGATAGATCTGAGACCCAAGGAAAAAAAAAGGAGTAAAATTGTGTTTTTATGGGAACTCAAACTAGATTAAACCAAAGAGTAAATTGTATGGCATTTACTAATTACAGGCCGGTCAATTTTTTTCTAGGACTTTTGCTTTTTTCTTAGATTCTGTATTTTTTTTGAGCTCATGATTTTGATCCTACAGACAAGTTAATGTTTTTATGATAAGTTCTATTTTTGATCAACAATGGAGTTTCTAAACATTGTAATGATATTTCACCTGAGAAAGCAACATGGCCTTTACTATTGTGATGTGTTACAGTTGTGTTACGTTTTGTATGTCAGTATGTCTGTATGTGTGTATGTCCATATATCATGGAGTGATATGACAAATTACAGGTGAGGAGTGCTCTTGAAAAATTTTAAAAATGGATCCAAATATCTTTGATTCACGTGATTCAAATGGCTCAATTTAAATTTGGTAAATAGATAAAAAAAGAGGCCTTAAATTAAACTTATGTTTTTCTAGGTGTTGAAAAAGGCCCTAATAAAATGTTAAATCTGCTTAAATTCAAAAATTTAGAAATATTGTTTCAAAATGTGAACAGAAGGAGGTTAACAGATAAAAAACAGAAACTAGAAGTTTCTAGGTACGGATTTCATAGAGTGAAAATGCGTTTCTGGATAAGAGTCTATATGATTAAGTAATTAAGAGGGTTTAATTAAATGATATAAAGAAGGTCTGTGTAAGTTTTTGAGCAAGTAATCTTAAAGAAATTAAACAGCTGCTTAAACAAGTGCTGTTGTTTTAGAGAATTGTGCTAGGTTATTTCTTTAAAAACTAAACTTGGTTAATATAAAAACATAAATGGAATTGGTGCTATTAATGTGTTCATATCTTCCAGGTATACAAGTCTTTTAGGTAGAAGCTTTAGAAAGGGCATTATATCAAGCTGTGTTCTAAAGTTGTATGGTAATTTTAGGCTTAAAAGAAAAACATGTTGGAAATTTATTTATCATTTGTGTTCTATAACTGTACTTATTATAATAAGTTATGTAAAGTTCCATGTTACTTTTTACACTGAGATACAATTTAAATGTTATTTTTAAGTTAATGAGAGCCTAATCTATGTAAAGGTTTTATTGCAAAACACAAAAGTACTTTGCTACTTTTCTACGACAGGATAAAAGCTTTCAGCTTTTCTTTAATTTATGTTTTAGTTGTGATATTATGTTGTGTTTGCTGAAGTTCACAACAATTTATGTAGGCTTTGTAAAATGATGTCTAAAAAGCAAAGATCAGTTTCATAACTATAGTATTTAAGATCTATGAAGAGCCCCACCGTACTTGAGATAAGGCTCTATGTTCCATCTCACCGCATGTGAAAGTGACTATGAAAGAAGTAGGCCAGATTTCAGTACATTTAAAGTTGTGTCCAAAGGTTAGTTTTTGTCACGATTACCAGGATCTCAAACAGGGGATTATAATGTATAACTCCATCAAAATTCAAGGTAGCTTTTACATGAACTAAATATGTTTTTACCCTAGTTAGTTTTGTTTTGTAGTTTTCTTATAAATTGCTTACAGATTGCTGTTAATGTTTTGCAGAGGTACCGATTTAAGAACTCACAACCTGGGTTAATGTAAGATAAGGAAGATAAGGAATTATAACCTACATGATAGAGATATAGACATTAAAGCCCAGTGCTCTTAATATAGGGCTGTTAACTTATTTGCTAGATGTTTATGATCAAGTTTTAAAATTAAAAATTTGGATTTTGCCTTCTGAGTCAGTCTGAGTCAGGGGATAGGGGACTTCTCCAAAGGGCTCTGCAACTATAGGCCACATAATTTCCTGAACAGGGAGATTAATGAGACCAGTGGAGGACAGAAAGCCAATCAGTGCATTTGCTGTGAAAAGCAGGGTCATCAGAAAAGGGAGACATCCCTGATGCATCCGAGAGAAGCCACATGTTCAAGCACGGCCTGAACCCATCCTAGTGCAAATGGCACTAGCCCATCTGAGAAGCTGCTATAAGTTCCCAAGGACTACCAAGGAAACTCAGCTGACTGATAACAATAGATAGAAACAAAAGTAATTTTGACTTGCTTCATCTTAAACACTTAGCAAAGTCAGGCAAAGCAAAAACACAGCTATTCCTGGGCATTTTAAATAAAATAATAGTTAAATGTAACTTATATAATAAGTAAACTGGAGGCTTCAAAAGAGATTCTCAGACAGGAATGCCTGATAACTATCAAAAGGAACTGCCAGAGTAGTTTTTAGTTCAAGGCCTTTATTTCTAATCTACACAGGTAGGCTTAATGTTTGCTAGTATGGTTATCCAGCCCTAAGTAACAGAATTAAATATTTCTCTATTAGACACAGAGGTCATACTAGTAAAAGAATTTTGCAAGCTCAGATGACATTAAGTTATTAAACTGTACCTTAAGTAAAAGGACATCTGTAACCCTAAAAGTTAAATGTTGTTTTTATATCCCTGACAATTCTGGCAATGTGACAAATATTCTTAAATATTTACATGCTCAGATAGAAGCCATGTTCTCACCAACTTTGTCATGGAAACAATATCCTAGCTCCTGGTTCTTGGTACTTCCTGGTGGTAAACATTGTTACTCTTTGTCTTTGCCATCATACTCATATTCCTGTGCTATGGTATTTATTGCTGCATCAATATGGTTCCAGTACTAATGAATTCTTGTTTCTCTTATAGACCACCCATCACTCAAATGGCCTTAAAATCAATTACTTCTCAATCAGACTTCTATCATCGACCACTCGATAGACCCGATTTTTAAAGGGGGACTCCAAACTGCTTGCCACACATCATCCCTTTGCAGCCTTAAGAAGTCAGAAAGATCTTCTTTGCCCCCCTTCCTTACAGCAGTAAGGAGTTCCCAATTTAGAGGGTGGAATGAAGCCAGACTTAAAGATAGGTAGTCAGTGTAGTTAGGTAAATCAGGTCTAATATCCAGTGAAATCTAAAATTGAGGCCATGCTGGGAATGACTCAGGGAAAATGCAGGACAACTCAAGGAATGTTAATGAAGTCCTTAACAGGCCCTAGGCAAAAGTCCACCTCAAAGAAATGTTAACGGAGCCCAGGAAACAGCCCCCAGCAAACTTGAAGGTGCTAACTAGGAAGTCCTTCCTGCTCAGACTACATCTTTGGCCCACCTGTGACGCACCTCTCAGGCTTTCCAATGTACATTCCATCACCAAAACTATAAAAAGGGGTAACAACCACACTTCCACAGATTCCACCACTTTGGTCCCCTTCTTCCTCCAGGAGAAGTCTTTCCAGCTGTCGTTTAATAAACTTCTAATTTCTATTCTGACCAAGCCTCGCCGTGCTTCATTGGTGTTATTCTTCAACATTTGGGAAGCAAGAACTTGTCACCAGTCAACAGCGATATCAAAAGAATCATGAAGATTGGATTAAAAAATATATGCTGAGATTACAGGAAATTCCTAGTTTATCAGAAGCTTGCAATCCCTTTCAATGAAAGTGTTTTTCGCCAGTCTCAGCTTAGGGCTACACAGAGGAAAGAAACGATAGAAACAGAACTTAGAACTACTTTATTTTGTCAAGTTTCAAGAAGCTAGCACAAACCATGTTTGATTTAAAGTTCCAACTACATCTAACCATATAGGAGAAATCATAATGAAACCTAAAAATTGACACTTTTAATGCAAACGAATGCTTCAACATAGAAGAACAAAATTTGGGTAGCCAACTGAAAATCGTGTACTGATCATTACCTAAAAGTATCATGAAGATTGGATAAAAAAATATATGCTGAGATTTCAAAAAAATTTCTAGTTTTTCAGAAGCTGGGCAACCTCTTTCAATGAAAGTGTTTTTTCACAGTCTCTGCTTAGGGCTACATCAAGAAGAAACAAACCATAGAGATAGAACTTAGATCTACATTATTGTGTCAAGTTTCAAAAAACTAGCACAAACCGTGTTTGATTTAGAGTTTCAACTACATCTATCCATACAGGAGAAAACAGTGAAACCTAAAAATTGGAACTGTTACTGCAAACTGATGCTTCAACCTAGAAAATCGAAATTTGGGCAGCCAAGTGGGATTGGTGTAGTGCTCAATACCTGAAAGTATCATGAAGATTAGATGAAAAAATATATGCTGAAATTTCAGGAAACTCCTAGTTTTTTGGAAGCTTGGCAACACCTTTCAATGAAAGTGTTTTTTTGCGAGTATCTGCTCAGGATTACATCAAGAGGAAAGAAACCATACAGATAAAACTTAGAACTATTAACTTAGATAAGTTTCAAGAAACTAGCACAAACCGTGTTTGATTTAGAGTTCCAACTACATCAATCCATATAGGAGAAAACAGAGTGAAACCTAAAAATTGAAACTGTTACAGCAAATGATTGCTTTAAACTAGAAGAACGAAATTTCGGCAGCCAAGTGGGATTGGTGTACTGATCCCTCCCTGAAAGTATCATAAAGATTGGATGAAAAAATACATGCTTAGATTTCAGTAAAATCGTATTTTTTTTGGAAGTTGGCAACCCCTTTCAATGAAAGTGTGTATCGCCAGTCTCTGCTTAGAGCTACATCAAGAGGAAAGAAACCATAGAGATAGAACCTAGAACCACATTATTGTGTCACGTGTCAAGAAGCTACCACAAAACGTGTTTGATTTAGATTTCCAACTATATCTATCCATATATGAAAAATCAGATTGAAATCTAAAAATTGAAACTGTTACTGCAAACGAATGCTTCAACCTAGAAGAACAAAACTTGGACAGCCAAGTGGGATTGGTGTACTCATCATTACCGGAAAGTATCATGAAGATTGGATGAAAAAATATATGCTGGGATATGGGAAAATCCTAGTTTTTTGGAAGCCTGGCAACACCTTTCAATGAAAGCGTTTTTTGCCAGTCTCTGCTTAGGGCTACATAAAGAGGAAAGAAACCATAGAGATAGAACCTAGAACTACTTTATTGTGTCAAGTTTCAAGAAGCTAGCAAAAACAATGTTTGATTTAGAGTTCCAAATATGTCTATCCTTAAAGGTGAAAACAAAGTGAAACCTAAAATTTGAAACTGTTACTGCAAACGAATGCTTCAACTTAGAAGAACGAAATTTGTTCAGCCAAGTTGTATTGGTGTACTTATCATTACCTGAAAGTATCATGAAGATTGGAAGAAAAAACATATGCAGAAATTTCAGGAAACTCCTAGTTTTTGAAACCTTGTCAACCCGTTTCAATGAAAGTGTGTTTCGACAGTCTCTGCTTAGAGCTACATCAAGAGGAAGGAAACCATAGAGATAGAACCTAGATTTAATTTATTGTGTCAAGTTTCAAGAAGCTAGCACAAATCGTGTTTGGTTTAGCATTCCAACAAAGTCCATCAATATACGCGAACACAGAGTGAAACCTAAAAACTGAAACTGTTACTGCAAATGAATGCTTCAACCTAGAAGTACGAAATTTGGGCAGCCAAGTGGAATTCATGTACTGATCATTACCTGAAAGTATCATGAAGATTGGATATAAAAATGTATGCTGAGATTTCAGGAAACTCTTAGTTTTTTGGAAGCTTGCCAACCCCTTTCAATGTAAGTGTTTCTTCCTTAGGGCTACATCAAGAGGAAAGAAACCATAGAGATAGAACTTAGAACCACTTTATTGCATAGAGTTTCAAGAAGCTAGCACAAACCGTGTTTGTTTTAGAGTTCCGACTATATCTATCCATATAGGCAAAAACAGAGTGAAACCTAAAAATTGAAACTGTTACTGCAAACGACTGATTCAACTTTGAAGAACGGAATTTGGGTAGGCAAGTGGGATTGGTGTACTGATCATTACCTGAAAGTGTCATGAAGATTGGATGAAAAAATAAATGCTGGGATTTCAGGAAACTCCTAGATTTTTGGAAGCCTGGCAACCCAATTAATTGAAAGTGTTCTTCGCCAGTCTCTGCTTAGGGCAACAAAAAGAGGAAAGTAACCATAGACATTGAACCTAGAACTACTTTATTGTGTCAAGTTTCAAGAAGCTAGCAAAAACCGTGTTTGATTTAGAGTTCCAACTACATCTATCCATATTGAAGAAAACAAAGTGAGACCTAAAAATTGAAAGTGTTACTGCAAACGAATTCTTCAACCGAGAAGAACGAAATTTGGGGAACCAAGTGATCCTCGTGTACTAATCATTACCTGAAAGTATCATGAAGATTGGATGAAAAAATATATGCAGATATTTCAGGAAACTCCTAGTATTTCGGTAGCATCACAACCCCTTTCAATTAATGTTTTTTTCGCCAGTCTCTGAGTTGGGCAACATCACGATGTAAGAATCCATAGAGATAGATATTAGAACTACTTTATTGTGTCAAGTTTCAAGAAGCTAGCACAAACCGTGTTTGATTTAGATTTCCAACTACGTCTATAGATATAGGCTAAAAGAGTGTGAAACCTAAAATTTGAAACTGTTTCTGCAAATGAATGCTTCAACCTAGAAGTACGAAATTTGGGCAGCCAAGTTGGATTGTTGTACTGATCATTACCTGAAAGTATCATGAAGACTGGATGAAAAAGTATATGCTGAGATTTAAGGAAATTCCTAGTTTTTCGGAAGTTTCGCAACCCCTTTCAATGAAATTGTTTTTGGCCATTCTCTGCTTAGTGGTACATCAAGAGGAAGGAAACCATAGAGATAGAACCTAGAACTACTTTATTGTGTCAAGTTTCAAGAAGTGAGTACAAGCCATGTTTGATATAGAGTTCCAAATATGTCTATCCATATAGGCGAAAACAGAGTGAAACATAAAAATTGAAACTGGTACTGCAAACGAATGCTTCAACCAAGAAAAACGAAACTTGGGTAGCCAAGTGTGACTGGTGTACAGTTCATTACCTGAAAGTATCATGAAGATTGGATGAAAAAATATAAACTGAGATTTCAAGTATATACTACTACATTTTCGGAGGCTTCGCAACCCCTTTCAATGAATTTATTTTTTGCCACTCTGTGCGTAGGGCTACATCAAGAGGAAAAAGCCATAGAGATAGAACTGAGAACTACTTTATCGTGTCAAGTTTCAAGATGCTAGCGAAAACCGTGTTTGATTTAGAGTTCCAACCACCTCTATCCATATAGAAGAAAACAGAGTAAAACCTAAAAAATGAAACTGTTTCTGCAAACGAATGCTTCAACCTAGAAGAACGATGTTTGGGAAGCCAAGTGAGACTCGTGTACTGATCATTATTTGAAAGTATCATTAAGATTAGATGAAAAAATATATTCTGCGTTTTCAAGAAACTCCTAGTTTTTCAGAAGATTCGCAACCCTTTTCAATGAAAGCTTTTTTCACCAGTCTGCCTTGGGCTACATCAAGATGAAAGATACCATAGAGACAGAACTTAGTAATACTCTATTGTATAAAGTTTCAAGAAGCTACCACAAACCGTGTTTGATTCAGAGTTCCAACTATATCTATCCATACAGGAGAAAACAGAGTGAAAACTAAAGATTTAAACTTTTATTGCAAACGAATGCTTCTACCTACAAGAACAAAATTTGGGCCGCCATGTGGGACTGGAATACTGATCATTACCAGAAAGTATCATGAATATTGGATAAAAAAATATATGCTGAGATTTCAGGTAACTCCTAGGTTTTCAGAAGCTAGGCAACAGCTTTCAATGTAAGTGTTATTTGTCAGACTCTTCTTAGGGTTACACCAAGTGGAAGGAAACCATAGAGATAGAACTTAGAACTACATTATTGTATCAGCCTTCAAGAAGCTAGCACAAACCATATTTGATTTAGGGTTCCAACAATATCTATCCATATAGGAGAAAACAGACGGAAACCTAAAAATTGAAATTGTTACTGCAAATGAATGCATCAAACTAGAAGAACGAAATTTGGGCAGCCAAGTGGGATTGGTGTACTGATCATTACCTGAAAGTATCATGAATATTGTATACAAAAATTATATCCTGTGATTTCAGGAAACTCCTAGTTTTTCAGAAGCTTCGCAACCCTATTCAATGAAAGTGTTTTTCACCAGTCATTGTTTAAGGCTACATCAAGAGGAAAGAAACAATAGAGACAGAACTTAGTACTTCTTATTATGACAACTTTCAAGAAGCTAGCACTAACCGTGTTTTATTCAGAGATCCAAATACGTCTATCCATATAGGAGAAAACAAAGTGAAACCTAAAAATTGAAACTGTTACTACAAAGGAATGTTTCAACCTAGAAGAAGAAAATTTGGGCAGCCAAGAGGGATTGGTGTACTGAATATTATCTGAAAGTATCATGAAGCTTGGATGAAAAAAATATATGCTGGGATTTCAGAAAACTCCTAGTTTTTCAGAAGCCTGGAAACCCCTTTCAATGAAAGTGTTTTTCGCCAGTCTCTGCTTAGGGCTACATCAAAAGGAAAGAAACCAAAGAGATAGAACCTAGAAGTACTTTATTCATTCAAGTTTCAAGAAGCTAGCATAAACTGTGTTTGAATTAGAGCTCCAAATACGTCTATATATATAGGAGAAAAGAGAGTGAAATCTAAAAATTGAAACTGTTACTTCAATCGAATGCTTCAAACTAGAAGAATAAAAGTTGGGCGGCCAAGTGGGATTGGTGCACTGATCACAACCTGAAACTATCATGAAGATTTGATGAGAAAATATATGCTGAGATTTCAGGAAACTCCTAGTTTTTCAGATATTTGGTAACCCCTTTTCATGAAAGTGTTTTTCACAAGTCACTGCTTAGGGCTACATCAAGTGGAAATAAACCATAGAGATGAAACTTGGAACTACTTTATTGTGTCAAATTTCAAGAAGCTAGCACAAAGCGTGTTTGATTTAGAGTTCCAAATATATCTATCCATATAAGAGAAAAAGAGTGAAACGTAAAAATTCAAACTGTTACTGCAAACGAATTCTTCAACCTACAAGAATGAAATTTGGGGTGCCAAGTGGGATTGGTGTACTGATCATTACCTGAAAGTATCATGAAGATTGGATGAAAAAATATATCCTGAGATTTCAGGAAACTCCTAGTTTTTCAGAAGCTTTGCAACCCATTTTAATGTAAGTGTTTTTCGTCAGTCTCTGTGTAGGGAAACATGAAGTGGAAACAAAGCATAGAGATAAAACTTAGAACAACTTTATTGTGTCAAGTTTCAAGAAGCTAGCACAAATCGTGTTTGATTTAGAGTTCGAAATACATTTATCCATATAGGAGAAAACAGAATGAAACCTAAAAATTGAAACTGTTACTGCAAACAAAAGCTTCAACCTACAGAACAATATTTGGGCCTCCATGTGGGATTGGTGTACTGATCATTACCTGAAAGAATCATGAAGATTAGAAGAAAAAATATATGCTGAGATTTCAGGAAACTCGTAGTTTTTTGCAAGCTTGGAAATCCCTTTCAATGAAAGTGTTTTTTGCCAGTCTATGCTTAGGGCTACATCAAAAAAAAAAAAAAAAAAAAAAACAAAAACAAAAAACAAACTATGGAGAGAGAATATAGAACTACATAATTTTGTCAAGTTTGAAGAAGCTAGCACAAACCATGTTTGATTTAGAGTTCCAACTATATCTATCCATATCGGAGAAAACAGAGTGAAACCTAAGAATTGAAACTGTTACTGCAAATGAAGGCTTCAACCTAGAAGAACGAAATTTGGGCAGCCAGGTGGAATTGGTGTACTGATCATAACCTGAATGTATCATGAAGATAAAAAAAATATAGGCTGAGATTTCAGGAAACTAGTAGTTTTTTTGGAAACTCAGCAACCCCTTTCAAGGAAAGTGTTTTTCACCAGTCTCTTCTTAGGGCTACATCAAGAGGAAACAAACCAAAGAGATAGAACTTAGAAGTACTTCATTGAATCAAGATTCAAAAAGCTACCACAAACCGTGTTTGATTTAGACTTCCACATACACTTATCCATATATTTGAAAACAGAGTGAATTTTAAAAATTGAAAGTGTTACTGCAAATGAATGCTTCAACATGAAAGAACGAAATTTGGGCAGCCAAGTAGAATTGGTGTGCTGATCATTACCTGAAAGTATCATGCAGATTGGATGAAAAAATACATGCTGAGATATGAGGAAACTAGTAGTTTTTTGGACCTTGGCAACTCCTTTTATTGAAAGTGTTTTTCGCCAGTCTCTGCGTAGGGCTACATCAAGAGGAAAGAAACCATAGAGATAGAACTTAGAACTACTTTATAGTTTCAAGTTTTAAGAAGCTAGCGCAAACCGTTTTTGATTTAGAGTTCCAACTACATCTATCCATATAGGAGAAAATAGAGTGAATCCTGAAAATTGAAAGTGTTACTGCAAATGAATGCTTCACACCAGAAAAACTAAATTTGGGCAGCCAAGTGGGATTGGTGTACTGATCAACACCTGAAATTATCATGAAGATTGGATGAAAAAATATATGCTGAGATTTCAGGAAATTTGTAGTTTTTTGGAAGCTTGGAAACCCCTTTCAATGAAAGTGTTTTACCCCAGTCTCTGCTTAGGGCTACATCAAGAGGAAACAAACCATAGAGACAGAACATAGAAGTACTTTATTGTCTCAAGTTTTAAAAAGCTACCACAAAACGTGTTTGATTTAGAGTTCCTAATATATCTATCCCTATATGAGAAAACAGAGTGAATCCTAAAATTTGAAAGTGTTACTGCAAATGAATGCTTTAACCTAGAAAAATGAAATGTGGGCAGCCAAGTGGAATTGGTTTACTGATTATTACCTGAAAGTATCATGAAGACTGGATGAAAAAATATATGCTGAGATTTCAGGAAACTAGCAGTTTTCTGGTAGATTGGAAACCCCTTTAAATGAAAGTGTTTTTCGCCACTCTCTGCTCAGGGCTACATCAAAAGGAAAGAAACCATAGAGATAGAATGTAGAACTACTTTATTGTGTCAAGTTTCAAGAAGCTAGCACAAACCGAGTTTGATTTAGTGTTTTAACTACATCTATCCTTATGGGAGAAAAGAGTGTGAAACCTAAAAATAGAAACTGTTAGTGCAAACGAATGCTTCAACCTAGAAGAACGAAATTAGGTCAGCCAAGTGGGATTGCTGTTCTGATCATTACCTGAAAGTATCATGAAGATTGGAAGAAAAAATATGTGTTGAGATTTCAGGGGACTGTAGTTTTTTGGAAGCTTGGCAACCCCTTTCAATTAAAGTGTTTTTCGCCAGTCTCTGCTTAGGACTAAATCAAGAGGAAACAAACAATAGAGATAGAACTTAGAACTACTTTATTGTTTCAAGTTTCAAGATGCTAGCACCAACCGTGTTTGATTTAGAGTTCCAACTACATCTATCCATATAGGAGAAAAAAGAGTGAATCCTGAAAATTGAAAGTGTTAGTGCAAATGAATGCTTCACCCAAGAAGAAAGAAAGTTGGGCAGCCAAGTGGGATTGGTGTACTGATCAATACCTGAAATTATCATGAAGATTGGATGAAAAAATATATGCTGAGATTTCAGGAAACTCATAGTTTTTTGGAATCTTGGAAACCGTATTCAATGAAATATTTTTTTCGCCAGTCTCTGCTTAGGGCTACATCAAGAGGAAAGACACCATAGAGATAGAACATAGAAGTACTTTATTGTCTCATGTTTCTAGTACCTACCACAAACCGTGTTTGATTTAGATTTCCAAATATATCTATCCATATGTGAGAAAACAGCGTGAATACTAAAATTTGAAAGTCTTACTGCAAATGAATGCTTCAACCTAGAAGAATTAAAATTGGCCAGGCATGTGGAATTGGTATACCGATCATTCCCTGAGAGTATCATGAAGATTGGATGAAACAATATATGCTGAGATTTCAGGAAAGTCGTAGTTTTTTGGAAGCTTGGAAACCGCTTTCAATAAAATTGTTTTACGCCAGTTCTGCTTAGGGCTACATCAAGACCAAAGAAACCATAGAGATAGAGGCTAGAAGTACTTTATTGTGTCAAGTGTCAAGAAGCTAAAAAAAACCGAGTTGGATTGAGAGTTCCAACTACATCTATCCTTATAGTAGAAAACAGAATGAAACCTAAAAATTGAAACTTATAGCGCAAACGAATGCATCAAGCTAGAGGAACAAAATTTGGGCAGCCAAGTGGGATTAGTGTACTGATCATTACCTGAAAGTATTATTAGATTGGTTGAAAAAATATATGCTGAAATTTCAGGAAACTCGTAGTTTTTGGAAGCTCGGAAACCCCATTAAATCACCAGTCTCTGATTAGGGCTACATTAAGAGGAAAGAAACCATAGACATAAAACGTACAACTACTTTATTGTGTCAAGTTTCAAGAAGCTAGCACAAACCGTGTTTGATTTAGAGTTCCAACTACATCTATCCATATAGGAGAAAAGAGAGTGAAACCTAAAAATTTAAGCTGTTACTGCAAACGAATGCTTCAACCTAGAAGAACGAAATTTGGGAAGCCAATCGGAATGGTGTACAGATCATTACCTGAAAGTCTCATGATGATTGGAAAAAAAATATATATGCTGTTATTTCAGGAAACTCGTAGTTTTTTGGAAACTTGGCTATCCCTTTCATTAAAATTGTTGTTCACCAGTCTCTGCATAGGGCTACATCAAGAGAAAACACACCATAGAGATAGAACTTAGAACTACTTAATTGTGTCAAAGTTCAAGAAAGTAGCACAAACCGTGATTGATTTATAGTTCCAACTACATCTATCCATATTTGAGAAAACAGAGTGAATCGTGAAAATTGAAAGTATTCCTGCAAATGAATGCTTCATCCTAGAATAATAAAACTTGGGCAGCCAAGTGAGATTGGTGTACTGATCATTACCTGAAAGTATGTCAAGTTTCAAGAAGCTAGCACACACCGTGTTTGATTTAGTGTTCCAACTACATCTATCCATAAAGGAGAAAACAGAGTGAAACCTGAAAATTGAAACTGGTACTGCCAATGAATGCTTCAACCTTGATGAATGAAATTTGGGCCGCCAAGTGGGATTGGTGTACTGATCATTACTTGAAAGTATCATGAAGATTGCATGAAAAAATACATGCTGAGATTTAAGAAAATGCGTAGTTTTTTGGTAGCTTGGCAACCCCTTTCAATGAAAGTATTTCTTGCCAGTCTCTGCTGAGGGCTACATCAAGAGGAAACAAACCAAAATGTTACAACTTAGAACTACTTTATTCTCTCAAGTTTCAAGAAGCTAGCAGAAATCGTGTTTGATTTAGAGTTTCAACTATATCTATCCAAATAGGAGAAAACAGAGTGAACCCTAAAAATTGAAACTGCTACTGCAAATGTATGCTTCAAGCTAGAGGAATGAAATTTGGGAAGCCAAGTGGGATTGGTGTACTGATCATTTCCTGAAAGTATTATGAAGATTGGATGAAAAAATATATGCTGATTTTTCAGAAAAAAAAATTTTTTTGAAGCTTGGCAACCACTTTCAATGAAAGTGTTTTTTTCCAGTCTATGCTAAAGGCTACATCAAGAAAGAACAAACCATAGAGATAGAACTTAGAACTCTCCTAATGTGTCAATTTTCAAGAAGCTAGCACAGTCCGTGTTTGATTTAGATTTCCGAATACATCTATCCATGTAGGAGAAAACAGAGTGAAACCTAAAAATTGAAACAGTTTCTTCAAACGAATGCTTCAACCTAGAAGAAAGAAATTTGGGCAGTCATGTGGGATTTGTGTACTGATCATTACTTGTAATTATAATGAAGATTGGATGAGAAAATATGTGCTGAAATATCAGGAATCTCGTACTTTTTTGAAAACTTGGCAACTCCTTTCAATGAAAGTGTTGTTCGCCAGTGTATGCTTAGGGCTACATAAAGAGGAAACAAACCATACCGACAGAACTTATAACTACTTTGTGGTGTGAAGTTTCAAGAAGCTAGCACAAACCGTGATTTAGAGTTCCAACTACATCTCTCCATATTGGAGAAAACAGAGTGAAACGCGAAAATTGAAACTGGTAATGCAAACGAATTCTTCAACCTAGAAGAATCAAATTTGGGCAGCCAAGTGGGATTTGTGTACTGATCATTACCTGAAAGTATCATGAAGATTGGATGAAAAAATATGTCATGAGATTTCAAGAAACCCATAATTTTTTGGAAGCTTTGCAACCCCTTTCAATAAAAGTGTATTTCGCCAGTCTATGCTTAGGGCTACATCAAGAGGAAACAAACCATAGAGATAGAACTTAGAACTACTTTATTGTGTCAAGTTTCAAGAAGCTGGCACAAACCGTGTTTGATTTAGAGTTCCCAATACATCTCTTCATATAGAAAAAAGAGTGAAACCTAAAATTTGAAACTGTTAATGCAAACGAATGCTTCAACCTAGAACAACGAAATTAGGGCAGATAAGTGGGATTGGTGTACTGATCATTACTAGAAAGTATGATGTAGATTGGAGGAAAACATATAAGCTGAGATTTCAAGAAGCTCGTAATTTTTTGAAAGCTGGGCAACCCCTTTTAATGAAAGTGTCTCCCAATTCTCTGCTTAGGGCTACATAAAGAAGAAACAAACCAACGAGATAGAACTTAGAACTAGTTTATTGTGTCAAGTTTCAAGAAGCTAGCACAAACCGTGTTTGATTTAGACTTCCAACGACATCTATCCACGTAGGAAAAATCAGAGTGAATCCTGAACATTGAAAGTGTTACTGCATTTTAATGCTTCAACCTAAAAGAATAAAATTTGGACAGCCGTGTTGGATTGGTGTACTGATCATTACCTGAAAGTATCATGAAGATTGGATGAAAATATATATGCTGAGATTTCAAAAAACTCGTAGTTTTTTGGAGGCTTGGCAACCCCTTTCAATGAAAGTGTTTTTCACCAGTCTCTGCTTAGGGCTACATAAAGAGGAAAGAAACCATAGAAATAGAATTTAGAACTACTTTATTGTGTCAAGTTTCAACAAGCTAACACAAATCGTGTTTGTTTTACAGTTCCAACTACATCTATCCATATAGGAGAAAACAGAGTGAATCGTGAAAATTGAAAGTTTTAATGCAAATGAATGCTTCAACACAGAATAATGAAGTTTGGGCAGCCAAGAGTGATTGGTGTACTGATCATTACCTGAAAGTATCATGAAGATTGGATGAAAAAATATACGGTGAGATTTCAGGAAACTCGTAGTTTTTTGGAAGATTGGGAACCCCTTTCATTGAAAGTGTATGTCACCAACTATGCTTATGGCTACATCAAGAGGAAAGAAACCATACAGTTAGAACTTAGAACTACATTATTCTGTCAAGTTTCAAGAAGCTAGCACAAACCGTGTTTGATTTAGAGTTCCAGCTACATCTATCTATATAAAAGGAAACAGAGTGAAACCTAAATATAGAAAATCGTACTGCAAACGAATGCTTCAATAGAAGAAAGAAATTTGGGCAGCCATGTTGGATTGGTGTACTGATCATTACCTGAAAGTATCATGAAGATTGGATAAAAAAATATATGCTGAGATTTCAGGAAATTCGTACTCTTTTAGAAGCTTGGCAACACATTTCAATGATAGTGTTTTTCGCCAGTCTATGCTTAGGGCTCCATCAAGAGGACACAAACCATAAGGATAGAACATAGAACTACTTTACTGTGTCAAGTTTCAAGAAGCTAGCACAAACCGTATTTGATTTAGAGTTCCAACTACATCTATCCATATACTAGAAAACAGAGTGAAACCTAAAAATTTAAACTGTTACTGCAAATGAAATCTTCAATCTAGAAGAACAAAATTTTGGCAGCCAAGTGGGATTGGTGTACTGATCATTACTTGAAAGGATCATGTAGTTTGGATGAAAAAATGTATGCTGAGATTTCAGGAAATTCGTTGTTTTTTGGAAGCTTGTCAACCCCTTTCAATGAATGGGTTTTCACCAGTCTCTGCTTAGTGCTACATTAAGAGGAAAGAAACGATAAAATTAGAACTTAGAACTACATTATTGTGTCAATTTTCAAGAAGCTAACACAAACAGTGTTTGATTTAGAGTTACAACTATGTCTATCCATATAGGAGAAAACATACTGAATCCTAAAAAATTGAAAGTGTTACTACAAATGAATGCTTCAACCATGAAAAACGAAATTTCGGCAGCCTAGTGGGATTGGTGTACTGATCATTACCTGAAAGTATCATGAAGATTGGATGAAAAAATGTATGCTGAAATTTCAGGAAACTCGTAGTGTTTTGTAAGCTTGGCAACCCCTTTCAATGAAAGAGTTTTTCTCCAGTCTCTGCTTATGGCTACATCAATTGAAAAGATACCATAGAGACAGAAATTAGAACTAGTTTATTCTGTCAAGTTTCAAGAAGCTAGCACAAATCGTGTTTGATTTAGAGTTTCTACTACTTCTATCCTTATAAGAGAAAACAGAGTGAAACCTAAAATTAGAAACTCTTACTGCAAACGAATGCTTCAACCTAGAAGAACAAAATTTGAGCAGCCAATTTGGATTGGTGTAGTGGTCCTTGCCTGAATGTATCATGAAGATTGGAAGAAAAAATATATGCTGAGATTTCAGGAAACTCGTAGTTATTTGGAAGCTTCGCAACCCTTTCAATGAAAGTTTTTTAATCCAGTCTCTGCTTAGGGCTACATCAAGTGGAAAGAAACCATAGAGATAGAACATAGTACTACTTTATTCTGTCAAGTTTCAAAAAGGTAGTACCAACCGTGTTTGATTTAGAGTTCCAACTACTTCTATCCATATAGGAGAAAAAAGAGTGAAACCTAAAAATTGAAACTGTTAATGCAAACGAATGCTTCAAGATAGAAGAACGAATTTAGGGAAGCCAAGTGGGATTGGTTTACTGATCATTACCTGAAAGTATCATGAAGATTGGATGAAAAAACGTATGCTGAGATCAGGAAACTCGTAGTTTTTGGGAAACTTGGCAACCCCTTTCAATGAAAGTGTTTTTCGCAAGCCGCTGCTTAAGTCTACGTCAAGAGAAAACAAACCACACAGATAGAAATAGAACTACTTTATTGTGTCAAGTTTTAAGAATATAGCACAAACAGTGTTTCATTTAGAGTTCCAACTACATCTATCTATATAGGAAAAAAACAGAGTGAAACCTAAAAATTGACACTGTTAATGTAAACGAATGCTTCAACCTTGAAGAACGAAATTTGCGTAGCCAAGTGGGATTGCTGTACTGATCTTTACCTCAAAGAATCATGAAGATTGAATAAAAATATATATTCTGAGGTTTCAGGAAACTCATAGTATTTTTGAAGATTGACAACCCTTTTCAATGAAAGTGTTTTGCCAGTCTCTGCTTAGGGCTACATCAAGAAAAAACAAACCATAGATATAGAATTTAGAACAACTTTATTGTGTCAAGTTTCAAAAAGCTAGCATAAACCGTTTTGATTTAGAGTTTCAACAATATCTATCCATATAGGAGAAAACACTGTGAAACCTGAAAATTGAAACTGGTACTGCAAACGAATGCTTCAAACTAGAAGAACGAGATTTGTGCAGTCACGTGGGATTGGTTTACTGATCATTGCCTGAAAGTATCATGAAGTTTTAATGAAAAAGTACAAGCTAAGATTCCAGGAAACTCGTAGTTGTTTGGAAGCTTGGCAATCCATTTCAATGAAAGTATTTTTCTCCAGTCTCTGCTTAGGGCTACTTAAAGAGGAAACAAACCAGAAAGAGAGAACTTAGCACTACTTTATTTGCCAAGTTTTAAGAAGCTAGCAAAAACCATGTTTGATTTAGAGTTCCAACTACATTATCCACATAGGAGAAAACAGAATGAAACGTAAAAATTAAAACAGGTACTGCAAACGAATGCTTCACCCTAGAAGAACGTAATCTGGGCAGCCAAGTGAAATTGATGTACTGATCATTACCTGAAAGTATCATGAAGATTGAATGAAAAAATATATTCTGTGATTTAAGGAAACTCGTAGTTTTCTGGAAGCTTAGCAACCCTTTCAATGAAATTGTTTTTTGCCAGTGGCTGCTTAGGGCTACATCAAGAGGAACCAAAAAATAGACATAGAACTTAGAATTAGTTTATTGTGTAAACTTTCAAAAACCTAGCACAAACCGTGTTTCATTTAGAGATCCAACTGCATCTATCCATATAGAAGACGACAGAGTGAAACCTAAAAATTGAAACTGTTACTGCGAACGAATGCTTTAGCCTAGAAGAACAAAATTTGGGCAGCCAGGTGGGATTGGTGTACTGATCATTGCCTGAAAGTATCATGAAGATTGGATAAAAAAATTATATGCTGAGATTTTAGGAAACTCATAGTGTTTTGGAAGCTTGGCAACCCCTTTAAATGAAAGAGTTTTTCACCAGTCTCTCCTTAGGCCTACATCAAGAGGAAACAAACCTTACAGGGAGAACTTAGAACTACTTTATTGTGTCAAGTTTAAAGCAGCTAGCTCAAGCTGTGTTTGATTGAGAGTTCCATCTTTAAATTTCCAATATAAGGGAATACAGAGTGAAACCTAAAATTTGAAAATGTTACTGCAAACGAATGCTTCAACCTAGAAGAACGAAATTTGGGCAGCGACGTAAGATCAGTGTACTGATCATTGCTTGAAAGTATCATGAAGATTGGATGAAAAAATACAAGGTGAGTTTTCAGGAAACTCGTAGTTTTTTGAAGCTTGGCAACTGCATCTATCTATTTAGGAGACGAGAGAGTGAAACCTAAAAATTGAAACTCTTGCTGCGAACGAATGCTTTAAACTAGAAGAACAAAATTTGGGCAGCCAAGTGGGATTGGTGTACTGATCATTGCCTGAAAGTATCATGAAGTTTGGATAAAAATATATTTGCTGTGATTCCTTGAAACTTCTAGTTTTTCAGAAGCCTGGCAACCCCTTTCAATGAAAATGCTTTTTGCCATTTTCTGCTTAGGGCTACACCAAGAGAAAACAAACCAAAGAGATAGATCTTAGATGTATATTATTGTATCAAGTTTCAATAAGCTAGCACAAACCGTGATTGATCTAGAGTTTCAAGTATATCTATCCATATATGAGAAAAAAGAGTGAAACCTAAAAATTGAAAATTTAATGCAAAGGAATGCTTCAATCTAGAAGAAAGAAATTTTGGCAGCCAAGTGGGATGGGTGTACTGATCATGACCTGAAATTATCATGAAGTTTGGATGAAAATGTACATTCTGAGATTTCAGGAAACTCCTAGTTTTTTGGAAGTTTCGCAACCCCTTTTAATGAAAGTGGTATTCGCCAGTCTCTGCTTAGGGCTACATCAACAGAAAAGAAACCATAGTGATAGAACCTAGAACTACTTTATTGCGTCAAGATTCAAGAAGCTAGAAAAAACCGTGTTTGATTCATAGTTCCTACCACATCTATCCATATAGGGGAAAACAGAGTGAAACCTAAAAATTAAAACTATTACTGGAAACAAATGCTACTACCAAGAAGAACGAAAGGATGCGTGTACTGATCGTTACCTGAAAGAATCATGAAGATTTGATAAAAAAAAAATAAACTGTGAAATTTCAGGAAACTCGTAATTTTTTGGAAGCTTGGCAACCCTTTTAAATGAAAGTCTTTTTTGCCAGTCTCTGCTTAGGCCTACATCAAGAAGAAACAAACCGTAGAGGGAGAATTTAGAACTATTTTATTGTGTCAAGTTTAAAGAAGCTACCAAATACCGTGTTTGGTTTAGAGTTCCATCTATAACTTTCCAGTATAGGGGAAAACAGAGTGAAACCTAAAATTTGAAACGGTTCCTGAACAGAAATGCTTCAACCTAGAAGAACGAAATTTGGGCAGCCAAGTGGGATTGGTGTGCTGATCATTATCTGAAAGTATCATGAATATTGGATGAAAAAATATGTGCTGAGATTTCAGGAAACTCATAGTTTTTCGTAAGCTTGGTAACCCCTTTCAATGAAAGTGTGTTTCGCCAGTCTTTGCTTAGGGCTACATCAAGAGGAAACAAACCATACAGAAAGAATTTAGAACTACCTTATTGTGTCAAGTTTCAAGAATCGAGCACAAACCGTGTTTGATTCAGAGTTCCAACTACATCTATCCTTATAGGATAAAACAGAGTGAAACTTGAAAATTGAAAGTGGTACTGCAAATGGACACATCAAGCTAGAAGAATGAAATTTGGGCAGCCAAGTGGAATTGGTGTACTGGTCATTACGTGATGGTATCATGAAGATTGGATGAAAAACTATATTCTGAGATTTCAGAAAACTTCTAGTTCTTTGGAAGCTTGGGAACCCCTTTCAATACAAGTGTTTTTCGCCAGTCCCTGCTTAGGCCTACATCAAGAGGAACCAAATTTTAGAGATAGAACTGAAAACTATTTTATTGTGTGAAGTTTCAGGAAGCTAGCACAAACCATGTTTAATTAAGAGTTCCGTCTATAACTTTCCAGTATAGGGAAAACAGAGTGAAACCTAAAAATTGAAACTGTTACTGCAAACGAATGCTTCAACCTAGAAGAACGACATATGGGCAGCCACTTGGGATGGGTTTACTGATCGTTACATGAAAGTATCATAAATATTGGATGAAAAAACACTTACTGAGATTTCTGGAAATTTGTTGCTTTTTGGAAGCTTGGCAACACATTTCTATGAAAGAGTTTTTCGCCAGTCTCTGCAGTGGGGTACATCAAGAGGAAACAAACCATAGACATAGAACTTAGCACTATTTTTTTGTGTCAACTTTCAAGAAGATGGCACAAACCATGTTTGTTTCAGAGTTCCAACTACATCTATCCATATAGGAGAAAATACAGTGAAACCTAAAAATTTGAACTGTTACTGCAAACGAATGCTTCAACCTAGAATAACGACATTTGGGCAGCCAAGTGGGATTGGTGTACTGATCATTACCTGAAAGTGTCATAAAGATTGCATGAAAAATATATGCAGAGATTTCAGGAAAATTGTAGTTTTTGAGAAGCTTGGCAACCCATTTCAATGAAAGTGTTTTTCGCCCATCTCAGCTTAGGACTACATCAAGAGGAAGCAAACCATAGAAGTAAACCTTAGAACTATTTTATTGTGTCAAGTTTCAAAAAGCTAGCACAAACTGTGTTTGATTTAGAGTTCCATCTATAACTTTCCAGTATAGCGGAAACAGAGTGAAACCTAAAAATTGAAAATATTACTGCAACAGTATCCTTCAACATAGAAGAACAAAATTTGGGCAGTCAAGTGGGATTGGTGTACTGGTCATTGCCTGAACGTATCATGAAGAGTGGATCAAAAAATATATGCTGAGATTTCAGGAAATTCGTAGTTTTTGGAAGCTTGGCAACCCCTTTCAATGAAAGTGTTTTTCGCCAGGCTCTGGTTAGGGCTACATCAAGACTAAACAAACCACAGAGACAGAACTTAAAACTACTTTATTGTGTCAAGTTTCAAGAAGCTAGCACAAACCGTGATTGATTTAGAGTTCCAAATACATCTATCCTTACAGGAGAAAACAGAGTGAAACCTAAAAATTTAAACTGTTACTGCAAACGAATGCTTCAAGCTGGAAGAACGAAATTTGGGCAGCCAAGTGGGATTGGAGTACTGATCATTCCCTGAAGGTATGATGAAAATTTGATTAAAAATTAAATGCAGAGATTTCAGGAAACTCATAGTTTTTTTGGAAGCTTGGCAACCCATTTCAATTAAAGTGTTTTTCGCCAGTCTCTGCTTAGGTTTATATCAAGAGAAAAAAAAAAACATAGACATAGAACTTAGTAGTACTATATTGTGTCAAGTTTCAAAAAGCTAGCACAAACCTTGTTTGATTTAGAGTTCCAACTGCATCTATCCATACAGGAGACAACAGAGTAAAACCTAAAAATTGGAACTGTTACTGCAAAAGAATGCTTCAACCTGGAATTACAATATTTGGACAGCGAGGTGAGATTCGTGTACTGATCATTGCCTGAAAGTATCATGAAAATGGGATGAAAAAATATATTCTGGGATTTCAGGAAACTTTAGTTTTTTAAAAGCTTGGCAACCCCTTTAATTGAAAGTGCTTTTCACCAGTTTCTGCTTAGGCCTACATCAAGAAAAAGCAAACCGTAGAGGGAGAACTTAGAACTCTTTTATTGTGTCAAGTTTCAAGAAGCTAGCACAAACCGTGTTTGATTTAGAGTTCCATCTACAACTTTCAAGTATAGAGGAAAACAGAGTGACAACTAAAATTTGAAACTGTTACTGCAAACGAATGCTTCAATCTAGAAGAATAAAATTTGTGCAGCCAAGTGGGATCAGTGTACTGATCCTTGCCTGAAAGTATCATGAAAATTGGATGAAAAAATACATGCTGAGTTCAGGAAAATCGTAGTTTTTCAGAAGCTTGGCTTCCCCTTTCAATGAAAGTGTTTTTCACCAGTCTCTGCTTAGCGCTACATCAAGAGATACCGTACCACAGGGATAGAACTTAGAACTACTTTATTGTGTCAAGTTTCAAGAAGGTAGCACAAACCGTGTTTGATTAAGAGTTCCAACTACATCTATCCATATAGGAGAAAACAGAGTGAAACCTAAAAATTGAAACTTTTACTTCAAAAGAATGCATCAACCTACAAGAAAGACATTTGGGCAGCCAAGTGGGATTGGTGTACTGATCATTAACTGAAAGTATCATGAAGATTGGATGAAAAAATATAAGCGGAGTTTTCAGGAAACTCATAGTTCTTTGGAAGCTTGGCAACCCCTTTCAATAAAAGGGATTTTGGTCAGTCTCTGCTAAATGCTACATCAACAGGAAACAAACCATATAGATAGAACTTAGAACGACTTTATTGTGTCAAATTTCAAGAAGCTAGCACATAGTGAGTTTCATTTAGAGTTGCAACTACATCTATCTATATAGGAAAAAACAGAGTGAAACCTAAAAATTAAAATTGTTACTGCAAACGAATGCTTCAACCTAGAAGAACCAAATTTGGGCAGCCAAGTGGGATTGGTGTACTGATCTTTACCTGAAAGTATCATGAAAATTGAATGAAAAAATGTATTCTGAGATTTCAGGTAACTCATAGTTTTTTGGAAGCTTGACATCCCGTTTAAATGAAAGTGTTTTTTGCCAGTCACTGCTTAGAAATACATCAAGAAAAAAAAAAAGCATAGACGTAGAACTTAGAACTACTTTATTGTGTGAAGTTTCAAATAGCTACCACAAACCGTGTTTGATTTAGAGTTCCAAATGCGTCTATCCACATAGGAGACAAAAGTGTGAAACATGAAAATTGAAACTGTTACTGCAAACGAATGCTTCAACCTGGAAGAACGAAATTTGGGCAGCCAAGTGAAGTTTGTGTACTGATCAATACCTGAAAGTATCATGAAGATTGGATGCAAAAAAATATATACTGAGATCCGGAATCTCGTAGTTTTTTGGAAGCTTGGCAATCACTTTCATTGAAAGTGTTTTTCTCCAGTCTGTGTTGAGGGCTACATCAAGAGGAAACAAACCATAGAGATAGAACTTAGAACTACTTTATTGTGTCAACTTTCAAAAAGCTAGCACAAACTGTGTTTGATTTAGAGTTCCAACTTTATTTATCCATATAGGAGAAAACAGAGTGAAACTTAAAAATTAAAACTGGTACTGCAAACGATTGCTTCAACCTAGAAGGACAAAATTTGGGCAGCCAAGTGGGATTGGTGCACTGATCATTACCTGAAAGTATCATGAAGATTGAATGAAAAAATGTATTCTGTGATTTCAGGAAACTCGTAGTTTTTTGGAAGCTTGGCAACTCCTTTCAATGAAAGTGTTTTTGCCAGTCTCTGCTTATGCTACATCAAGAGGAAACAAAACATAGACATAAAACTTAGAACTACTTTATTGTGTCAAGTTTCAAGAAGCTAGCACAAACCGTGTTTCATTTAAAGTTCCAACTGCATCTATCCACATAAGAGAAAACAGAGTAAAACCTAAAAATTGAAACTTTAATGCAAAAGAATGTTTAAATCTATAAGAATAACATTTGGGCAACAAAGTGGGATTGATACACTGATCATTACCTAAAAGTATTATGAAGATTGGATGAAAGGATATATGCTGAGGTTTCAGGAAACTCATAGTTCTTTGGAAGCTTGGCAACCTCTTTAAATGAAAGTGTTTTTTACCAGTCTCTGCTTAGGCCTACATCAAGAGGAAACAAACTGTAGAGGGAGAACTTAGAACTATTTTATTGTGTCAAGTTTCAAGAAGCTAGCCCAAACCGTGTTTAATTTAGAGTTCCATTTATAATTTCCAGTATAGGGGAAAACAGAGTGAAACCTAACATTTGAAACTGTTACTGCAAACGAATGCTTCAACCTAGAAGAACGAAACTTGGGCAGCCAAGTGGGATCGGTCTACGGATCATTGCCTGAAAGAATCATGACGATGGATGAAAAAATATATGGTGAGTTCCGGAAACTCTTAGTTATTTTGGAAGCTTGGCAACCCCTTTCAGTGAAAGTGTTTTACGCCAGTCTCTGCTTAGCGCTACACCATGAGAGAGATAGAACTTACAACTACTTTATTGTGTCAAGTTGCAAGAAGCTAGCAGAAACTGTGTTTAATTAAGAGTTCCAACGACATTTATCCATGTAAGAGAAAACAGAGTGAAACCTAAAAAATGAAACTTTAATGCAAAAGATTTTATCAACCTACAATAACGAAATTTGGGCAGCCAAGTGGGATTAGCGTGCTGATCATTGCCTGAAAGTATCATGAAGATTAGATGAAAACAAATATGCTGAGATTTCAGGAAACTCATAGATCTTTGGAAGCTTAGCATCCCTTCAAATAAAAGTGTTTTACGCCATTCTCTGCTTAAGGCTACATCAAGAGGAAAAAAAACATAGAGATAGAGCTTAGTACTACTTTATTGTGTCAAGTTTTAAGAAGCGAGCACAAACTGTGTTTAATTTAGTGTTCAAACTACATCTATTGATAAAGGAGAAAACAAAGTGAAACCTAAAAATTGAATGGGTACTGCAAACGAATGGTTCAATCTAGAAGAACAAAATTTGGGCAGCCAAGTAGGATGGGTGTACTGATCACTACCTGAAAGAATCATGAAGGTTTGATAAAAAATATACTTTGAGAATTCAGGAAACTCGTAGTTTATGGGAAGCTTGGCAACACCTTTCAATGAAAGTGTTTTTTGCCAGTCTCTGCTTAGAACTACATGAAGAGGAATCAAACCATAGAGGGAGAACTTAAAACTATTTTATTGTATCAAGTTTAAAGAAGCTTCCAAAAACCGTGTATGATTTAGAGTTCCATCTATAACTTTCCAGTATAGGGGAAAACAGGGTGAAACCTAAAATTTGAAACTGTTACTGCACAGAAATGAGTCAACCTAGAAGAACAAAATTTGGGCAGCCAAGTGGGATTGGTGTACTGATCATTATCTGAAAGTATCATGAAGATTGGATAAAAAAATATGTGCTGGGATTTCAGGAAACTCGTAGTTTTTTGGAAAATTGGCACCCCTTTCAATGAAAGTCTTTTTCGCCAGTCTCTGCTTAGGGTTAAATCTAGAGGAAACAAACAATAGATTTAGAACATAGAGATACTTTATTGTGTGAAGTTTCGAGAAGCTAGCACAAACCGTGTTTGATTTTGAGTTCCAACTATATCTATCCATGTACTAGCAAACAGAGTGAAACCTAAAAATTGAAACTGTTACTGCAAACGAATACTTCAACCTAGAAGAACGACATTTGGGCAACCCAGTGGGATTGGTGTACTGATCATTACCTGAAAGTATCATGAAGATTGGATAAGAAAATACATGCTGAAACTTCGGGAATCTCGTAGACTTTTGGAAGCTTGGCAACCCCTTTCTATGAAAATGTTTTTCACCAGCATCTGCTTAGAAGTAAACCAAGAGGAAAGAAACGATAGACATAAAACTTACAACTATTTTTTTGTGTCATGTTTCAAGAAGCTAGCACAAACCGTGTTTGATTTAGAATTCCAAGTACATCTATCCATATAGGAGAAAACAGAGTAAAATCTAAAAAAATGAAACTGTTAATGCAAATAAATGCTTCAACCTATAAGTACGACATTTGGGCAGCCATGTGGGATTGGTGTACTTATCATTGCCTGAAAGTATCATGAACACTGGATGAAAAAATATATGCTGATATTTCAGGAAACTGGTAGATTTTTGGAAGCTTGGCAACCCCATTCAATGAAACTGTTTTTTGCCAGTCTCTGAATAAGCCTACATCAATAGAAAAGAAACCATAGAGATAGAACTTAGAAATAATTTATTGTGTCAAGTTTCAAGAAGCTAGCACAAACCATGTTTGATTTAGAGTTCCAAATACATCTATTCATATAGAAGAAAACAGAGTTAAACCTAAAAATTGAAACTGTTACTGCAAATGAATGCTTCAACCTAGAATAACGACATTTGGCCAGCCAAGTGGGAGTGGTGTACTGATCATTACCTGAAAGTATCATGAAGATTGGATTAAAAATACATGATGAGATTTCAGGAAACTCTTAGCGTTTTGGAAGCTTGGCAACCCCTTTCGATGAAAGTTTATTTCACCAGTCTCTGCTTAGGAGTACATCAAAAGATAAGAAATGATAGACATAAAACTTAGAACTATTTTTTTGTGTCAAATTTCAAAAAGCTAGCACAAACCGTGTTTGATTTAGTATTTCAAGTACTTCTATCAATATAGGAGAAAACAGAGTGAAACCTAAAAATTGAAACTGTTACTGGAAACGAATGCTTAAAACTATAATAACAACATTTGGGCATCCAAGTGGAATTCGTGTACTGAAAATTACCTGAGAGTAATATGAAGATTGGATGAAAAAATATATGCTGAGATTTCTGGAAACTCGTTGTTTTTTGGAAGCTTGTCAACCCGTTTCAATGAAAATGTTTTTTGCCAGTTTCTGCATAAGACTACATCAAAAGGAAAGAAACCATAGAGATAGAACTTAGAACTACTTTATTGTGTCAAGTATCAAGAAGCTAGTACAAACCGTGCTTGATTTAGAGTTTCATGTATAACTTTCTAATATAGGGAAAACAGAGTGAAACCTAAAAATTAAAACTGTTTTTGCAAACGAATGCTTCAACCAATAAGAACAAAATTTGCGCATTCAAGTGGGATTGCTGTACTTTCATTGCCTGAACGTATCATGAAGATTAGATGAAAAAATATATGCTGAGATTTTAGGATACTCGTAGTTTTTTTGGAAGCTTGGCAACTCCATTCAATGAAAGTGTTTTTCGCCAGTCTCTACCTAGGGGAACACCAAGAGGAAACAAACCACAGAGACAGAACTTAGAATTATTTTATTGTGTCAAGGTTCAAGAAGCTAGCACAAACCTTGTTTGATTTAGAGTTCCAATTATAAGTTTCCAGTATAGGGAAAACAGAGTGAAACCTAAAAATTGAAACTGTACCTGCAAACGAATGCTTCAACCTAGAAGAACGAAATTTGGTAAGCCAAGTGCGATTGGTGTAATGATCATTACCTGAAAGTATCATGAAGATTGGATGAAAAAATATATGCTCAGATTTCAAGAAACTCGTAATTTTTTGGAAGATTGAAAACCCCTTTCAATTAAAGTGTTGTTTGCCAGTCTCGGCTTAGGGCTACTTCAAGAGGAAAAGAACCATAAAGATAGAACTTAGAACTTCTTTATTGTGTGAATTTTCAAAAAGCTAGCACAAACGATGTTTGATTTAGAGTTCCAACTACATCTATAAATTTCGGAGAAAACAGAGTGAAACCTAAAAATTCAAATTTTTACTGCAAACGAATGCTTCAACCTAGAAGAATGAAATTTGGGCAGCCAAGTGGGATTGTTGTAATAACCATTACATGAGTGTGTCATGAAGAATGGATGAGAAAATATATGCTGAGATTTCAGGAAACTCGTAGTTTTTTGGAAGCTTGGTAACCCCTTTCATTGAAAGTGTTTTTCGCCAGTCTCTGTGTAGGGCTACATCAAGAGGAAAGAAACCATACAGATAGAACTTAGAAGTACTGTATTGTGTCAAGATTCAGGAAGCAAGCACAAACCGTGTTTGATTTAGAGTTCCAACTCCATATACCCATATAGGAGAAAACAGAATGAAACCTAAAAATTCAAACTGTTACTGCAAACGAATACTTCAACCTAGAAGAACGAAATTTGGTGAGCCAAGTGGGATTGGTGTGCTGCTCATTACCACCAAGTATCAGAAGATAAGGTGAAAAAACATTTGGTGAGATTTCAGTAAACTCTTGGTTTTTTGGAAGCTTGGCAACCCCTTTCAAGGAAACTGTTTTTCACCAGTCTCTCCTTAGGGCTACTTCAAGAGGAAACAAACCAGAGACACACAACTGGGAACTACTTTATTTTCTCACGTTTCAAAGGGCTACCACAAACCATGTTGGATTTTGAGTTTCTAATTCATCTATCTATGTAAAAGAAAACAGAGTGAAACCTAAAAATTCAAACTGTTACTGCAAATGAAATCATCAATAAAGAAGAACAACATTTGTGAGCCAAGTGGGATTGGTGTACTGATCATTACCACCAAGGATATTCATATAAGGTCAAGAAATATTTGCTGGGAATTCAGAAAACTCATCGTTTTTTGGAAGCTTGGTGCAACCCCTTTCAATGAAAGTCTTTTCGTCAGTCTCTGCTTAGGGCTACTTCAAGATGAAACAAACCGGAAACAAAAACAGAAATCTACTTTATTTTTTCATGTTTCAAAGAGCTCCTACAAACCATGTTGGATTTATAGTTTAAAATTTATCTATCTGTTACTGTTACTGCAAACGAACGCTTCAACCTGGAAGATCAAAATTTGGGGGGCCAAGTGAGTGTAGCATACTGATCATTACCTGCAAGTATCATCAAGCTTGGTTGAAATAATATTTGCTTAGATTTCAGGAAACTCGTAGTTGTTTGGAAGCTTGGCAACCCCTTTCAAAGAAAGTGTTTTTCTCCAGTCTCTGCTTA
Source organism: Callospermophilus lateralis (assembly GCF_048772815.1). Classification (NCBI taxonomy): domain Eukaryota; kingdom Metazoa; phylum Chordata; class Mammalia; order Rodentia; family Sciuridae; genus Callospermophilus; species Callospermophilus lateralis. The sequence goes on along the minus strand of NC_135311.1, from coordinate 31,076,682 downwards.
GGGCAACTTCAAGAGGAAACAAACCATACAGAATAAACAGAGAACTATTACAAACCCTGTTGGATTTAGAGTTCCAAATTCATCTATCTATATAGGAGAAAACACAGTGAAACCTAAAAATTCAAACTGTTACTGCAAACAAATGCTTCAACCTAAAACGAAACTTGGTCAGCCACCTGGGATTGGTGTTCTGATCATTACAACCAAGTATCATCAAGATTGGGGGAAAAATATTTGCTGAGATTTCAGGAAACTCATAATTCTTTGGAAGCTTGGCAACCCCTTGCAATGAAAGTGTTTTTCGCCAGTCTCTGCTTAGGGCTACTTCAAGAGGAAACAAACCTTAGACACAAAACTAAGAACTACTTTATTTTCTCAAGTTTCAAAGGGCTACTTCAATCTATGGTGGATTTAGAGTTCCACATTCGTCTATCTATATAGGAGAAAACATCATGAAACCTAAAAATACAAACTGTTACTGCAAATGAATGCTTCAATCTAAATGAACAAAATTTGGAGTGCCAATGTGCTTAGTGTACTGATCATTACCCCCAAGTATTATCAAGATTCTGTGAAGAAATATTTGATTAGATTTCAGGAAACTGGTAGTTTTTTGGAAGCTTGGCAACCCCTTTCAATGAAAGTGTTTTTTGCCAGTCTTTGTTTAGTGCTACTTCATGAAAAAACAAACCAAAGAGACAAAAATGAGAACTACTTTATTTTCTCAACTTTCAAAGAGCTACTACATACCATTTTGGATTTACAGTTCCAAATTCATCTATCAATATAGGAGAAAAGAGAGTGAAACCTAAAAATTCAAACTCTTAATACAAACGAACGCTTCAAACTAGAAGAATAAAATTTGATGAAACAAGTTGAAGTTGTGTACTGATCAATGTAACCCAGTATCATAAAATTGGGTGAAAAAAAGGTTTGCAGTTATTTCACAAAACTGGTAGATTTTTGGAAGCTTGGCAACCCCTTTCAATGAAAGATTTTTTCACCAGTCTCTGCTTATGGCTACTTCACTAGGAAACAAACCTTAGAGATAAATCTGAGAACAAAATTTGGTGAGCCAATTGAGATTGGATCATTAGCACCAAGTATCATCAAGGTGATGTTAAAAAAATATTTGCTGATATTTCAGGAAACTGGTAGATTTTTGGAAGCTTGGCAACTTGATTATATGAAAGTTTTTCACCAGTCTGTGCTTCGGGCTACTTCAAGAGGAAACAAACCACAGAGACAACACTGAGAACTCGTTTATTTTCTCAAGTTTCAAAGAGCTACTACAAACCATGTTGGATTTAGAGTTCCAACTACATCTATCGTATAGGAGAAAACACAGTGAAACCTGAAAATTCAAACTGTTACTGCAAACTAATGCTTCAACCTAGAAGAACAAAATTTGGTGAGCCAAGTGGGAATGGTGTACTGATCATTACCACCAAGAATCATCAAGTTTCAAAGAGTTACTACAAACCATGTTGGTTTCAGAGTTACAAATTCATCTATCTATATTGGAGAAAACAGAGTGAAACCTAAAAATTCAAACTGTTACTACAAACAAACACTTCAACCTAGAAGAACAAAATTTGTGGGGCCAAGTGGGCATCATGTACTGATCATTAGTGCTAAGTATCATCAAGTGTGGTGAAAAAATATTTGCTTAGATTTCAGTAAACTGGTAGTTTTTTGGAAGTTTGGCACCCTTTTTCAATGAAAGTGTTTTTCACAAGTCTCTATTTAGAGCTACTTCAAGAGGAAACAAACCGTAGACACAAAACTGAGAACTACCATATTTTGTCAAGTTTCAAAGAGCTACTACAAACCATGTTGTATTTAGAGTTCCCAATTCATCTATCTATATAGGAGAAAAAAAAGTGAACCTAAAAATTCAAATGGTTACTGCAAACAAGCGCTTAACCCTAGTTGAACAAAATTTGGGGGACCAAGTGGACTTTGTGTAGTGATCACTACAACCATGTATCATCAAGACTGGGAAAAAAAATTTGCTCATATTTCAGGAAACTCCTAGTTTTTGGAAACTTGGCAAACCCTTTCAATGAAAGTGTTTTTGGCCAGACTGTTTTTAGGGTTACTTCAAGAGGAAACAAACCAAAGAGACAAAACTGAGAAGGACTTTATTTTATCAAGTTTCAAAGAGCTACTACAAACCATGTTGGTTTTTTTTTTTATTGGTTTTTCAAAACATTACAAAGCTCATGATAAATCATCTTTGATACATTTGACTCAACTGGGTTATGAACTTCCATTTTTACCCCAAATACATATTGCAGAATCGCATTGGTTACACACTCACCTTTTTACATAATGACATATTAGTGACTGTTGTATTCTGCTACCTTTCCTATCCCCTACTATCCCACCTCCCCTCCCCTCCCATCTTCCCTCTCTACCTCTTGTGCTGTTGTTCAATTCTCTCCCTTGTTTCCCCCCCTTTCCCCTCACAATATCTTCTATGTATTTTGTGTAACATTGAGTGTCTCCTACCATTTCCATATGTTTTCCCTTCTCTCTCCCACTCTCTCCCCCCAATCGTCTTTGTTTAATGTTAATCTTTTCCTCATGCGCTTCCTCCCTGTTCTGTTCTTAGTTGCTCTCTTTATATCAAAGAAGACATTTGGCATTTGTTTTTTAAGAATTGGCTAGCATCGCTTAGCATAATCTGCTCTAACGCCATCCATTTCCCTGCAAATTCTATGATTTTATCATTTTTTAGTGCGGCATAGTACTCCATTGTGTATAGATGCCACATTTTTTTAATCCATTCATCTATTGAAGGGCATCTAGGCTGGTTCCACAGTCTGGCTATTGTGAATTGTGCCGCTATGATCATTGATGTGGCACTATCCCTAGAGTACACTCTTTTAAGATCCTCAGGGAATAGTCCGAGGAGGGTGATAGCTGGGTCAAATGGTGGATCCATTCCCAGCTTTCCCAGGAATCTCCATACTGCTTTCCATATTGGTCTTACCAATTTACAGTCCCACAAGCAGTGTACAAGTGTACACTTTTCCCCACATCCTCGCCAACACTTATTGTTGTTTGACTTCATAATGGCTACCACTCTTATTGGAGTGAGATGGTATCTTAGGGTGGTTTTAATTTGCATTTATCTGACTGCTAGAGATGGTGAGCATTTTTTCATGTACATGTTTATTGATTGTATGTCCTTCTCTGTGAATTGCCTGTTCAGGTCCTTGACCCATTTGTTGATTGAGTTATTTGTTATCTTATTGTTTAATTTTTTGAGTTCATTGTATATTCAAGATATTAGAGCTCTATCTGAAGTGTGAGGGTAAAAATTTGATCCCAGGTTGTAGGCTCTCTATTTACCTCTCTTATTGTTTCTCTTGATGAGAGAAAAACTTTTTAATTTAAGTAAGTCCCATTTATTTATTCTTGTTATTATCTCTTGGGCTACGGGCGTCCTATTAAGGAATTTGGAGCCCGACACCACAGTATGTAGATCATAGCCAACATTTTCTTCTATCATACGCAGTGTCTCTGATTTGATATCTAGCTCCTTGATCCATTTTGAGTTAACTTTTGTGCATGGTGAGAGAAAAGGATTCAGTTTCATTTTTGCTGATATGGATTTCCAATTTTCCCAGCACCATTTGTTGAAGATGCTGTCCTTCCTCCATTGCATGTTTTTAGCCCCTTTATCAAATATAAGATAGTTGTAATTTTGTGGATTGGTCTCTGTGTCCTCTCTTCTGTACCATTGGTCCACCTGCCTGTTTTGGTACCAGTACCATGCTGTTTTTGTTACTATTTCTCTGTAGTACAGATTGAACTTTGGTATCGCTATACCTCCTGATTCACACTTCCTGCTTAGAATTGCTTTTGCTATTCTGGGTCTTTTGTTTTTCCAGATGAATTTCATGATTGCTTTATCTATTTCTACAAGAAATGCCGTTGGGATTTTAATTGGCATCACATTAAACCTTTTTGATGATGTTAGTTCTGCCTATGCATGAACAGGGTACATTTTTGCATCTTCTAAGATCTTCTTCCATTTCTCTCTTTAGGGCTTTGTAGTTTTCATTGTATAGAAGTTTCACCTCTTTTGTTAGGTTGATTCCCAAGTATTTTATTTTCTTTGAGGATATTGTGAATGGAGTGGTTTTCCTCATTTCCATTTCAGAAGTTTTGTTGCTGATATACAGGAATGCCTTTGATTTATGCGTGTTGATTTTATATCCTGCCACTTTGCTGAATTCATTTATTAACTCTAGCAGTTTCTTTGTAGACCCTTGTGGGTCTGTTAAATATATTATCATGTCGTCCGCAAATAGCAATAATTTAATTTCTTCTTTTCCTATTTTTATGCCTTTAATTTCTTTTGTCCTTCTAATTGCTCTGGCTAGTATTTCAAGAACTAAATTGAATAGAAGTGGTAATAGAGGGCATCGCTGTCTTGTTCCCGATTTTAGAGGGAATGCCTTTAGTTTTTCTCCATTTAGGGTGATGCTAGCCTGAGGTTTAGCATATATAGTTTTTACAATGTTAAGGTAAGTTCCTGTTATCCCTAGTTTTTCTAGTGTTTTGATCATAAAGGGATGCTGTACTTTGTCAAATGCTTCTTCCGTATCTATTGAGATGTTTATATGGTTCTTGTCTTTAAGTCTATTGATGTGGTGAGTGGTATTTATTGATTTCTGTATATTGAACCAGCCTTGCATCCCAGGGATGAATCCCACTTGATCATGGTGCACAATTTTTTTGATATGCATTTGTATTCGATTTGCCAGAATTTTATTGAGGATTTTTGCATCCAAGTTCATTAGAGATATTGGTCTGTAGTTGTCTTTCTTTGAAGTGTCTTTGTCTGGTTTTGGGATCAGGGTGATGTTGGCCTCATAGAATGAATTTGGAAGAGCTCCTTCTTTTTCTACTTCTTGAAATAGCTTGAAAAGTATTGGTATTAATTCTTCTTTGAAGGTTTTGTAAAACTCCGCTGTATACCCATCAGGTTCAGGGCTTTTTTTGGTTGGTAGTCTTTTGATGGCTTCTTCAATTTCTTTCTTTGTTATTGGTCTGTTTAAATTGTGTGTATCCTCCTGACTCAATCTGGGCAAATCGTATGACATTAAAAATTTTTCAATATCTTCACTATCTTCTATTTTATTAGAGTATAGTTTTTCAAAATAATTTCTAATTATCTTTTGTATTTCTGTAGTGTCTGTTGTGGCATTGCCTTTTTCATTGCATATGTTGGTAATTTGAGTTCTCTCTCTTCTTCTCTTTGTTAGCATGGCTAAGGGCCTGTTGATCATATTTATTTTTTCAAAGAACCAACTTTTAGTTTTTTCAATTTTTTCAATGTTTTTTTTGTTTTATTTTCGTTGATTTCTGCTCTAATTTTAATTATTATATATATTATTATATATATTTTAATTAATTTTAATTATTTTTTTGCTCTTCCTTTTCTAGGTTTTCGAGGTGTAGTGTGAGCTCATTTATTTGTTGTTTTTTTTCTTTTTTTGAAGAAAGAACTCCAAGAAATAAATTTCCTTTTTAGAAATGCTTTTATTGTGTCCCATAGATTCCAGTATGTTGTGTCTTCATTGTCATTTGTCTCTAAGAATTTTTTTATCTCCTCCTTTATGTCTTCTGTAACCCATTGATCATTCAGTAGCATATTGTTCATTTTCCATGTGATGTAGGATTTTTTCTTCCTTCTTTTATCATTGATTTCCAGTTTCATTCCATTATGATCAGATATGGTGCATGGAATTATCTCCATGCCTTTATATTTACTAAGAGTTGCCCTATGGCATAATATATGATCTATCTTTGAGTAGGATCCATGTGCTGCTGAGAAGAACGTGTATCCACTTAATGATGGTTGATATATTCTATATATGTTGGTTAAGTCTATGTTATTGATTGTGCTATTGGGTTCTATAGTTTCTTTATTCAGCTTTTGTCTAGAGAATCTGTCTAATGGTGAGAGCGGTGTGTTGAAGTCACCCATAATTATTGTGTTATAGTATATTTGACTCTTGAACTTGAGGAGAGTTTGTTTATGAACATTGCAGCTCCATTGTTTGGTGCATACAAATTGATAATTGTTATGTCTTATTGGTGGATGGTTCCTTTTAACAGTATATAGTGTCCTTCTTTATCCCTTTGGATTAACTTAGGTTTGAAGTTGATTTTATTCAATATGAGTATGGCCACTCCTGCTTGCTTCCGAGGGCCATCTGAGTGGTAAGATTTTTCCCAACCTTTTACCTTCAGCCTGTTTATGTCTTTTCCTTTCATATGAGTGTCCTGAAGGAAGCATATTGTTGGATTTGTTTTTTTTTTTTTTTTGATTCAGGTTACCAGCCTATGTCTCTTGATTGGTGAGTTTAGGCCATTAACATTTAAGGTTACAATTGAAATATGACTTATACTTCCAGTCATGTTTATTTATTTATTTATTTTAGTTTGGCTAGTTTTTACTTTTTGGTTATTTTCCTCCCCCTTTACTGAGATACCTCCTGCTAATAGTTTTGAGCACTATTTTTCAATTCCTCTTCTTGTAGTGTTTTGCTCAAAATGCTTTGCAGTGCTGGTTTTCTGGCTGTGAATCCTTTTAGCTTTTGTTTATCATGAAAGAATTAATTTCACTGTCAGGAGATAGAGAATTAAAAAAAAATCAAACAGTAATCCTAGAAATGCAGGTATCAATAAACCAAATTAAAAACTCAAACGAGAATATTACAAATAGACTAGATCAAGTAGAAGTCAGAACATCAGACAATGAAGACAAAGTTTATCAAATTGAAAAAAATATAGTCAACACAGAAAAGATGCTTAAATCCCACGAGCAATCTATTCAAGAGATATGGGATGTCCTAAAAAGACCAAATTTGAGAGTGATTGGGATAGAAGAAGGCATAGAGAATCAAACCAAAGGAATGGACAACTTATTAAATGAAATAATTCTAGAAAACTTCCCAGAGATGAAAGATGGAATGGAATGCCAAATCCTGGAACCCTACAGGACCCCAAACATTCAAAACCGTAATAGACAAACTCCAAGACATATAATTATGAAGATAGCCAACATACAGAACAAGGAGAGAATATTAAAAGCTACGAGAGAAAGGAGGCAGATTACTTTCAGGGGTAAACCAATTAGGTTAAGGACCGATTTTTCATCACAGACTTTGAAAGCGAGAAGATCCTGGAACAATGTATTTCAAATGCTGAAAAATAATGGATTCCAACCAAGAATACTGTATCCACCAAAATTAAGCTTCAGATTTGACAATGAAATTAAAAACATGTTGGAGTTCCAAATTCAAACACACACAAACACACACACACACACACACACACACACATATATAAATATATATATATATATATATATATATATATATATATATATATATGAAAACAGTGAAACCTAAAAATTCAAACTGTTACTGCAAATGAACACTTCAACCTAGAAGAAAGTAATTTCACGAGCCAAGTGAGATTGGTGTACTGATCATTACCGCCAAGTATCATCAAGATTGAGTGAAAAAATATTTGCTGATATTTCAGGAAACTGGTAGTTTTTTGGAAGCTTGGCAACCCCTTTCAATAAAAGTGTCTTTCTCCAGTCTCTGCTTAGGTTTCCATCAAGAGGAAGAAAACCATAGAGACAAATCTGAAAACTACTTTATTTTTTCAAGTTTCAAAGAGCTACTAAAAATCATGTTGAATTTAGACTTCCAAATTCATCTATCTATATAGGAGAAAACAGAGTGAAACCTATTAATTCAAACTTTTGCTGCAAAAGAACGCTTCAACCTAGAAGAACAAAATTTTGGGGAAAAGTGGGCTTAGTGTACTCATCATTACATCCAAGTGTCATCAAGATTGGTTGAAAATATATTTGAGTAAATTTAGGAAGCTTGTAATTTTTTGGAAGCTTGGAAACCCCTTTTAATGAAAGTGTTTCTCGTCAGTCTCTGCTTAGGGATACTTCAAAAGGAAACAATCCATAGAGAGAAAACTGAGAACTACATTATTATGTCAAGTTTCAAAGAGCTACTAAAAACCATGTTGGTTTTAGAGTTCCAAATTCACCTAACTATATAGGACAAAACAGAGTGAAACCTAAAACTTCAAACTGTTACTGCAAACAAATGCTTCAACCTAGAAGAACAAAATTTGGTGAGCCAAGTGGGGTTGTTGTACTGATCATTACTGCCAAGTATCATCAAGATTGGTTGAAAAAATATTTGCTGATATTTCAGGAAACTGGTAGTATTTTGGAAGCTTTGCAACCCATTTCAATGAAAGTGTTTTCCGCCAGTCTCTTCTTAGGGCTACATCAAGAGGAAACAAACCATAGAGACAAAACTGAGAACTACTTTTTTTCCCAAGTTTTAAAGAGATACTACAAACCATGTTGGATTTAGAGTTCCCAATTCATCTATCTATATAAATGAAGACAGAGTGAAACCTAAAAATTCAAACTCTTACTACAAATGAAAGTTTCAACCTAGAAGAACAAAATTTTGGGGGCCAAGTGGGCTTAGTTTACCTATCATTACCTCCAAGTATCATAAAGATTGGGTGAATAAATATTTGCTTACATATTAGGAAACTGGTAGATGTTTGGAAGCTTGGCAACCCCTTTCAATGAAAGTGTTTTTCGCCAGTCTCTGCTTAGGGCTACTTCATGAGGAAAGAAACCATAGAGACAAAACTGAGAACTAATTTATTTTGTCAAGTTTCAAAGAGTTACTAAGAACAATGTTGGATTCAGTTTTCCCATTCATCTATCAATAAAGGAGAAAACAGAGTCAATCCTAAATATTCAAACTGCTACTGCAAACGAATGCTTCAACCTAGAAAAATGAAATTTGGTGAGCCAAGTGGGATTGATATACTGATCATTTGAACTAAGTTTCATTGAGATTGGGTGAAAGAATTTTTGCTTAGATTTCAGGAAACTGGTAGTTTTTTGGAAGCTTGGAAACCCCTTTCAGTGAAAGTGTTTTTTCATCAGTCTCTGCATAGGGCTACCTCAAGAAAAAACAAACATTGAGACAAATCTGAAAACTCTTTATTTGCTCAAGTTTCAAAGAGCTACTACAAACCATGTTGGAAATATAGTTCCAAATTCATCTATCTATATTAGAGAAAACAGAGTAGAACCTATAATTTCAATCTGTTATGGCAGAGGAATGCTTCAACCTAGAATAACAAAATTTGGGGGACAAGTAAGCTTTGTGTTCTGATCATTACTGCCAAGTATAATCAAGATTGGTTGAAAAAATATTTGCTGATATTTCAGGAAAGTTGTAGTTGTTTGGAAGCTTGGCAATCCCTTTCAATGAATGTGTTTTTTTGCCAGCTTAGGGCTACGTCAAGAGGAAAGAATGCAAAGACTCAAAACTGAGAACTACTTTATTTTGTCAAGTTTCAAAGAGCTACTACAAACCATGTTAATTTTAGAGTTCCAAATTCATCTATCTATATGAAAGAAAACAGAGTGAAACCTAAAATTTCAAACTGTTACTGCAATCAAATGCTTCAATGTAGAAAAACGAAATTTGGGGGGCCAAGTGCGCTTAGTGTACTGATCATTACCGTCAAGTGTCATCAAGATGGGGTGAAAAACTATTTGCTTACATTTCAGGAAACAGGTAATTTTTGGAAGCTTGGCAAAACCTTTCAATGAAAGTATTTTTCTCCATACAGTTTTTAGAATTACTTCAAGAGGAAACAAACTATAGTGACAAAACTGAGAACTACTTCATTTTGTCAAGTTTCAAAGAGCTAATACAAACCATGATGGTTTTAGAGTTCCAAATTTATCTATCTATATAGGAGAAAACAGAGTAAAATCTAAAAATTCAAACTGTTACTGCAAACGAATGCTTCAATGTAGAAGAACGAAATTTGGTGAGCCAAATGGGATTGGTGTACTGATCATTACAGTCAAGACCATCCATATTGGGGGAAAAAGTGTTTGCTTAGATTTCAGGAAACTGGTTGTTATTTGGAAGATTGGCACTCTTTTTAAAATGAAAGTGTTTTTCTCAAGTCCCTGCTTAGAGCTACTTGAAGAGGAAACACACCATAGACACAAATCTGACAACTAACATATTTTGTCAAGTTTCAAAGAGCTACTACAAACCATGTTGGATTTAGAGTCAAATTTATCTATGTATATAGGAGAAAACAGAGTGAAACCTAAAAATACAAACTGTTACTGCAACGAAGGCTTCAACCTAGAAGAACAAAATTTGGGGAGCCAAGAGGACTTAATGTACTTATCATTACCGCCAGGTATCATCAATATTGGGTGAAAAAATATTTGTTGATATTCCAGGAAACTCGTAGTTTTTTGGAAACATGGAATCCCCTTTCAATGAAAGTTGCTTTCGTCAGTCAGTCTTAAGGCTACTTCAAGAGGAAACAAACCATAAACAACAAACTGAGAACTGCTTTATTTTGTCAAGTTTCAAAAAGCTACTACAAACCACGTTCATTTAGAGTTTCTATTTCTTCTATCTACATTGGAGAAAACAGAGTGAAATCTAAAAATTCAAACTGTTACTGCAAACAAATGATTCAACCTAGAAGAACGAAATTTGTTGAGCCAAGCGAAATTGCTGAAATATCAGAAAACTTATAGTTTTTTGGATGCTTGGCAAACTCTTTAAATGAAACTGTGTTTTCGCCAATCTCTGCTTAGGACTACATCAAGAGGAAACACACCATAGAGACAAAACTGAGAACTACTTTATTTTGTCAAGTTTCAAAGAGCTACTACAAACCATGTTGGATTTAGAGTTCCAAATTCATCTCTCTATATAGGAGAAAACAGAGAGAAACCTAATGATTCAAACTGTTACTGCAAACGAACGCTTCAACCTAGAAGAAAGAAATTTGGGTGCCAAGTGGGCTGAGTATGCTGATCAATACCGCCAAGTATCATCAAGGTTTGGTGAACAAATGTTTGCTGATATTTCAGGAAACTCATAGTTTTTTTGGAAACTTGGCAACCCCTATCAATGTAAGTGTTTTTCACCAACCTCTGCTTAGCGCTACCTCAAGAGGAAACAAACCATTTCCATGCAATTTCCCTTTTCTCTCCCTTTCCCTCTCACCTCATGTCTCTGTTTAATGTTAATCTTTTCTTCCTGCTCTTCCACCGTACTCTGTTCTTAGTTGCTCTCATTATATCAAAGAAGACATTTGGTATTTGTTTTTTAGGGATTGGTAGCATTACTAAGCATAATCTGCTGTTTTTTAAATATTTTTTGATTTTTTCAATTTTTTTCTTTTATTTTTTTATTTTAATTTTCATTTTTTTATTATTTTTTTTTATTTTTTCATTTTCTATTTTATTCTTTTGTCTTTTCATTTCTTTCCAATTCTCTTATTTCCTTTTTTTGAATTCTACCTGCTTACTCTCATTCTCTTTAGTGACTTCTTCCCTTCCCTCCTAATACCTTTCCTCCCAAGCATCAAATAAATTTATATGAGTAACAGTAACTCAGCAGTCAGAACAAGAAGTAACATGAGCAGCATGAAAAAGCAAGGAAAAAAAGGAGTACAAACAATGCAGGACATTGTAAATATTCAGAAGGACCAAGAGTCATCAGAAAAATGGTCATATAAGGAACTCAAGGAATATCTTAGACAGATAGAATGGAACCTCAAAGAGAGTACGAGACAGCAAATTCAAGCAGTGAAAGAATACATTGAAAATGAATTATATAAACAGATAAAAGAAGAAGTTAAGCATCTTTATCAGGAGATAGAGTTTATAAAAAAATCAAACAATAATTCTAGAAATGAAAGAACTATATACCAAATTATAACTCAAATGAGAGTATCACTAACAGAGTGGAGCAAGTAGAAACCACAACGTCAGATAATGAAGACAAAATATATCGTATTGAAAAGAGTCTAGCCAACTCAGAAAGGCTGGTTAAAAATCACGAGAAAAAAATCCAAGAGATATGGGATAACATAATAAAACCAAATTTAAGAGTCATCAGCATATAGGAAGTTATAGAGACTCAAACCAAGGGAATGAGTGACCTGCTGAATGAAAAAATTACAGAAAACTTTCCAGAAATAAAAAAAAAGGAGACGAATATACAAATTGTAGATGCATACAGGACACCGAGCACACAAAATCACAGTAGACCAATGCCAAGACACATTGTTATGAAGATATCCAATATACAAAACAAAGAGAAAATATTAAAAGCTATAAGAGAAAGGAGACAGATTACATTCAGGGGTAAACCAATAAGGTGAACAACGGATTTTTAATCATAGACGCTGAAAGCAAAAAGATCCTGGAACAATGTATTTCAAACACTGAAAGACAATGGATGCCAACCAAGAATTCTGTATCCAGAAAAATTAAGCTTCAGGTTTGACAACGAAATAAAAATCTTTTATGATAAACAAAAGCTAAAATAATTTGCAGCCAGAAAACTAACATTGCAAAGCATCTTGAGCAAAACACTACACGAGGAAGAAATAAAAAACAATAACCAAAACCATCAGTGGGAAGTGCCTCAATAAAGACAGAGGGCGGGGGGAAAGCTAATCATGGAGAAACAAGCTAAATTCGAAAAAAAATAAAAGATAAATAATCAAACATGGCAGGAAGTACAAACCATATATCAATTGTAACTCTAAACTTTAATGGCTTAAACTCTCCAATAAATCGACATTGGCTGGTAACATGGATTAAAAAAAAACAAATCTAACAATATGCTGCCTCCAGGAGACACATCTGACAAGACATACACAGACTAAAGGTGAAAGGTTGGGGAAAAATATACCACGCCCACCATCCTCATAAGCAAGCAGGGGTGGCCATCCTCATATCAAATAAAATCGACTTCAAGACTAAGAAAACCAAAAGGGATAAGGAAGGACATTATATACTGTTAAAAGGAACCATTCACCAACAAGACATAAAAATTATCAATATTTATGCACCAAATAATGGTGCTGTGATGTTCATAAAAGAAATTCTTCTCAAGTTCAAGAATCAAATAGACCACAACACAATATTTATGGGTGACTTCAACACACCTCTCTCACCATTGGGCAAATCCTCCAAACAAAAGTTGAATAAAGAAATTATAGAACTCAATATCATAATCAATAACCTTCACTTAACTGACAAATATAGAATATATCAACCATCATCAAGTAAATATACATTTTTCTCAGCAGCACATTCTCAAAAATAGACCATATATTATGCCATAGGGCAACCCGCACTAAATATAAAGGGGTGGAGATAATACCATGCATTTTATCTGATCATAATGGAATGAAACTGGAAATCAATGATAAAAGAAGAAAGGAAAAATCCTACATCACATGGAAAATAAACAATATGTTACTGAATGATCAATGGGTTACAGAAGACATAAAGGAGGAAATCAAAAAATTCTTAGAGATAAGTGAAAATACAGACACAACATATTGGAATCTATGGGACACAATGAAAGCAGTTTTAAGAGGGAAATTCATCGAATGGAGGTCATTCCTCAAAAAATGGAAAAACCAACAAATAAATGAGCTCACACTTCATCTCAAAGCTCTAGAAAAGGAAAAGTAAAACAACAGCATATGTAGCAGATGGCCAGAAATAATTAAAATCAGAGCAAAAATCAACAAAATTGAAACAAAAGAAACTATTGAAAAAATTAACAAAACTTAAAGTTGGTTCTTCGAAAAAATAAATAAGATCGACAGACGCTTAGCCATGCTAATGAAGAGAAGAAGAGAGAGAACTCAAATTACTAACATCCGGGATGAAAAAGGCAATATCACAACAGATGCTACAGAAATACAGAAGACAATTAGAAACTATTTTGAAAACCTATATTCTAATAAAATAGAAGAAACTGAAGACATCGATAAATTTCTTAAGTCATATGATTTGCCCAGACTGAGTCAGGAGGATACACAAAATTTGAACAGACCAATATCAATGGATCACATAGAAGAAGCAATCAAAATACTACCAACCAAGAAAAGCCCAAGACCGGATGGGTATACAGTGGAGTTTTACAAAACCTTTAAAGAAGAATTAATACCAATACTTTTCAAGTTATTTCAGGAAATAGAAAAAGAGGGAGCTCTTCCAAATTCATTCTATAAGGCCAACTAAACCCTGATTCCGAAACCAGACAATGACACCTCAAAGAGAGAAAAGTACAGACCAATATCTGTGATGAACCTAGATGCAAAAATTCTCAATAAAATTCTGGTGAATCAGATACAAAGGCACATCAAAAAAAATTGTGCACCATGATCAAGTGAAATTTAACCCTGGGATGCAAGGATAGTGCAATATATGGAAATCAATAAATGTTAGTCACCACATCAATAGACTTAAAAATAAGAAACATATGATCATCAAAATAGATGCAGAAAAAGCATTTGAAAGAGTACAGCATCCCTTTATGTTCAAAACATTAGAAAAACTAGGGATAACAGGAACTTACCTCAACATTGAATTTCAAGAAGCTAGCAAAAACCGTATTTGATTCAGAGTTCCAACTACATTTATCTATGTATGAGAAAACAGAGTGAAACCAAAAAATTGAAACTGTTACTCCAAACAAATGCTTAAACTTAGAAGATGGAAATTGGAGCAGTCAAGTGGAATTGGTGTACTGATGATTACCTGAAAGTATCATGAAGATTGGATAAAAAAATATATGCTTAGATTTCAGGAAACTCGTAGTTTTTTGGAAGCTTGGCAACCCCGTTCAATGAAAGTGTTTTTCTCCAGTCTTGGATTAAGGCTACATGAATAGGAAATAAACCATAGAGATAGAACTTAGAACATCTTTATTGTGTCAAGTTTCAAAAAGCTAGCACAAACCGTGTTTGATTTAGAGTTCCAACTATATCTATCCATATTTGAGAAAACAGAGTGAAACCTAAAAATTGAAAGTGTTACTGCAATCGAAGGCTTCAACTTAGAAAAACAAAATGTGGGAAGCCAAGTTGGATTTGTGTACTGATCACTACCTGAAAGTATCATAAAGATTGGATGAAAAAATATATGCTGGGATTTCAGGAATCTCATAGTTTTTTGGAAGCTGGGCAACCCTTTCTATGAAAGTGTTTTTCACCAGTCCTTCCTTAGGGTATACATCAAGAGGAAACAAACCATAGAGACAGAACTTAACTACTTCATAGTGTCAATTTTCATGAAGCTACCATAAACCGTGTTTGATTTAGAGTTCCAACTACAACTATCCATATAGGAGAAAACAGAGGAAATCCTAAAAATTGAAACTGTTACTGCAAACGAATGCTTCACCTAGCAGAGACGACATTTGGGCAGCCAAGTGGGATTGGTGTACTGATCATTACCTGAAAGTATCATGAAGATGGGTAGAAAAAATATAAGTTGAGATTTCAGGAAACTCATAGTTTTTTGGAAGCTTGGAAATACCTTTCAATGAAAGTGTTTTTCACCAGTCTCTGCTTAAGGCTACATCAAGAGGAAACAAACCATAGAGATAGAACTTAGAACTACTTAATTGTGTCAAATTTCAAGAAGCTAGCAAAAACCGTGTTTGATTCAGAGTTCCAACTACATCTATCTATATAGGAGAAAACAGAGTGAAATCGAAAAATTGAAACTGTTACTACAAATGAATGCTTCAAACTAGAAGAAAGAGATTTGGGCAGCCAAGTGGGATTGGTGTACTGATCATTACCTGAAAGTATCATAAAGATGGGTAGAAAAAATATATGCTGAGATTTCAGGAACCTCATAGTTTTTTGGAAGCTTGAAACCCCTTTTAATGAGGTAAATAGGAGCCTACATCATGGGAACAAATTTTTACTCCTCACACTTCCGATAGAGCCCTAATATCCAGCGTATATTAAGAACTCAAAAAATTAGACAATAATATAACAAATAACCCAATCAACAAATGGGCCAAGGAACTGAACAGACACTTTTCAGAGGAGGACATACAATCAATCAACAAGTACATGAAAAAATGCTCACACAGATACTGCCACATCTATGTTCATAGCAGCACAACTCACAATAGCTAGACTGTGGAACCAACCCAGATGCCCTTCAATAGATGAATGAATAAAAAAAAGTGGCATTTATACACAATGGTGTATTACGCAGCACTAAAAAAGGTCAAAATCATGAAATTTGCAGGGAAATGGATGGCACTAGAGCAGATATGCTTAGTGAATCTATCCAATCGCTAAAAAACAAATACCAAATGTCTTCTTTGATATAATGACAGCAACTAAGAACAGAGTAGGGAGGAAGATCAGGAAGAAAATATTAATATTAAACAGAGACATGAGGTGGGAGGGAAAGGGAAAGAAAAGGGAAATTGACTGGAAATGGAGGGAGACCCTCATTACTATATAAAATTACATATAAGAGGTTGTGAGGGAAATGGGAAAATAAACAAGGAGAGAAATGAATTAGAGAAGATGGGGTTGAAAGAGATGATGGGAGTGGAGGGGAGGGAAGATATTAGAGGATAGGAAATGTAGCAGAATACAACAGTTACTAATAGAACATTATGTAAAATTGTGGATGTGTAACCGATGTGATTCTGCAATCTGTATTTGGGGTTAAAATGGAAGTTAATAACACACTTGAATCTAATGTATGAAATATGATATGTCAAGAGCTTTGTAATGTTTTGAATAACCAATAAAAAAATAAAGTACTTCTCAGATCTACCTCTATGGTTTGTTTCCGCTTGAAGTAGCCCTAAGCAGGGACTGGCGAAAAACGTTTCATTTGAAAAAGGTGGCCAGGCTTCCAAAAAACTAGGAGATTCCTGAAATTTCAGCAAATATTTTTTTTAGTCAATCTTGATGATACTTGGTGGTAATGATCAGTACACTAAGCCCACTTGGCTCCCCAAATTTCGTTCCTCTAGGTTGAAGCGTTCATTTCTTGTAACAGTTTGAATTTTTAAGTTTCACTCTGTTTTCTCCGATATTGATAGATGTAGTTGGAACTATAAATAAAGCACGGTTTGTGCTAGCACCTTCAAACTTGACCCAAAAATGTAGTTCTAAATTCTATGTGTATGATTCTTTTCCTCTTGAAGAAGCCCTAAGCAGAGACTGGTGAAAAACACTTTGATTGAAAGGGGTTATCAAGCTTCAAAAAACCACGAGATTCCTGAAATATCAGCAAATATTTTTTCACTCAATCGTGATGATACCTGTTGGTAATGATCAGTAAACTAAGCCCACTTGGATGCCGAAATAACGTTCCTCTAGATTAACGGGTTCGTTTCCAGTAACAGTTTGAATTTTCAAGTTTCACTCTGTTTTCTACGATATAGATAGATGTAGTTGGAACTCTAAATCAAACACGGTTTGTGCTAGCTCCTGGAAAATTGACACAATAAAGTAGTTCTAATTTCTATCTGTATGTTTTTTTCCTCTTGAAGTAGCCCTAAGCAGAGACTGGAGAAAAACACTTTCATTGAAAAGGATTGCCAAGATTCTAAAAAACTATGAGTTTCTTAAAATCTCAGCAAATAATTTTCTCCGAATCTTGATCATACATGGCGTTAATAATCAGTACACCAAAACCCACTTGGCTCCCCAAATTTGGTCCTTCTAGGTTGAAGCATTCGTTTGCAGTAACAGTTTGAATTTTTAGGTTTCACTCTGTTTTCTCCTATATGGATGGATGTAGTTGGAACTCTAAATCAAACACGGTTTTTGCTATCTTCTTGAAATTTGACACAATAAAGTAGTTCTAAGTTCTATGTCTATGTTTTGTTTCCTCTTGATGTAGCCTTAAGCAGAGACTGGCGAAAAACACCTTCATTGAAAGGTGTTTCCAAGCTTGCAAAAAACTATGAGTTTCCTGAAATATCAACATATATTTTTTCTACACATCTTCATGATACTTTCAGGTAATGATCAGTACACCAATCCCATTTGGCTGCCCAAATGTCGTCTCTGCTAGGTGAAGCATTCGTTTGCAGTAACAGTTTCAATTTTTAGGTTTTCCTCTGTTTTCTCCTGTATGGATAGATGTAGTGGGAACTCCAAATCAAACATGTTTTATGCTAGCTTCTTGAAACTTGACACTATAAAGTAGTTAAGTTCTGTCAATATGATTTGTTTCCTCTTGATGTAGCCTTAAGCAGAGACTGGCGAAAACACTTTAATAGAAAGGGGTTGCCAAGCTTCCAAAAAACTATGAGATTCCTGAAATCTCAGCATATAGTTTTTCATGCAATATTCATGATACTTTCAGGTAATGATCAGTACACCAATCGCACTTGGCTGCCCACATTTCGTTCTTCTAGGTTGAAGCATTCAATTGCAGTAACACTTTCAATTTTTATGTTTCACTCTGTTTTTTAAATATGGATAGATGTAGTTGGAACTCTAAATCAAACATGGTTTGTACTAGCTTTTTGAAACTTGACACAAAAAAGATGTTCTAAGTTCTATCTCTATGGTTTGTTTCCTCTTCATGTAGCCCTAATTCGAGACTGGAGAAAAACACTTTCATTGAAAAGGGTTGCCAAGCTTCCAAGAAACTACACTTTTCCTGAAATCTCAGCTTTTTTTAATCCAATCTTCATGATACTTTCAGGTAATGATCAGTACACCAATCCCACTTGGCTGCCTAAATTTCCTTCTTCTAAGTTAAAGCATTCGTTTGCAGTAACAGTTTCAATTTTGAGGTTTCACTCTCTTTTGTCCTATATGGATTGATGTAGTTGGAACTCTAAATCAAACACAGTTTATGCTAGCTCCTTGAAACTTGACATTATCAAACAGTACTTCCATCTTTTATCGTTGATTTTCAGTTTCATGCATCACTTGGCGAATGATCAATAGGTTACTGAATGATCAATGGGTTATAGAAGACATCAAGGAGGAATTTAAAAAATTATTAGAGAAAAATGAAAACACAGACACAACATATCGGAATCTATGGGACACATTGAAAGCAGTTCTAATAGGAAAATTCATTGCTTGAAGTTCATTCTTTAAAAAAAAGAAAAAACCAAAAAATAAATAATCTCATTCTTCATCTCAAAATCCTAGAAAAAGAAGAGCAAAACAACAGCAAAAGAAGTAGAAGGCAACAACTAATTAAAATCAGAGTTCTAATTAATGAAATCGAAACAAAAGAAACAATTGAAAAGATTGACAAAACTAAAAGTTGTTTCTTTGAAAAAATAAATGAAATTGACAGACTGTTAGCCATGCTAATGAAGAGAAAAAGAGAGAAATCAAATTACTAGCATACGGGATGAAAAAGGCAATATCACAACAGACACTTCAGAAATACAGAAGATAATCAGAAACTATTTTGAATCCTCACACTCCAATAAAATAGAAGATATTGAAGGCATGGATAAATTTCTTAAGTCTTATGACCTGCCCAGATTGAGTCAGGAGGATATAGACAACCTAAACCGACCAATATCAATTGAGGAAATCGAAGAAACCATCAAAAGACTACCACAAAGAAAATCCCAGTACCGGATGGGTATACAGCAGAGTTTTACAAAACCTTTAAAGAGGAACTAATACCAATACTTTTCAAGCTATTTCAGGAAATAAAAAAAGACGGAGATCTTCCAAATTTATTCTACGAGGCCAACATCACCCTGATTACTAAACCAGTCAAAGACACTTCAAAGAAAGAAAACTACAGACCAATATCTCTAATGAACCTAGATGCAAAAATCCTCAATAAAATTCTGGCCAATCGGATTCAAAAACATATCAAAAATATAGTGCACCATGATCACGTAGGTTTCATCCCTGGGATGCAAGGCTGGTTCAATATACGAAAATCAATAAATGTTATTCACCACATCAATAGACTTAAAAATAAGAACCATATGATCATCTCGATAGATGTAGAAAAAGCATTCGACAAAGTACAGCATCCCTTTATGTTCAAAACGCTAGAAGAACTAGGGATAACAGGAACTTACCTCAACATTGTAAAAGCAATCTATGCTAAGCCTCAGGCTAGCATCATTCTGAATGGAGAAAAATTGAAAGCATTCCCTCTAAAATCTGGAACAAGACAGGGATGCCCTCTCTCACCACTTCTGTTCAACATAGTTGTTGAAACACTGGCCAGAGTAATTAGACAGACGAAAGAAATTAAAAGCATAAAAATAGGAAAAGAAGAACTTAAATTATCACTAATTGCAGAAGACATGATTCTATACCTAGCAGACCCAAAAGGGTCTACAAAAAAACTATTAGAGCTAATAAATAAATACAGCAAAGTGGCAGGCTGTAAAATCAACACGTATAAAACAAAGGCATTCCTGTATATCACCGACAAATCCTCTGAAATGGAAATGAGGACAACCACTTCATTCACAATATTCTAAAAATAAATAAATAAATAAAATACTTGGGAATCAACCTAACAAAAGAGGTGAAAGACTTATACAATGAAAACTACAGAACCCTAAAGAGAGAAAAAAAAAGATCTTAGAAGATGGAAAAATATACCCTGTTCATGGATAGGCAGAACTAACATCATCAAAATGGCGATATTACCAAAAGTTCTCTGTAGGTTTAATGCAATGACAATCAAAATCCCAATGGCACTTCTTATTGAAATAGAGAAAACAATCATGAAATTCATATGGAAAAATAAAAGACCCAGAATAGCAAAAACAATGCTAAGCAGGAAGTGTGAATCAAGCGGTATAGCAATAACAGACTTCAAACTATACTACAGAGCAATAGTAACAAGAACAGCATGGTACTGGTACCAAAACAGGCGGGTGGACCAATGGTACAGAATAGAGGACACAGAAACCAATTCACAAAACTACAACAATCTTATATTTGATAAAGGGGCTAAAAGCATACAATGAAGTAAGGATAGCTTCTTCAACAAATGGTGCTGGGAAAACTGGAAATCCATATGCAACAAAATGAAACTGAATCCCTTTCTCTCGCCATGTACAAAAGTTAACTCAAAGTGGATCACGGCGACTGATAGAAGAAAAAGTTGGCTACAATCTACATACTGTGGGTACGAGGCCCCAAATTCCTCAATAGGACACCCATAGCACAAGTGTTAATAACTAGAATTAACAAATGGGATTTAGTCAAACTAAATGTTTTTTCTCAGCAAAAGAAACGATAAGGGAGGTAAATAGGGAGCCTACATCCTGGGAACAAATCTTTACTCCTCACACTTCAGATAGAGCCCTAATATCCAGAGTATACAAAGAACTCAAAAAATTAGACAACAAGATAACAAATAACCCTATCAACAAATGGGCCAAGTACCTGAACAGACAATTCTCAGTGGAGGAATTACAATCAATCAACAAGTTCATGAAAAAATGCCCACCATCTCTAGCAGTCAGAGAAATGCAAATAAAACCACACTAAGATACCATCTCACTCCAGTAAGATTGGCAGCCGTTATGAAGTCCTAAAACAACAAGTGCTGGTGAGGATGTGGGGGAAAGGGTACACTTGTTCATTGTTGGTTGTAGTTCAAATTGGTGCAGCCAATCTGGAAAGCAGTATGGAGAAGTCTTGGAAAGCTGTGAATGGAACCACCATTTGACCCAGCTATTCCCATTCTCGGTCTATTCCTTAAAGACCTAAAAAGAGAATGCTACAGGGACACTGCTACATCGATGTTCATAGCAGCACAATTCACAAAAGCAAGACTGTGGAACCAACATAGATGCCCTTTAATAGACGAATGGATAAAAAAAAGTGGCATTTATACACAATGGACTATTACTCTGCATTAAAAAATAACAAAATCATAGAATTTGGAGGGAAATGGATGGCATTAGAGCATATTATGCTAACGGAAGCCATTCAATTCCTTAAAAACAAATGCCAAATGTCTCCTTTGATATAAGGAGAGTAACTAAGAACAGAGTAGGGATGAAGAGCATGAGAAGAAGATTAACATTAAACAGGAATGAGAGGAGGGAGGGAAAGGGAGGGAGAAGTGAAATTGCATGGAAATGGAAGGAGTCCTTCAGGGTTATACAAAATTATATACAAGAGGAAGCGAGGGGAAAGGGAAAAATAATACAAGGGGGAGATATGAACTGCAGTAGAGGGGTAGAGAGAGAAGAGGGTTGTGGAGGGGAGGGAAGAAGGGATAGTAAAGGACAGGAAAGTCAGCAGAATACAACAGACACTAGTATGGCAATATATAAATCAATGGAAGTGTAACTGATGTGATTCTGCAATCTGTAAACGGGGTAAAAATGGGAGTTCATAACCTACTTGAATCAAAGTGTGAAATATGATATATCAAGAATTATGTAATGTTTTGAACAACCAACAATAAGAAAAGTAAATAAATAAAGTAGTCCTAAGTTCTAGGTCTATGGTTTGTTTCCTCTTCATGTAGCCCTAAGCAGAGACTGGTGAAAAACACTTTCATTGAAAGGGTTTGCCAAGCTTCCAAAAGACTACGAGTTTCCTCATATCTCAGTATATATTTTTTCATCCAATCTTCAGGATACTTTCAGGCAATGATAAGTACACCAATCCCACTTGGCTGCCCAAATTTCATTCTTCGAAATTGAAGCATTCATTTGCAGTAACACTTTCAATATTTAGGTTTCACTCTGTTTTCTCCTATATGGATAGATGTAGATGGAACTCTAAATCACACACGGTTTGTGCTAGCTTCTTGAAACTTGATAAAATAAAATAGTTCTAAGTTTTATGTCTATGGTACGTTTCCCCTTATGTAGCCCTAAGCAGAGACTGGCGAAAAACATTTTCATACAATGGGGTTGCCAAGCTTCCAAAAAACTATGAGATTCGTGAAATCTTAGCATACATTTTTTCATCCAATCTTCATGATACTTTCAGGTAATGATCAGGACACCAATTCCACTTGGCTGCCCAAATGTCGTTCTTCTACGTTGACGCATTCGTTTGCAGTAACAGTTTCAAATTTTAGGTTTCACTCTGTTTTCTCCTATATGGATACATGTAGTTGGAAATCTAAATCAAACACGGTTTATACTACCTTCTTGAAACTTGACACGATAAAGTAGATCTAAGTTCTGTCTCTATGGTTTGTTTAGTCTGGATGTAGCCCTAAGCAGAGACTGTGAAAAAAACACTTTCATTGAAAGGGGTTGCCAAGCTTCCAAAAAAATACGAGTTTCCTGAAATCTCAGCATATATTTTTTCATAAAATCTTCATGATACGTTCAGGCAATGATCAGTACACCAATCCCACTTGACTGCCCAAATTTTGTTCTTCTACGTTGAACCATTCACTTACAGTAACAGTTTTAATTCTTAGGTTTCACTCTGTTTTCCCTATCCTGGAAAGTTATAGATGGAACTCTAAATGGAACACGGTTTGTGCTAGGTTCTTGAAACTTGACACAATATTGTAGTTCTAAGTTGTATCTCTATGTTTTTTTTTTTCCTTTTGATGTAGCCTTAAGCAGAGACTGGCGAAAAACACTTTCACTGAAAGGGATTGCCAATCTTCCAAAACACTATGAGTTTCCTGAAATCTCAGCATATATTTTTTCATCCAATCTTCATGATAGGTTAAGGTAATGATCAGTACACAAATCCCACTTGACTGCCCAAATTTTTTCTTCAAGGTGGAAGCATTCGTTTGCAGTAACAGTTTCAATTTTTAGATTTTACTCTGTTTTCTCCTATATGGATAGATGTAGTTGGAAATCTAAATCAAACAAGGTTGTGCTACCTTCTTGAAACTAGACTAGACACAATAAAGTAGTTCTAAGTTCTATCTCTATGATTTGTTTCTTCTTGATGTAGCCCTAAGCAGAGACTGTGAAAAAAACACTTTCATTGAAAGGGGTTGCCAAGCTTCCAAAAAAAATACGAGTTTCCTGAAATCTCAGCATATATTTTTTCATACAATCTTCATGATACGTTCAGGCAATGATCAGTACACCAATCCCACTTGACTGCCCAAATTTCGTTCTTCTATGTTGAACCATTCACTTACAGTAACAGTTTTAATTCTTAGGTTTCACTCTGTTTTCCCTATCCTGGAAAGTTATAGATGGAACTCTAAATGGAACACGGTTTGTGCTAGGTTCTTGAAACTTGACACAAAAAAAGGTTCTAACTACTATGTCTGTGGTTTGTTTCCTCTTGATGTACCCCTAAGTAGAGACTGGCAAAAAACACTTTCATAGAAAGGGGTTGCCAAGCTGTCTAAAAACGATGAGTTTCTTAAAACCTCCACCATATATTTTTTCATCCAATCTTCCTGATACTTTCAGGTAATGATCAGTACACGAATCAAAATGACTGCCCAAATTTGGTTTTTCTAGTTTGAAGTATTTGTTTGCAGTAACAGTTTCAATTTTTAGGTTTCAATCTGATTTCTCCTATATGGATAGATGTAATGGAACTCTAAATCAAACACGGTTTGTGCTAGCTTCTTGAAACTTTACACAACAAAGTAGTTCTAAGATCTATCTGTATGGTTTGTTTTCTCTTGATGTAGCCCTAATTAGAGACTGGCAAAAAACTCTTTCATTGAAAGGGGTTGCCAAGCTTCAGAAAAACTACGAGTTTCCTGAAATCTCAGCATATATTTTTTCATCCAATCTTCATTATACTTTCAGGTAATGATCAGTACATCAATCCTTCTTGGGTGCCCAAATTTCACTCTTGTAAGTTGAAGCATTCGTTTGCAGTAACAGTTTGATTTTTCAGGTTTCACTCTGTTTTCTACTAAATGTTTAGATGTAGTTGGAAATCTAAATCAAACACGGTTTGTGTTAGCTTCTAGAATCTTAACACAATAAACTTGTTCCAAGTTTTATCTCCATGGTTTGTTTTCTCTTCATGTAGCCCTAACCGAGACTGGCAAAAGACACTTTCAATGAAAGGGGTTGACAAGCTTCCAAAAAATTCGAGTTCCCTGAAATCTCAGCTGTCTTTTTTTTATATAATCTTCATGACACTTTCAGGTAATGATAAGTACACGAATCTCACTTGGCTGGCCAAATTTTGTTCTTCTAGATTGACGAATTGGTTTCCCGTAACAGTTTCAATTTTCTCCTATATTGATAGATGTAACTGGAACTCTAAATCATACACAGTTTGTGCTAGTTTCTTGAAACTTGACACAATAATGTTGTGCTAAGTTCTATCTCTATGGCTTGTTTCCTCTTAATGTAGCCCTAAGCAGAGACTGGCAAAAACCACTTATATTGAACGGGGTTGCTAAGCTTCCAAAAAAGTACGAATTTCCTGCAATCTCAGCATATATTTTTTCATCCAATCTTCATGATACTTTCAGGTAATGAAAATTACACCATCCCACTTGGCTGCCCAAATTTCATTCTTCTAGGTTGAAGTATTCGATTGCAGTAACAGTTTCAATTTTTAGGTTTCACTCTGTTTTCTACTATTTGGATAGATGTGTTTGGAAATCTAAATCAAACACGGTTTCTGCTACATGCTTGAAACTTGACACAATAAAGAAGTTCCAAGTTCTATTTCTATGGTTTGTCTCCTCTTGATGTAGCCCTAAGGAGGTACATGCGAAAAACTCTTTCATTGATATGGTTTGTCAAGCTTCTAAAAAACTTCCAGTTTCCTGAAATCTCAGCATATATTTTTTCATCCAATTTCATGATACTTTCAGGTATTGATAAGTACATCAATACTTGAAAGTTGACACAGTAAAGTAGTTCTAAGTTCTATCTCTATTGTTTGTTTTCTCATGATGTAGCCCTAAGAATAGACAGGCGAAAAACCCTTTAATTGAAAGGGGTTGCCAAGCTTCCAAATAACTACGAGTTTCCTGAAATATCAGCATATAATTTTTCATCCAATCTTCATGATACTTTCAGGTAATGATCAGTTCACCAATCCAACTTGGCTGCCCAAATTTTGTAATTTGAGGGTGAATCTTTGTTTCCAGAACCAGTTTCGATTTTCAGTTTTTACTCTGATTTCTTCTACATGGATAGATGTAGCTGGAACTCTAAATCAAACACAGATTGTGCTAGCTTCTTGATACTTGACACAGTAGGAGAGTTTTAAGTTCTATCTCTATGATTTGTTTCTTCTTGATGTATCCATAAGCATAGACTGGCGAAAAACACTTTCATTGAAAGGGGTTGCCAAGATTCCAAAAAACGACGAGTTTCCTGAAATTGGAGCATGTATTTTTTTCATCCAATCTTCATGATACTTTCAGGTAATGATCAGTACACCAATCTTACTTGGCTGCCCAAATTTCGTTCTTCTTGGTTGAAGCATTCATTTGCGGTACCAGTTTCAATTTTTAGTTTTCACTGTGTTTTCTCCTATACAGATAAATATAGTTAAAACTCTAAATCAAACACGGTTGGTGCTAGCTTCTTGAAACTTAACAAAATAAAGTAGTTCTAAGTTCTATCTCTATTTTGTTTCCTCTTGCTGTATTCCTAAGCAGAGATTGGCGAAAGACACTTTCGTTGAAAGAGGCTACCAAGCTTCCAAAAAACTACGAATTTCCTGAAATCTCAGGGTATATTTTTTCATCCAATCTTCATGATACTTTCAGGTAATGATCAGTACACCATTCCCAGTTGGCTGCCCAAATTTCATTCTTCTAATTTGAAGCATTCCTTTGCAGTACCAGTTTGGATTTTCAGGTTTCACTCTGTATTCTCCTATATGGACAGATATAATTGGGACTCTGATTCAAACACGGATTGTGCAAGCTTCTTGACACTTGACACAATAAAGTAGTTCTAAGTTCTGTCTCTATGGTTTGTTTTCTCTTGATGTAGCCTTAAGCAAAGACAGGGGAAAAACCATGTCATTGAAAGGGTTTCACATGCTTCCAAAAAACTACGAGTTTCCTGAAACCTCAGCATATATTTTTTCATCCAATCTTCATGATACTTTCAGGTAATGATCAGTACAACAATACCACATGGATGCCAAAATTTCGTTCTTCTAGGTTGAAGCATTCGTTTCAGTAACAGTGTCAATTTTTAGGTTTCACTTTATTTTCTCCTGTATGAATAGATGTAGTTGGAACACTAAATCAAGCACGGTTTGTGCTAGCTTCTTGAAACTTGACAGAATAAAGTAGTTAGAAGTTCTATCTCTATGGTTTGTTTCCTCTTCATGTATCCCGAAGCAGAGACTGGCGAAAAACAGTTTCATTGAAAGGGGTTACCAAGTTTCCAAAAAAATATGAGTTTCCTGAAATTTCAGTATATATTTATTCATCCAATCTCCATGATACCTTCAGGTAATGATCAGATTTACAATCCCACTTGGCTGCCCAAATTTTGTTTTTCTAGCTTGAAGCATTCTTTTGCAGTAACTGTTTTAATTTTATATTTCACTCTGTTTTCTCCTATATGCATAGATGTATTTGGAACACTAAATCAAACACGATTTGTGCTAGCTTCTTGACTTGAAACAATAACGTAGCTCTAAGTTCTATCTCTAGGGTTTGTTTTCTCTTGGTGTAGCCCCAAGCATAGACTGGCGAAATATGCTTTCATTGAAAAAGTTTACCAAGCTTCCGAAAAATACGAGTTTCCTGAAATCTCAGCATATATTTTTGCATCCAAACGTCATGATACTTTCAGGTAATGATCAGTACACGAATCACACTTGGCTGCCCAAATTTCATTCATTTAGTTTGAAGCACTCGTTTGCAGTACCAGTTTGGATTTTCAGGTTTCACTCTGTATTTTACTATATGGATAGATGTAATTGGAACTCTAAAAGAAACACGGATTGTGCTATCTTCTTGATACTTGACACAATAAAGTAGTTCTAAGTTCTGTCTCTATGGTTTGTTTCCTCTTGATGTAGCCCTAAGCATTGACTGGTGAAAAACGCTTTCATTGAAAGGGTTTGCCAAGCTTCCAAATAAAATACGAGTTTCCTGAAATCTCAGCATACATTTTTTCATCCAATCTTCATGATACTTTCAGGTAATGATCACTACACCTATGCCACTAAGCTGCCCAAATTTCGTTCTTCTACCTTGAAGCATCTGTTTGCAGTAAAAGTGTCAGTATTTAGATTTCACTCTGTTTTCTCCTATATGGATAGATGTAATTGGAAATCTAAATCAAACACGGTTTGTGCTAGCTTCTTGCCACTTGACACAAAAAAGCAGTTATAATTTCTATCTCTATGGTTTGTTTCTTGTGATTTAGCCCTACACATAGACTGGCGAAAAACACTTTCAATGAAATGGGTTGCCAAGATTCCAAAAAACTACGAGTTTCCTGAAATCTCAGCATATAATTTTTCATCCAATCTTCATGATACTTTCAGTTAATGATCAGTACACCAATCTTACTTGGCTGCCCAAATTTTGTACTTTTAGGTTGAATCTTTGTTTCCAGAACCAGTTTCGATTTTCAGTTTTTACTCTGATTTCTTCTACGTGGATAGATGTAGCTGGAACTCTAAATCAAACACGGATTGTACTAGCTTCTTGATACTTGACACAGTACGAGAGTTTTAAGTTCTATCTCTATGATTTGTTTCTTCTTGATGTATCCGTAAGCATAGACTGGCGAAAAACAGTTTCATTGAAAGGGGTTTCCAAGCTTCCAAAAAACAACGAGTTTCCTGAAATCTCAGCGTATATATTTTCATCCAATCGTCATGATACTTTCAGGTAATGATCAGTACACCAATCCCACTTGGCTGCCCAAATTTTGTAAATCTAGGTTGCATCATTCGTTTGCAGTACCAGTTTCGAATTTCAGGTTTCACTCTGATTTCTCCTAAATGGATAGATGTTGTTGGAACTGTAAATCAAACACGTATTGTGCTAGCTTCTTGAAACTTGACACACTAGGATAGTTCTAAGTTCTATCTCTATGGTTTGTTTTCTCTGGATGTAGCGCTAAGCAGAGACTGGCAAAAACCACTTTCATTTAAAGGGGTTGCCAAGCATACAAAAATCTAATAGTTTCCTGAAATCTCAGCATTTATTTTTTTCCTCCAATATTCATGATACTTTCAAGTAATGATCAGTAGACCAATCCCACTTGGCTGCCCAAATTTCGTTCTTCTAGCTTGAAGCATTCGTTTACACTATCAGTTTCGATTTTCAGGTTTCACTCTGTTTTCTCCTTTATGGATAGATGTATTTGGAACTCTAAATCAAACACGGTATGTGCTAGCTTCGTAAAGCTTGACAGAATAAAGTAATTCGAAGTTCTCTCTCTATGGTTTCTTTCCTCTTGATGCATATCTAAGCATAGACTGTCGAAAAATGCTTTCATTGAAACGGGTTGTCAAGCTTCCAAGAAAATACGAGTTTCCTGAAATCTCAGCATGTATTTTTGCATCCAATCATCATGATACATTCAGGTAATGATCAGTACACCAATCCCACTTGGCTGCCCAAATTTCATTCTTCTAGTTAGAAGCATTCATTTGCAGTACCAGTTTGGATTTTCAGGTTTCACTGTGTTTTCTGCTATATGGATAGATGTAGTTGGAACTCTAAATCAATGACAGTTTGTGCTAGTTTCTTGAATCTTGACACAAAAAAAGAGTTCTAACTTCTATATCTATGATTTTTTTTTTCTCTTGATGGAGTTCAAAGCATTGACTGGCAAAATATGCTTTCATAGAAAGGGGTTTCCAAGCTTCCCAAAAAGTACGAGTTTCCTGAAATCTCAGTATATATTTTTGCATCCAATCTTCATAATAGTTTCTGGTAATGATCAGTACACCAATCCCACTTGGCTGCCCTAATTTTGTACTTCTAGGTTGAGTCATTCGTTTGCAGTACCAGTTTTGATTTTCAGGTTTCACTCTGATTTCTCCTACATGGATAGATGTTGTTGGAACTGTAAATCAAACACGGTTTGTGCTAGCTTCTTGAAACTTGACACACTCGGAGAGTTCTAAGTTCCATCTCTATAGTTTGTTTGCTCTTGATGTAGCCGTAAGCATAGACTGGCGAAAAACACTGTCATTGAAAGGGGTTGCCAAGCTTCCAAAATATACATGTTTACTGAAATCTCAGCATACATGATTTCATTTAATCTTCATGATACTTTCAGGTAATGATCAGTACACCAATCCCACTTGGCTGCCCAAATTTCATTCTTCTATGTTGAAGCACTTCTTTGCAGTAACAGTTTCAATTTTTAGGTTTCACTCGGTTTTCTTCTATATGAATAGATGTAGTTGCAACTCTATCATACACGGATTGTGCTAGCTATTTGAAACTTGACACATTAGGATAGTTCTACGTTCTATCTCAACTGTTTTTTTCCTCTTGATTTAGACCTAAGCAGAGACTGGCGTAAAACACCTTCATTGAAGCATTCATTTGCAGTAACAGTTTAAATTTTAAGTTTCACTCTGTTTTCTGCTATATTGATAGATGTAGTTGGAACTCTAAATCAAACACGGTTTGTGCTAGCTTCTTGAAACTTGACACAGTAATGTAGTTCGAAGTTCTATTTCTAGTTTTTTGTTTCCTCTTCATGTAGCCCTAAGTAGAGACTGGCGAAAAACAGTTTCATTGAAAAGGGTTGCCAAGCTTCCAAAAAACTACGTTTTTCCTGAATTCTCATCATATTTTTTTTCATCCAATCTTCATGATACTTTCAGGGAATGATCAGGACACCAATCCCACTTGACTACCCAAATTTCGTTTTACTAGGTTGAAGCATTCGTTTGCAGTAACAGTTTCAATTTTTAGGTTTCACTCTGTTTTCTCCTATATGGAGAGATGTAATTAGAACTCTAAATCAAACACGGATTCTGCTAGCTTCTTGGTACTTGACACAGTAATGTAGTTATAAGTTCTCTCTCAGTGGTTTCTTTCTTCTTGATGTCGCCCTAAGCATAGACTGGTGAAAACCGCTTTCATTGAAAGGGGTTGCCAAGCTTCCAAAAAACTACGAGTTTCCTGAAAACTCAGGATATATTTTTTCATACAATCTGCCTGATACTTTCACGTAATGCTCAGTACACCAAATCCACTTGGCTGCCCAAATTTTACTCTTCTAGGTGAAGCAATCATTTGCAGTAATACTATCAAATTTTAGGTTTCACTCTGTTTTCTCCAATATGTCAGTTTTTGTTGGAAATCTAAATCAAACCCGGTTTGTGCTAGTTTCTTGAAACCTGACACAATAAAGTAGTTCTAAGTTCTATCTATGGTTTGTTTTCTCTTGAATAGCCCTAAGCATAGACAGGGGAAAAACACTTTGATTGTAGGGGTTTCCAAGCTTCCAAAAAAATAGGAGTTTCCTGAAATCTCAGCATACTTTTTTTCATCCAATCTTCATGATACTTTCAGGTAATGATCAGTACACCAATCCCACTAAGCTGCCCAAATGTTGTTCTTCTAGCTTGAAGCATTCGTATGCAGTAACAGTGTCAATTTTTAGGTTTCACAGCGTTTTCTCCTGTATGAATAGATGTACATGGATCACTCAATCAAACTCGGTTTCTGCTAGCATCTTGAAACCTGACAGAATAAAGTAGTCCGAAGTTCAATCTCTATGGTTTGTTTCCTCTTCATGTAGCACTAAGCAGAGACTGGCGGAAAACAGTTTCATTGAAAGGGGCTGCTAAGCTTCAAAAAAACTAGGAGTTTCCTGAAAGCTCAGCATATATTTTTTCATCCAATCTTCATGATACTTTTAGGTAATGATCAGTATGACAATCCCACTTGGCTTCCCAAATTTTGTTCTTTTAACTTGAAGCATTCGTTTGCAGAAACAGTTTCAATTTTTAGATTTTACTCTGTTTTCTCCTATATGGATAGATGTAGTTGGAAATCTAAATCAAACAAGGGTTGTGCTACCTTCTTGAAACTAGACACAATAAAGTAGTTCTAAGTTCTATCTCTATGATTTGTTTCCTCTTGATGTAGCCCTAAGCAGAGACTGGCGAAAAACACTTTCATTGAAAGGGGTTGCCAAGATTCCAAAAAACGACAAGTTTCCTGAAATCGCAGCATATATTTTTTTCATCCAATCTTCATGATACTTTCAGGTAATGATCAGTACACCAATCTTACTTGGCTGCCCAAATTTCGTTCTTCTTGGTTGAAGCATTCATTTGCGGTACCAGTTTCAATTTTTAGTTTTCACTGTGTTTTCTCCTATACGGATAAATATAGTTAAAACTCTAAATCAAACACGGTTGGTGCTAGCTTCTTGAAACTTAACAAAATAAAGTAGTTCTAAGTTCTATCTCTATTTTGTTTCCTCTTGCTGTATTCCTAAGCAGAGATTGGCGAAAGACACTTTCGTTGAAAGAGGCTACCAAGCTTCCAAAAAACTACGAATTTCCTGAAATCTCAGGGTATATTGTTTCATCCAATCTTCATGATACTTTCAGGTACTGATCAGTACACCATTCCCAGTTGGCTGCCCAAATTTCTTTCTGCTAAGTTGGAGCATTCCTTTGCAGTACCTGTTTGGATTTTCAGGTTTCACTCTGTATTCTCCTATATGGACAGATGTAATTGGAACTCTAAATCAAACACGGATTGTGCAAGTTTCTTGACACTTGACACAATAAAGTAGTTCTAAGTTCTGTCTCTATGGTTTGTTTTCTTATGATGTAGCCTTAAGCAAAGACAGGGGAAAAACCCTGTCACTGAAAGGGTTTCACATGCTTCCAAAAAACTACGAGTTTCCTGAAATCTCAGCATATATTTTTTCATCCAATCTTCGTGATACTTTCAGGTAATGAAGAGTACACCAATCCCACTTGGCAGCCCAAATTTTGTACCTCTAGCTTGAATCATTCTTTTACAGTACCAGTATCGAATTTCAGGTTTCACTCTGATTTCTCCTATATGAATAGATGTAGTTGGAACTCCATATCAAACATGGCTTGTGCTAGCTTCCTGAAACTGGACACGATAGTATAGTTCTAAGTTGTATCTCTATGGTTTGTTTCCTCTGGATGTAGCCCTAAGAAGAGACTGGAGAAAAACACTTTCATTGAATGGGGTTGCCAAGCTTCCAAAAATCTACGAGTTTTCTGAAACCTCAGCATATATTTTTTCATCCAATCTTCATAATACTTTCAGGTAATGATCAGTACATCAATCCAACTTGGCTGCTCAAATTTCATTCTTCTAGGTTGAAGCATTCGTTTGCAGTAACAGTTTGAATTTTTAGGTTTCACTCTTTTTTCTCAAATATTGATAGATGCAGTTCGAACTCTAAATCAAACACGATTTGTGCTACCTTCTTGAAAATTGACACAATAAATTAGCTCTACGTTCTCTCTCTAAGGTTTGTTTCCTCTTGATGTAGACCTAAGCAGAGACTAACGAAAAACACTTTCATTGAAAGGGGATGGCAAGCTTCCAAAAAACTACAGGCTCCTGAAATCTCAACATGTATTTTCTCATCCAATCTTCCTGATACTTTCAGGTAATGATCAGTATACCAATCCCACTTGGATGCCCAAATTTCATTCTTCTAGGTTGAAGCATTCTTTTTCAGTAACAGTTTAAATTTTTAGGCTAAACTCTGTATTCTCTTATATTGATAGATGTATTTCAAACTATAAATCAAACACGGTTTGTGCTAGCTTCTTGAAACTTGACACAATAATGTAGTTCTACATTCTGTCTCTAAGGTTTGTTTCCTCTTGATGTAGCCCTAAGCAAAGACTGGCAAAAACCACTTTCATTGATAGGGGTTGCCAAGTTTCCAAAAAAATACAGTCTTCTGAAATCTCAGATATATTTTTTCATACAATCTTCCTGATACTCTCAGGTAGGGATCAATACATCACTCCAACTTGGATGCCCAAATTTCTTTCTTCTAGGTTGAAGCATTTGTTTGCAGTAACAGTTTGAATTTTTAGGTTTCACTCTGTTTTCTCCTAAATTGATAGATGTAGTTCGAACTCTAAATCAAACACGGTTTGTGCTAGCTTCTTGAAATTTGACAAAATAAAGCAGTTCTACGTTCTCTCTTTACAGTTTGTTTAATCATGATGTAGCCCAAAGCAGACACTGGCGAAAAACACTTTCAATGAAAGGGGTTGCCAAGTTTCCAAAAAACTACAGCCTCCTGAAATCTCAACATATATTTTTTCATCCAATCTTCATGATACTTTCACGCAATGATCAGTACACCAATCCCAATAGGAGGCTCAAATTTCATTATCTAGGTTGAAGTATTTGTTTGCAGTAACAGTTTGAATTTTTATGTTAAACTCTGTTTTCCTCTTCATTGATAGATGTAGTTCGAACTCTAAATCAAACATAGTTTGTGCTAGCTTCTTGGAGCTTGACACAATAAAGTAATTCTAACTTCTGTCTCTAAGATTTGTTTCCTCTTGATGTAGCCCTAAGCAGAGACTGGCGAAAAACACTTTCATTGATAGGGGTTGCCAATCTTCTAAAAAACTAGAGTCTTCTGAAATCTCAACATATATTATTTGATCCAATCTTTATGATACTTTCAGGAAATAATCAGTACACCAATCCCAATTGGATGCCCAAATTTCATTTTTCTAGGTTGAAGCATTTGTTTTCAGTAACACTATGAATTTTTCGGTTTCACTCTGTTTTCTCTGATAATGATAGTTGTAGTTCGAAGTCTAAATCAAACACAGTTTGTGCTAGCTTCATGGAACTAGACACAATAAACTAGTTCTACATTCTATCTCTAAGGTTTGTTTCCTCTTGATGTAGCCCTAAGCAGAGACTGGCGAAACAAACTTTCATTGATAGGGGTTGCCAAGCTTTCAAAAAACTACAGTCTTCTGAAATCTCAACATATATTTTTTCATCCAATCTTCATGATACTTTCAGGTAATGATAAGTAGACCAATCCCACTTGGATGCCCAAATTTCATTCTCCTAGGTTGAAGCATTCGTTTGCAGTAACAGTTTAAATTTTTATTTTAAACTCTGTTTTCTTCTATATTGATAGATGTAGTTCGAACTCTAAATCAAACACGGTTTGTGCTAGCTTCTTGGAACTTGACACAATAAAGTAGTACTACGTTGTCTCTCAAAGGTTTGTTTCCTCTTGATGTAGACCTAAGTAAAGACTAAAGAAAAACAATTTCTTAGAAAGGGGTTGCCAAGCTTCCAAAAAACTACATTCTCCTGAAATCTCAACATATATTTTTTCATCCAATCTTCATGATACTTTCAGGTAATGATCACTACACCGAGCCCACTTGGATGCCCAAATTTTGTTCTTCAAGGTTTAAGGATATGTTGGCAGTAACAGTTTGAATTTTTAGGTTTCACTCTGTTTTCTCCTATGTTGATAGATGCAGTTGGAACTTAAATCAAACACTGTTTGTGCTAGCTTCTTGAAACTTCACACAATAAAGCAGTTCTACGTTGTATCTCTAAGGTTTGTTTCCGCATATTGTAGCACTAAGCAGACAGTGGCGAAAAACCCTTTCAATTAAAGGGGTTGCCAAGTTTCCAAAAAACTACAGCCTCCTGAAATCTCAACATATATTATTTCATCCAATCTTCATGATACTTTTAGGTAATGATCAGTACACCAATCCACTTGGATGCCCAAATATCGTTCTTCAAGGTTTAAGCATTTGTTTGCAGTAACAGTTTGAATTTTTAAGTTTTACTCTGTTTTCTCCTATATTGATTGATGCAGTTGAAACTCTAAATCAAACACAGTTTGTGCTAGCTTCTTGGAACTTGACACCATAAACTAGTTCTCACCTCTGTCTCTAAGATTTGTTTCCTCTTGATGTAGCCCGAAGCAGAGACTGGCGAAAAACACTTTCATTGATAGGGGTTGCCAAGCTTGCAAAAAACTACAGTCTTCTGAAATATCAACTTATATTATTTCATCGAATCTTCATGATACCTTCAGGTAATAATCCGTACATCACTCCCACTTGGATACCCAAATTTTGTTCTTCTAGGTTGAAGCATTCATTTGCAGTAACAGTTTGAATTTTTAGGGTTCACTCTGTTTTCTCCTATATTGATAGATGTAGTTCGAACTCTAAATCAAACACGGTTTGTGTTAGATAATTGAAACTTGACACAATACAGTAGTTCTACGTTCTATCTCTAAGGTTTGTTTCCTTTTAATGTACACCTAAGCAGATACTAACGGAAAAACATTCATTGAAAGGGGTTGCCAAGTTCCAAAAAACTACAGACTCCTAAAATCTCAACATATATTTTTTCATCCAATTTTCATGATACTTAGAGGTAATGATCAGTACACCATTCCCACTTGGATGCTCAAATTTCATTTTTCTAGGTTGAAGCATTCTTTTGCAGTAACAGTTTGAATTTTTAGGTTAAACTCTGTTTTCTCGTACATTGATAGATGTATTTCGAACTCTAAATCAAACACGGTTTGTGCTAGCTTCTTGAATCTTGACACAAAAAAGTAGTTTCAAGTTCTATATCTAAGGTTTGTTTCTCTTGATGTAGACCTAAGCAGAGACTAACTAAAAACACATTCATTGAAAGGGGTTGCCAAGCTTCCAAAAAACTACAGTCTCCTGAAATCTCAACATATATTTTTTCATTCAATCTTCATGATACTTTCAGGTATTGATCAGTACACCAATCTGATTTGGATGCGCAAATTTCGTTCTTCTAGGGTGAATCATTCGTTTTCAGTAACACTATGAATTTTTCGTTTTCACTCTGTTTTCTCCAATATTGATAGTTGTAGTTCGAAGTCTAAATCAAACACAGTTTTTGCTAGCTTAATGGAACTTGACACAATAAACTAGTTCAACATTCTATCTCTAAGGTTTGTTTTCTCTTGATGTACCCCTAAGAAGAGACTGGCGAAAAACACTTTCATTGACTGGGGTTGCCAAGCTTCCAAAAAACTACAGTCTCCTGAAATATCAACATATTTTTTTTTCATCCAGTCTTCATGATACTTTCATGTAGTGATCAGTACACCAATCCCACTTGGGTGCTCAAATTTCATTCTTCTAGGTTGAAGCATTTGTTTGCAGTAACAGTTTGAATTTTTAGGTTATACTCTGTTTTCTCCTATATTGATAGATGCAGTTGGAACTTTAAATCAAACAAGGCTTGTGCAGGCTTCTTGAAACTTGACACAATAAAGCATTTCTACGTTCTATCTCTAAGTTTTGTTTCCTCTTGATGGAGACCTAAGCAGAGACTAACGAAAAACACTTTCATTGAAATGGTTGCCAAGCTTCCAAAAAACTACAGTGTCCTGAAATCTCAACATATATTTTTTTATCCAATCTTCATGACACTTTCAAGAAATGATCAGTACACCAATACCACTTGAATGCCAAAATTTCCTTCTTCTAGGTTGAAGTATTCGTTTGCAGTAACAGTTTGAATTTTTAGGTTTCACTCTCTTTTCTCAAATATTGATAGATGCAGTTGGAACTCTAAATCAAACACGGTTTGTGCTACCTTCTTGAAAATTGACACAATAAATTAGCTCTACGTTCTCTCTCTAAGGTTTGTTTCCTCTTGATGTAGACCTAAGCAGAGACTAACGAAAAACACTTTCATTGAAAGGGGATGGCAAGCTTCCAAAAAACTACAGGCTCCTGAAATCTCAACATGTATTTTCTCATCCAATCTTCCTGATACTTTCAGGTAATGATCAGTATACCAATCCCACTTGGATGCCCAAATTTCATTCTTCTAGGTTGAAGCATTCTTTTTCAGTAACAGTTTAAATTTTTAGGCTAAACTCTGTATTCTCTTATATTGATAGATGTATTTCAAACGATAAATCAAACACGGTTTGTACTAGCTACTTGAAACTTGACACAATAAAGTAGTTCTACGTTCTGTCTCTAAGGTTTGTTTCCTCTTGATGTAGCCCTAAGCAGAGACTGGCAAAAACCACTTTCATTGATAGGGGTTGCCAAGCTTCCAAAAAAATACAGTCTTCTGAAATCTCAGATATATTTTTTCATACAATCTTCCTGATACTCTCAGGTAGGGATCAGTACATCACTCCAACTTGGATGCCCAAATTTCGTTCTTCTAGGTTGAACCATTTGTTTGCAGTAACAGTTTGAATATTTAGAGTTCACTCTGTTTTCTCCTATATTGATAGATGTAGTTCGAACACTAAATTAAACACAGTTTGTGCTAGCTTCTTGAAACTTGACACAATAAACTAGTTCTATGTTCTATCTCCAATATTTGTTTCCTCTTTATGTAGCCCTAAGCAGAGACTGGCGAAGAACACTTTCATTGATAGGGGTTGCCAAGCTTCCAAAAAACTACAGTCTCCTGAAATCTCAACATATATTTTATCATCCAATATTCCTGATACTTTCAGGTAATGATCAGTACACCACTCCAACTTGGATGCCCAAATTTCGTTCTTCTAGGTTGAAGCATTTGTTTGCAGTAACAGTTTGAATTTTCAGGTTTCATTCTCTTTTCTCCTATATTGATAGATGTAGTTCTAACTCTAAATCAAACACGGTTTGTGCTAGCTTCTTGAAACTTGACACAATAAAGTAGCTCTATGTTCTCTCTCTAAGGTTTGTTTCCTGTTGATGTAGACCTTAGCAGAGACTAACGGAAAACACTTTCATTGAAAGGGGATGGCAAGCTTCCAAAAAACTACAGCCTCCTGAAATCTCAACATGTATTTTCTCATCCAATCTTCCTGATACTTTCAGCTAATGATCAGTACACCAATCCCACTTGGATGCCCAAACTTCATTCTTCTAGGTTGAAGCATTCGTTTGCAGTAACAGTTTGAATTTTCAGGTTAAACTCTGTATTCTCCTGTATTGATAGATGTATTTCGAACTCTAAATCAAACACGGTTTTTGCTAGCTTCTTGAAACTTGAAACAATAAAGTAGTTCTACGTTCTGTCTCTAAGGATTGTTTCCTCTTGATGTATCCCTAAGCAGAGACTGACGAATACCACTTTCATTGATTGGGGTTGCCAAGCTTCCAAACAACTACAGTCTTCTGAAATCTAATCATATATTTTTTCATACAATCTTCCTGATACTTTCAGGTAATGATCCGTACATCACTCTCACTTGGATGCCCAAATTTCGTTCTTCTAGGTTGAAGCATTCGTTTGCAGTAACAGTTTTAATTTTTAGGGTTCACTCTGTTTTCTCCTATATTGATAGATGTAGTTCGAACTCTGAATCAAACACGGTTTGTGCTAGCTTATTGAAACTTGACACAATACAGTAAACCTACGTTCTATCTCTAAAGTTTGTTTCCTTTTTATGAACACCTAAACAGAGACTAACGAAAAATCTTTCATTGAAAGGTGATGCCAAGCTTCCAAAAAACTACAGACTCCTGAAATCTCAACATATATTTTTTCATCCAATTTTCATGATACTTAGAGGTAATGATCAGTATACCAATCCCACTTGGATGCCCAAATTTTATATTTCTAGGTTGAACCATTCATTTGCAGTAACACTTTGAATTTTTAGGTTAATCTCTGTTTTCTCCTACATTGATAGATGTATTTGGAACTCTAAATCAAACACGGTTTGTGCTAGCTTCTTGAATCTTGACACAATAAAGTAGTTTCACGTTCTGTCTCTAAGCTTTGTTTCCTCTTGATGTAGACCTAAGCAGAGACTAACTAAAAACACTTTCCTTGAAAGGGGATGCCAAGCTTCCAAAAAAATACAGTCTCCGGACATCTCAACATATATTTTTTCATCCAATCTTCATGATACTTTCAGGTAATGATCAGTACACCAATCCGATTTGGATGCGCAAATTTCGTTCTGCTAGGTTGAATCATTCGTTTTCAGTAACACTTTGAATTTTTCGGTTTCACTCTGTTTTCTCCTAAATTGATAGATGTAGTTTGAAGTCTAAATCAAACACAGTTTGTGCTAATCTTTGGAACTCGACACAATGAACTAGTTCTAACTTCTGTCTCGAAGATTTGTTTCCTCTTGATGTAGCCCTAAGCAGAGACTGGCGAAAAACACTTTCATTGATAGGGGTTGCGAATCTACCAAAAACTACAGTCTTCTGAAATCTCAACATATATTATTTCATTCAATCTTCATGATAGTTCAGGTAATGGTAAGTACACCAATCCCACTTGGACGCCCAAATATCATTTTTCTAGGTTGAAGCATTCTTTTGCAGTAACAGTTTGAATTTTAAGTTAAACTCTGTTTTCTCCTACATAGATAGATGTAGTTCGACGTCTGAATCAAACACGGTTTGTGCTAGCTTCTTCAATCTTGACACAATAAAGTAGTTTCACGTTCTATCTCATAAGGTTTGTTTCCTCTTGATGTAGACCTAAGCAGAGACTAACGGAAAACACTTTCATTGAAAGGGGATGGCAAGCTTCCAAAACACTACAGTCTCCTGAAATCTCAACATATACTTTTTCATCCAATTTTCATGATACTTTCAGGTTTATGATCAATACACCAATGCCACTTGGATGCCCAAATTTCATTCTTCTAGGTTGAAGCATTCGTTTGCATTAACAGTTTGAATTTTCAGGTAAAACTCTGAATTCTCCTATATTGACAGATGTTATTTGAACTCTAAATTAAACACGGTTTGTGCTAGCTTTTTGAAACTAGCACAATAAAATAGTTCTACGTTCTGTCTCTAAGGATTGTTTCCTCTTGAAGTAGCTCTAAGCAGAGACTGACGAATACCACTTTCATTGATTGGGGTTGCCAAGCTTCCAAAAAACTACAGTCTTCTGAAATCTCAACATATATTTTTTCATACAATCTTCATGATACTTTCAGATAATGATCCGTACATCACTCTCACTTGGATGCGCTAAATTTCGTTCTTCTAGGTTGAAGCATTTGTTTGCAGTAACAGTTTGAATTTTTAGGGTTCTCTCTGTTTTCTCCTATATAGATAGATGTAGTTCGAACTCTAAATGAAACATGGTTTGTGCTAGCTAATTGAAACTTGACACAAAACAGTAGTTCTACATTCTATCTCTAAGGTTTGTTTCCTTTTAATGTACACCTAAGCAGAGACAAACGAAAAAACTTTCATTGAAAGGGGTTGCCAAGCTTCCAAAAAACTACAGACTCCTGAAATCTCAACATAAATTTTTTCATCCAATTTTCATGATACTTTCAGGTAATGATCAGTTCACCAATCCCACTTGGATGCCCAAATTTCGTTCCTCAAGGTTTAAGCATTTGTTTGCAGTAACATTTTGAATTTTTAGGTTTCACTCCGTTTTCTCCTATATTGATAGATGCAGTCGGAACTTTAAATCAAACACTGTTTGTGCTAGCTTCTTAAAACTTGACACAATACAGCAGTTCTACGTTCTATCTCTAAGTTTTGTTTCCTCTTGATGGAGACCTAAGCAGAGACTAACGAAAAACACTTTCATTGAAATCGTTGCCAAGCTTCCAAAAAACTACAGTGTCCTGAAATCTCAACATATATTTTTTCATCCAATCTTCATGATACTTTCAGGAAATGATCAGTATACCAATCCCACTTGGATGCCCAAATTTCGTTCTTCTAGGTTGAAGTATTCGTTTGCAGTAACAGTTTGAATTTTTAGGTTTCACTCTCTTTTCTCAAATATTGATAGATGCAGTTCGAACTCTAAATCAAACACGGTTTGTGCTAGCTTCTTGAAACTTGACACAATAAAGTAGTTCTACGTTCTGTCTCTAAGGTTTGTTTCCTCTTGATGTAGCCATAAGCAGAGACTTGCCAAAACCACTTTCATTGATAGGGGTTGCCAAGCTTCCAAAAAAATACAGTCTTCTGAAATCTCAGATATATTTTCTCATACAATCGTCCTGATACTCTCAGGTAGGGATCAGTACATCAATCCAACTTGGATGCCCAAATTTCGTTCTTCTAGGTTGAACCATTTGTTTGCAGTAACAGTTTGAATTTTTAGGGTTCACTCTGTTTTCTCCTATATTGATAGATGTAGTTCGAACACTAAATTAAACACAGTTTGTGCTAGCTTCGTGAAACTTGACACAATAAACTAGTTCTATGTTCTATCTCCAATATTTGTTTCCTCTTTATGTAGCCCTAAGCAGAGACTGGCGAAGAACACTTTCATTGATAGGGGTTGCCAAGCTTCCAAAAAACTACAGTCTCCTGAAATCTCAACTTATATTTTATCATCCAATATTCCTGACACTTTCAGGTAATGATCAGTACACCACTCCAACTTGGATGCCCAAATTTCATTCTTCTAGGTTGAAGCATTCGTTTGAAGTAACAGTTTGAATTTTCAGGTTAAGTCTGTATTCTCCTGTATTGATAGATGTATTTTGAACTCTAAATCAAACACGGTTTGTTCTAGCTTCTTGAAACTTGACACAATAAAGTAGTTCTACGTTCTGTCTCTATGGATTGTTTCCTCTTGATGTAGCTCTAAGCAGAGACTGATGAATACCACTTTCATTGATTGGGGTTGCCAAGCTTCCAAACAACTACAGTCTTATGAAATCTAAACATATATTTTCTCATACAATCTTCCTGATACTTTCAGGTAATGATCCATACATCACTCTCAATTGGATGCCCAAATTTCGTTCTTCTAGGTTGTAGCATTCGTTTACAGTAACAGTTTGAATTTTTAGGGTTCACTCTGTTTTCTCCTATATTGATAGATGTATTTCGAACTCCAAATCAAACACGGTTTGTGCTAGCTTATTGAAACTTGACACAATACAGTAGATCTACGGTCAATCTCTAAAGTGTGTTTCCTTTTAATGTACACCTAAACAGAGACTTAGGAAAAAACTTTCATTGAAAGGTGTTGCCAAGCTTCCAAAAAACTACAGACTCCTGAAATCTCAACATATATTTTTTCATCCGATTTT
The DNA here is from genome assembly GCF_048772815.1 of Callospermophilus lateralis. NCBI lineage: Eukaryota > Metazoa > Chordata > Mammalia > Rodentia > Sciuridae > Callospermophilus > Callospermophilus lateralis. Next base: position 31,033,858 of record NC_135311.1, on the reverse strand, counting down.
CATGATACTTAGAGGTAATGATCAGTATACCAATCCCACTTGGATGCCCAAATTTTATATTTCTAGGTTGAACCATTCATTTGCAATAACATTTTGAATTTTTAGGTTAAACTCTGTTTACTCCTATATTGATAGATGTATTTAGAACTCTAAATCAAACATGGTTTGTGCTAGTATCTTGAATCTTTACACAATAAATTAGTTTCACGTTCTATCTCTAAAATTTGTTTTCTCTTGATGTAGACCTAAGCAGAGACTAACTAAAAACACTTTCATTGAAAGGGGATGCCAAGCTTCCAAAAAACTACAGTCTCCTGAAATCTCAGCATATATTTTTTCATCCAAACTTCATGATACTTTCAGGTAATGATCAGTACACCAATCCAATTTGGATGCACCAATTTCGTTCTTCTAGGTTGAATCATTCGTTTTCAGTAACACTTTGAATTTTTCGGTTTCACTCTGTTTTCTCCTAAATTGATATCTGTTGTTCGAAGTGTAAATCAAACACAGTTTGTGCTAGACCTTGGAACTTGACACAATAAACTAGTTCTAACTTCTGTCTCTATGATTTGTTTCCTCTTGATGTAGCCCTTAGCAGAGACTTGCAAAAAACACTTTCATTGATAGGGGTTGCAAATCTTCCAAAAAACTACAGTCTTCTGAAATCTCAACATATATTATTTCATCCAATCTTCATGATAGTTCAGGTAATGGTAAGTACACCAATCCCACTTGGATGCCCAAATTTCATTTTTCTTGGTTGAAGCATTCTTTTGCAGTACCAGTTTGAATTTTTAGGTTAAACACTGTTTTCTCCTAAATTGATAGATATAGTTCTTACTCTATATCAAACACGATTTCTGCTAGCTTCTTGAAATTTGACACAATAAAGAAGTTCTATGTACTGTCTCTAAGGTTTGTTTCCTCTTGATGTAGCCCTAAGCAGAGACTGACGAATACCACTTTCATTGATAGGGGTTGCCAAGCTTCCAAAAAACTACAGTCTTCTAAAATTTCAACATATATTTTTTCATCCAATCTTCATGATACTTTCAGGTAGTGATCAGTACACCAATCCCACTTGGGTGCTCAAATTTCATTCTTCTAACTTGAAGCATTTGTTTGCGGTAACAGTTTGAATTTTCAGGTTAAACTCTGTTTTCTCTTATATTGATAGATGCAGTTGGAACTTTAAGTCAAACAAGGTTTGTGCGAGCTTCTTGAAACTTGACACAATAAAGTAGTTCTACGTTCTATCTTTAAGGTTTTTTTTCTCTTGAGGTAGACCTAAGCAGAGACTAACGAAATACACTTTCATTGAAAGGTTTTGCCAAGCTTCCAAAAAACTACAGTGTCCTAAAATCTCAACATATATTTTTTCATCCAATCTTCATGATACTTTCAGGTAATGATCAGTACTCCAATGTGATTTGGATGCCCAAGTTTCCTTCTTCTAGGATGAAGCATTCGTTTGGAGTAACAGTTTGAATTTTTAGATTTCACTGTGTTTTCTCCTATATTGATTGATGTAGTTCGAACTCTAAATTAATCACAGTTTGTGCTAGCTTCTTGGAACTTGACACAATAAACTAGTTCTATGTTCTATCTCTAAGTTTGGTTTCCTCTTGGTGTAGACCTAAGCAGAGACTGGCGAAAAACACTTTCATTGATAGGGGTTGCCAAGCTTCCAAAAATCTACAGTCTCCTGAAATCTCAGCATATATTTTCTCATCCAATATTCCTGATACTTTCAGGTAATGATCAGGACACCACTCCAACTTGAATGCCCAAATTTTGTTCTTCTAGGTTGAAGTATTCGTTTACAGTATCAGTTTGAATTTTTAGGTTTCACTCTCTTTTCTTCTATATTGATAGATGTAGTTCGAAGTCTAAATCAAACACCGTTTGTGCTACCTTCTTGGAACTTGACAAAGTAAACTACTTCTGGCGAAAAACACTTTCATTGATAGGGATAGCCAAGCTTCCAAAAACTACAGTGTTCTGAAATCTCAACATATATTTTTTCATCCAATCTTCATGATACTTTCAGATAGTGATCAGCACACCAATTCCACTTGGGTGCTCAAATTTCATTCTTCTAGGTTGAAGCATTTGTTTGCAGTAACAGTTTGAATTTTAAGGTTAAACTCTGTTTTCTCCTATATTGATAGATGCAGTTGGAACTTTAAATCAAACAAAGTTTGTGCTAGCTTCTTGAAACTTCACACAATAAAGAAGTTCTACATTCTATCTCTAAGGTTTGTTTCCTCTTGATGTAGCACTAAGCAGAGACTGGCAAAAAACACTTAAATTGAAAGGGATTGGAAGCTTTCAAAAAACTAGAGCCTCCTGAAATCTCAACATATATTTTTTCATCCAATCTTCATGATACTTTCAGGTAATGATCAGTACACCAATCCCCCTTGGATGCCCAAATTTCGTTCTTTTAGGTTGAAGCATTTGTTTGCAGTAACAGTTTGAATTTTTAGGTTTCATTCTGTTATATATATATATATATATATATATATATATATATATATATATATATATATATATATATATATACATTGATAGATGTAGTTCAAACTCTAAATCAAACACGGTTTGTGCTAGCTTCTTGAAAATTGACACAACAAAGCAGTTCTACGATCTTTCTCTAAGGTTTGTTTACTCTGGATGTAGCACTAAGCAGACACTGGTGAAAAACCCTTTCATTGAAATGGATTGCCAAGCTTCCAAAATGCTATAGCCTCCTGAAATCTCATCATATATTTTTTTCATTCAATTTTCATGATACTTTCAGGTAATAATCAGTACACCAATCCATGTTGGATGCCCAAATTTCATTTTTCTAGGTTGAAGCATTCTTTGCAGTATAGTTTAAATTTTTAGGTTAAACTCTGTTTTCTCCTACATTGATAGATGTAGTTCGAACCTAAATCAAACACGGTTTGTGCTAGGTTCTTGAAACTTGACACAAGAAAGCAGTTCTACGTTCTATCTCTAAGGTTTGTTTCCTCTTGATCTAGACTTAAGCAGAGACTAACGAAAAACACGTTAATTGAAAGGGGTTGCCATGCTTCCAAAAAACTACAGTCTCCTGATAACTCAACATATATTTTTTCATCCAATCTTCATGATAGTTTCAGGTAATGATCAGTACACCAATCCGATTTAATGAGCAAATTTCGTTATTCTATGTTGAATCACTCGTTTTCAGTAACAGTTTGAATTTTTCGGTTTCACTCTGTTTTCTCCTGTATTGATAGATGTACTTCGAAGTCTAAATCAAACACGATTTGTGTTACCTTCTTGGAACTTGACACAGTAAACAAGTTCTACATTCTATCTCTAAGTTTGTTTCCTCTTGATGTAGCCCTAAGCAGAGATTGGCGAAAAACACTTTCATTGATAGGGGTTGCCAAGCTTCCAAAAAGATACAGTCTTCTGAAATCTCAACAAATATTTTCTCATCCAATCTTACTGATACTTTCAGGTAATGATCAGTATGACATTCAAACTTGGATGCCCATATTTCGTTCTTCTAGGTTGAAGCATTTATTTGCAGTAACAGTTTGAATTTTTAGGTTTCACTCTGTTTTCTCCTATATTGATAGATGTATTTCGAACTCTAAATCAAACACAGTTTGTGCTAGCTTCTTGGAACTTGACAAAATAAACTTGTTCTATGTTCTATCTCTAAGGTTTGTTTCCTCATGATGTAGCACTAAGCAGACACTGGCGAAAAACAATTTCATTGAAATGGTATGCCAAGCTTCCAAAATACTATACCCTCCTGAAATCTCAATATATATTTTTTCATTCAATCTCCATGATACTTTCAGGTAATGATCAGTACACCAATCCCACTTGGATGCCCAAATTTCATTCTTCTAGGTTGAATCATTCGTTTGCAATAACAGCTTGAATTTTTAGCTTAAACTCTGTTTTCTCCTATATTGGTAGATGTAGTTCGAACTCTAAATCAAACACGGTTTGTGCTAGCTTCTTGAAACTTGACACACTAAAGCAGTTCTACATTCTATCTCTAAGAATTGTTTCTCATGATGTAGCACTAAGCAGCCTCTGTCAAAAAACACTTTCATTGATAAGGGTTGCCAAGCTTCTAAAAATCTACATTCTTCTGAAACCTCAACATATATTATTTCATCCAATCTTCATGATACTTTCAGGTAATGATCAGTACACCAATTTCACTTGGATGCCCAAATTTCATTTTTCTAGGTTGAAGCATTTTTTTGCAGTAACAGTTTGAATTTTTAGGTTAAACTGTTTTCTCCTATATTGATAGATGTAATTTGAACTCTAAATCAAACATGGTTTGTGCTAGCTTCTTGAATCTTGCCAAAAATGTAGTTTCACGTTCTCTCTCGAAGGTTTGTTTCCTCTTGATGTAGACCTAAGCAGAGACTAACGAAAAACACTTTCATTGAAAGGGGTTGCCAAGCTTCCAAAAAACTACAGCCTCCTAAAATCTCAACATATATTTTTTCATCCAATCTTCATGATACTTTCAGGAAATGATCAGTATTCCAATCTGATTTGGATTCCCAAATTTCGTTCTTCTAATTTGAAGCATTTGTTTGCTGTAACAGTTTGAATTTTTAGGTTTCACTTTGCTTTTACCTATATTGATAGATGCAGTTCGAACTCTAAATCAAACACGGTTTTTGCTAGCTTCTTGAAACTTGACACAATAAAGCAGTTCTACGTTCTATCTCTAAGGTTTTTTCCTCTTGATGTAGCACTAAGCAGACACTGGCGAAAAACACTTTCATTGAATTGAATTGCCAAGCTTCCTAAATAATATAGCCTCCAGACATCTCAACATATATTTTTTCATCCAATTTTCATGATACTTTCAGGTAATAATCAGTACACCAATCCCACTTGGATGCCCAAATTTCCTTCTGGTAGGTTGAAGTTTTCGTTTGCAGAAACAGTTTGAATATATAGGTTTTTCTCTCTTTTCTCCTATATTGATAGATGTAGATAGAAATCTAAATCAAACACGGTTTGTGTAGCTTCTTGAAAGCTGACACAATAAAGTAGCTTTACATTCTCTCTCTAACGTTTGTTTCATCTTGATGTAGACCTAAGCAGAGACTAAGGAAAAACACTTTCATTGAAATGGGATGGCAAGCTTTCAAATAATTACATCTCCTGAAATCTCAACATATATTTTTTCATCCAATCTTCATGATACTTTCAGGTAATGATCAGTACATCACTTCAACTTGGATGCCGATAATCGTTCTTCTAGGTTGAAGCATTTGTTTGCAGTAACAGTTTGAATTTTTAGGGTTCACTCTGTTTTCTCCTATATGGATAGATGTACTTCGAACTCTAAATCAAACACAGTTTGTGCTAGCTTCTTGAAACTTGACACAATAAAGCAGTTCTATGTTCTATCTCTAAGGTTTGTTTCCTCATGATGTAGCACTAAGCAGACATTCGAGAAAAACACTTTCATTGAAAGGTGTTGCCAAGCTCCCAAAAAACTACAGCCACCTGAAATCTCAACATATATTTTTTCAACAGTCTTCATGATACTTTCAGGTAATTATCAGTACGCCATTCCAACTTGGATGCCCAAATTACGTTCTTCTAGGTTGAAGCATTCGTTTGCAGTAACCGTTGGAATTTTTAGTGTTCACTCTGTTTTCTCCTATATTGATATATGTAGTTCAAACTCTAAATCAAAAACGGTTTCTGCTAGCTTCTTGAAACTTGACACAATAAATCTGTTCTACGTTCTATCTCTAAGGTTTGTTTCCTCATGGTGTAGCACTAAGCAGACACAGGCGAAAAACACTTTTATTGAAATGGATTGCCAATCTTCCAAAATACTATAGCCTCCTGAAATCACAACGTATATTTTTTCATCCAATCTTCATGATACTTTTGGTAATAATCAGTACACCAATCCAACTGTTTGCCCAAATTTCCTTCTTGTAGGTTGAAGTATTCGATTGCAGTAACTGTTTGAATTTTTAGGTTTCACTCTCTTTTCTCCTGTATTGATAGATGTAGTTTGAACTCTAAATCAAACACGGTTTGTGCTCGCTTCTTGAAAATTGACACAAAAATTAGCTCTACGTTCTCTCTCTAAGGTATGTTTCCTCTTGATGTAGATCTAAGCAGAGACTAACGAAAAAGACTTTCAATGAAAGGGGTTGCCAAGCTTCCAAAAAACTACAGTGTTCTGAAATTTCAACATATATTTTTTAATCCAATCTTCATGATACTTTCAGGTAATGATCAGTACTCCAATCTGATTTGGATGCCCAAGTTCTTTCTTCTAAAATGAAGAATTCATTTGCCCTAACAGTTTGAAATTTTAGGGTTCACTCTGTTTCCTCCTATATTGATAGATGTAGTTCGAACTCTAAATCAAACACGGTTTGTCCTAGCTTCTTGGAACTTGACACAATAAGCTAGTTCTATGTTCTGTCTCTAAGGTTTGTTTCATCATGATGTAGCCCTAAGCAGAGACTGGCGAAAAACCCTTTCATTGATAGGGGTTGCCAAGCTTCCAAAAAACTACAGTCTTCTGAAATCTCAACATATATTTTCTCATTAAATCTTCCTGATACTTTAAGGTAATGATCAGTACACCACTCCAACTTGGATGCCCAAATTTTGTTCTTCTAGGTTGAAGCATTCGTTTGCAGTAACAGTTTGAATTTTTAGGTTTCACTCTGTTTTCTTCTATATTGATAGATGCAGGTGGATCTTTAAACCAAACACGGTTTGTGCTTGCTTCTTGAAACTTGATACAATAAAGAAGTTCTTCGTTCTATCTCTAAGGTTTGTATCCTCATGATGTAGCACTAAACAGACACTGGCGAAAAAAACTTTCATTGAAAAGTGTTGCCAAGCTTCCAAAAAACTACAGCCACCTGAAATCTCAACATATACTTTTAACATCCAATCATCATGATACTTTAAGGTAATGATAAGTACACCAATCCCAGTTGGAGGCCCAAATTTCAGTCTTCGAGGTTGAAGTATTTGTTTGCAGTAACAGTTTGAATTTATAGGTTAAACTCTGCTTTCTCCTATATTGATAGATGTAGTTTGAACTCTAAATCACACACGGTTTGTGTTAGCTTCTTGAAACTTGACACAATAAAGCAGTTCTAAGTTCTTTCTCTAAGGTTTGTTTCCTCATGGTGTAGCACTAAGCAGACACTGGCGAAAAATGCTTTCATTGAAAGGGGTGGCCAAGCTTCCAAAAAAACTACAGCCTCCTGAAATCTCAACATATATTTAATCATCCAATCTTCCTTATACTTTCAGGTAATGATTAGTACAAGAACTCCCACTTGGTTGCCAAAATTTCGTTCTTCTAGGTTGAAGCATTTGTTTGCAGTAACAGTTTGAATTTTTAGGGTTCACTCTGTTTTCTCCTATATTGATAGATGTAGTTCGAACTCTAAATCAAACACAGTTTGTGCTAGCTAATTGAAACTTGACACAATAAAGTAGTTCTAAGTTCTATTTCTAAGGTTTGTTTCCTCCTTATGTAGACCGAAGCAGAGACTAACAAAAAAAACTTTCATTGAAAGGGGTTGCCAAGCTTCCAAAAAACTACAGTCTCCTGAAATCTCAACATATATTTTCTCATCCAATCTTCCTGATACTTTCAGGTAATGATCAGTACACCACTCCAACTTGGATGCCCAAATTTCATTCTTCTAGGTTGAAGCATTCGTTTGCAGTAACAGTTTGAATTTTTAGACTTCACTCTGTTCTCTCCTATATTGAAAAATGTAGTTCGAACTCTAAATCAAACAAGTTTCGTGCTTGCTTCTTGATACTTGACACAATACAGTAGTTCTATGTTCTCTCTCTAAGGTTTGTTTCCTCTTGATGTAGACCTAAGCAGAGACTAACGAAAAACACTTTCATTGATAGGGGTTGGCAAGCTTCAAAAAACTACAGCCTCCTGAAATCTCAACATATATTTTCTCATCCAATCTTCCTGATACTTTCAGGTAATGATCAGTACACGACTCCCACTTGGTTGCCCAAATTTTGTTCTTCTAGTTTGAAGCATTAACAGTTTGAATTTTTGGGTTTCACTCTGTTTTCTCCTATATTGATAGATGCAGTTGGAACTTTAAATCAAACGCAGTTTGTGCTAGCTTCTTGAAACTTGACACAATAAAGCAGTTCTAAGTTCTATCTCTAAGGTTTGTTTCCTTATGGTGTAGCACTAAGCAGACAATGGCGAAAAACGCTTTCATTGAAAGGGGTTGCCAAGCTTCCAAAAAACTACAGCTTCCTGAAATCTCAAAATATATTTTTTTCATCCAATCTTCATGATACTTTCAGGTAATGATCAGTACACCAATCCATTTTGTATGCTTAAATTTCGTTCTTCTACGATAAATCATTCGTTTGCAGTAACAGTTTGAATTTTTAGGTTAAACTCACTTTTCTCCTATATTGATAGATGCAGTTGGAACTTTAAATCAAACACGGTTTGTGCTAGCTTCTTAAAACTTGACACAATAAAACAGTTCTACGATCTATCTCTAAGGTGTGTTTCCTCTTGATGTAGACCTAAGCAGAGTCTAACGAAAAACACTTTTCTTGAAAGGGGTTGCCAAGCTTCCAAATAACTACAGTGTCTTGAAATCACAACATATGTTATTTCATCCAATCTTAATTATACTTTCAGGTAATGATCAGTACTCCAATCTGATTTTGGATGCCCAAGTTTCGTTCTTCTAGGATGATGAATTCGATTGTAGTAACTGTTTGAATTTTTAGGTTTCATTGATAGATGTATTTCTAACTCTAAAGCAAACACGTTTTGTGCTGGCTTCTTGAAACTTGACACAATAAGCTAGTTCTACGTTCTATATCAAAGGTTCGTTTCCTCTTGATGTATACCTAAGCAGAAAATGATGAAAAACACTTTCATTAAGTAGAGATTTTCAAAAAACACTTTCATTGATAGGGTTTGCCAAGCTTCCAAAAAACTACAGTCTCCTGAAATCTCAACATATATTTTTTCATCCAATCTTCCTGATACTTTCAGGTAATGATCAACACCACTCCAACTTGGATGCCCAAATTTCGTTCTTGGTTGAAGCATTCGTTTGCAGTAAAAGTTTGAATTTTTAGTTTTCATCTGTTTTCTCGTATATTGATAGACGTAGCCGAACTCTAAATCAAACACGGTTTGTGCTAGCTTCTTGAAACTTGACACAATAAAACATTTCTACGTTCTATCTGTAAGGTGTGTTTCCTCTTGATGTAGACCTAAGCAGAGACTAACAAAACAGACTTTCCTTGAAAGGGGTTGCCAAGCTTCCAAAAAACTACAGTGTCCTGAAATCTCAACATATGTTTTTTTCATCCAATCTTCATGATACTTTCAGGTAATGATCAGTACTCCAATCTGATTTGCATGCACAAGTTTGGTTCTTCTAGGATGAAGAATTCGTTTGCAGTAACAGTTTGAGTTTTTAGGTTAAACTCTGTTTTCTCCTATATTGATAGACGTAGTTCGAACTCTAAATCAAGCACGGTTAGTGCTAGCTTCTTGAAACTAGACACAATAAAGTAATTCCACGTTCTATCTCTAAAGTTTGCTTCCTCTTGATGTAAAACTAAGCAGAGACTAACGAAAAACACTTTCATTGAAGGGGTTGCGAAGCTTCCAAAAACTAGAGTCTCCTGAAATCTCAAAATATATTGATTCATCCAATCTTCATTATACTTTCAGGTAATGATCAGTACACCAATTCCACTTGGATGCCCAAATTTCGTTCTTCAAGGTTTAAGCATTTGTTTGCAGTAACAGTTTGAAATTTTAGGTTTCACTCTATTTTCTTTTACATTGATAGATGTAGTTCGAACTGTAAATCAAACACGGTTTGTGGTAGCTTCTTGAAACTTGACAAAATAATGCAGTTCTATGTTCTGTCTCTAAGGTTTGTTTCCTCATGATGTAGCACTAAGAAGACACTGGCGAGAAACGCTTTCATTGGAAAGGGTTGCCAAGCTTCCAAAAAACTACAGCCTCCTGAAATCTCAACATATGTTTTCATCCAATCTTCATGATATTTTCAGGAAATGATCAGTACACCAATCCCACTTTGAAGCCCAAATTTCATTCTTCTAGGTTGAAGTATTCATTTGCAGTATCAGTTTCAATATTTAGGTTAAACTCTGTATTCTCCTATATTGTTAGATGTAGCTCGAACCCTAAATCAACCACGGTTTGTGCTAGCTTCCTGGAACTTGACACATCAAAGCAGTTCTACGTTCTGTCTCTAAAGTTTGTTTTGTCTTGATGTAGACGTTACAGAGACTAACGAAAAACAATTTCATTTAAAGGTTATGCCAAGATTCCAAAAAATGACAACCTCCAGAAATCTCAACATATATTTTTTCATCCAATCTTCATGATACTTTTAGGAAATGATCAGTACTCCAATCTGAATTGGATGCCCAAATTTTGTTTTTCTAGGATGAAGCATTCGTTTGCAGTAACAGTTTGAATTTTTAGGTTTCACTCTGTTTTCTCCTACATTGATAGACGTAGTTCAAACTCTAAATCAAACACGGTTTGTGCTAGCTTCTTGAAACTTGACACAATAAAGCAGTTCTACGTTCTATATCTAAGGTTTGTTTTTTCTTGATGTAGCACTAAGCAGACACTGGCAAAAAACACTTTCATGAAAGGGATTGCCAAGCTTCCAAAAAACTAGAGCCTCCTGAAATCTCAACATACATTTTTTCATCCAATCTTCATGATACTTTAAGGTAATGATAAGTACACCAATCCCACATTGAGGCCCAAATTTCAGTCTTGGAGGTTGAAGTATTCGTTTCCAGTAACAGTTTGAATTTATAGGTTAAACTCTGTTTTCTCCTAAATTGATAAATATAGTTCGAAATGTAAATCAAACACGGTTTTTGCTAGGTTCTTGAAACATGACACAATAAAGTAGTTCCACGTTCTATCTCTAAGGTTTGTTTCTCGTGATGTACCCCTAAGCAGAGAAGGGCAAAAAACGCTTTCATTGATAGGTGTTGTGAAGCTTCCAAAAAACTACAGTCTTCTGAAATCTCAACATATATTTTCTCATCCAATCTTTCTGATACTTTCAGGTAATGATCAGTACACCACTCCCACTTGGTAGCCCAAATTTCGTTCTTCTAGGTTCAAGCATTTGTTTCCAGTAACAGTTTGAATTTGGGGGTTTCATTCTGTTTTCTCCTATAATAATAGATGCAGTTGGAACTCTAAATAAAACTCGGTTTGTGCTAGCTTCTTGAAACTTCACACAATAAAGTAGTTCCACGTTATATATCTAAGGTTTCCTTCCTCTTGATGAGACCTAAGCAGAGACTAACGAAAAACATTTTCATTGAATGGGGTTGCCAAGCTTCCAAAAAACTAGAGCCTCCTGAAATCTCAACATAAGTTTTTTCATCCAATCTTCATGATTCTTTAAAGTAATGATAAGTACACCAATCCCACTTGGAGGCCCAAATTTCAGTCTTCAAGGTTGAAGTATTCGTTTGCAGTAACAGTTTGAATTTATAGGTTAAACTCTGTTTTCTCCTATATTGATAGATGTAGTTCGAACTCTAAATCAAACACGGTTTGTGCTAGCTTCTTGAAACTTCACACAATAAAGTAGTTCCACGTTCTGACTCTAAAGTTTGTTTCATCTTGATGTACCCCTAGCAGAGACTGGTGAAAAACGCTTTCATTGATAGGTGTTGCGAAGCTTCCAAAAAACTACAGTCTTCTGAAATCTCAACATATATTTTCTCATCCAGTCTTTCTGATAATTTCAGGTAATGAACAGTACACCACTCCGACTTGGTTGCCAAAAATTTCGTTCTTCTAGGTTGAAGACTTTTTTTGCAGTAACAGTTTGAATTTTTGGATTTCACTCTGTTTTCTCCTATATTGATAGATGTAGTTCGAACACTAAATCAAACACGGTTTGTGCTAGCTTCTTGATACTTGAAACAATAAACCAGTTCTAAGTTCTATCTCTATGGTTTGTTTCCTCCTGATGTAGCACTAAGCAGACACTGGCGAAAAACACTTTCATTGAAAGGGGTTGAAAGCTTCCAAAAAACTACAGCCTCCTGAAATCCCAACATATATTTTTTCATCCAATCTTCATGATACATTAAGGTAATGATAAGTACACCAATCCCACTTGGAGGCCAAAATGTCAGTCTTTGAGGTTGAAGTATTCGTTTGCAGTAACAGTTTGAATTTATAGGTTAAACTCTGTTTTCTCCTTTATTGATAGATGTAGTTCGAACTCTAAATCAAACACGGTTTGTGCTAGCTTCTTGAACCTTGAGACAATGAAGTAGTTCCACGTTCTAACTCTAAGGTTTGTTTCCTCTTGATGTAGACCTAAGCAGAGACTAACGAAAAAAGCCTTCATTGAAAAAGGTTGTCAAGCTTCAAAAAAAATACAGTCTCCTGAAATCTCAACATAGGTTTTTCATCCAGTCTTCATGATACTTTCAGGTAATGATCAGTACTCCAATCTGATTTGGATGCCCATGTTTCATTCTTCTAAGATGAAGAATTCGTTTGCAGTAACAGTTTGAATTTTTAAGTTTCACTCTGTTTTCTCCTATATTGATAGATGTAGTTCGACTCTAAATCAACCACAGTTTGTGCTAGCTTCTTGAAACTTGACACAATAAAGTAGTTCCACGTTCTATCTCTAAGGTTTGCTTCCTCTTGATGTAAACCTAAGCAGAGACTAACAAAAAACACTTTCATTGAAAGGTGTTGCCAAGCTTCCAAAAAACTACAGTCTCCTGAAATCTCAAAATATATTTTTTCATCCAATCTTCATGATACTTTCAGGTAATGATCAGTACACCAATCCGTTTTGGATGCGCAAATTTCGTTCTTCTAGGATGAATCATTCGTTTGCAGTAACAGTTTGAATTTTTAGGTTAAACTCTATTTTCTCCTATATTGATAGATGCAGTTGGAAATTTAAATCAAACACGGTTTGTGCTAGCTTCATGAAAATTGACACAATAAAACAGTTCTACGTTCTATCTCTAAGGTGTGTTTCCTCTTGATGTAGACCTAAGCAGAGGCTAACGAAAAACACTTTCTTTGAAAGTGGTTGCCAAGCTTCCGAATAACTACAGTGTGCTGAAATGTCAACATATATTTTTTCATCCAATCTTCATGATAGTTTCCAGGAATGATCAGTACTCCAATCTATTTGAATCCCCAAGTTCCATTCTTCTAGGATGAAGAATTCGTTTGCAGTAACAGTTTTAATATTTAGGTTTCACTCTGTTTTCTCGTATATTGATAGATGTATTTCAAACTCTAAATCAAACACGGTTTGTGCTAGCTTCTTGAAAGTTGACACAGTAAAGTAGTTCTAAGTTCTGTCACTAATGTTTGTTTCCTCTTGATGTAGCCCTAAGCAGAGACTGGTGAAAACCACTTTCAGTGATAGGGGTTGCCAAGCTACAAAAAACTACAGTCATCAGAAATCTCAACATTTATTTTTTCATCCAATCTTCATGAAACCTTCAGGTAATGATCAGTACACCAATCCCACATGTATTCCCAAATATTGTTCTTCTAGGTTAAAGCATATGTTTGCAATAACAGTTTGAATTTTTACGTTTCACTCTGTTTTCTCCTATATTGATAGATGCTGTTGGAACTTTAAATCAAACACGGTTTGTGCTAGCTTCTTGAAACTTGACACAATAAAGCAGTTATAAGTTCTATCTCTAAGGTTTGTTTCCCTATGATGTAGCACTAAGCAGACACTGGCGAAAAACGCTTTCATTGAAAGGGGTTGCCAAGTTTCAAAAAAACTACAGACTCCTGAAATCTCAACATATATTTTTTTGTCCAAACTTTATGACATTTTAAGGTAATGATAAGTACCCAATTCCACTTGGAGACTCAAATTTCAGTCTTTGAGGTTGAAGTATTCGTTTGCAGTAACAGTTTGAATTTTTAGGTTAATCTCTGTTTTCTCCTATATTGATAGATGTAGTTCGAACTTTAAATCAAACACCGTTTGTGATAGCTTCTTGAAACTTGACACAATAAAGTAGTTCCATATTCTATCTCTAAGGTTTCCTTCCCTTGATATAAACCTAAGCAGAGAGTAACTAAAAACACTTTCATTAAAAGGGGTTGCCAAGCTTCTAAAAAACTACAGTCTCCTGAAATCTCAATATATATTTTTAATCCAATCTTCATGATACTTTCAGGTAATGATCAGTACACCAATTCGATTTGGATGCGCAAATTTTGTTCTTCTAGGATGAAGAATTCGTTTGCAGTAACAGATTGAAATTTTAGGTTTCACTCTGTTTTCTCCTATATTGATAGATGTAGTTCGAACTCTAAATCAAACACGGTTTGTGCTAGCTTCTTGAAACTTGACACAATAAGCTAGTTCTATGTTCTATATCTAAGGTTTGTTTCCTCTTGAAGTACCCCTAAGCAGAGACTGGCGAAAATCGCTTTCTTTGATAGGGGTTGCCAAGCTTCCAAAAAGCTACAGTCTCCTGAAATCTCAACATATATTTTTTTAATCCATTCTTCATGACACTTTTAGTTAAAGATCAGCACACCAATCCGATTTGGATGAGCAAATTTTGTTCTTCTAGGATGAATCATGTGTTTGCAGTAACAGTTTGAATTTTTAGGTTTCACTCTGTTTTCTTCTATATTGATAAATGCAGTTGGAATTTAAATCTAACAAGGTTTGTGCTAGCTTCTTGAAACTTGACACAATAAAGCAGTTCTAAGTTCTATTTCTAAGATTTGTTTCCTCTTGATGTAGACCTAAGCAGACACTGGCGAAAAACAATTTCATTGAAAGGGGTTGTGATGAATCCAAAAAACGACAGCCTCTTGAAATCTCAACATACATTTTTTCATTCAATCTTCATGATACTTTCAGGTAATGATCAGTACACCAATCCCACTTGGATGCCCAAATTTCATTCTTCTAGGTTGAAGCATTCGTTTGCAGTAACATTTTGAAATTTTAGGTTAAAGCTGTTTTCTCCTATATTGATAGGTGTAGTTCGAACTCTAAATCAAACACTGTTTGTGCTAGCTTGTTGAAACTTGATACAATAAAGTAGTTCTACATTCTGTCTCTAAGGTTTATTTCCTCTTGATGTAGCCCTAAGAAGAGACTAACGAAAAACACTTTCATTGATAGGGGTTGCCAAGTTTCCAAAGAACTACATTCTCCTGAAATCTCAACATATATTTTTTTATCCAATCTTCATGACACTTTTTGGTAATGATCAGCACACCAATCCGATTTGGATGCGCACATTTCGTTCTTCTAGGATGAATCATTCGTTTTCTGTAACAGTTTGAATTTTTAGGTTTCACTCGATTTTCTCCTATATTGATAGATGTAGTTCGAACTCTAAATCAAACACGGTTTGTGCTAGCTTCTTGAAACTTGACACAATAAACTAGTTCTACCTTTTGTCTCTAAGTTGTTATTCCTCTTGATGTAGCCCTAAGAAGAGACTGGCGAAAAACACTTTCATTGATTGGGGTTGCAGTAACAGTTTCAATTTATAGGTTTCACTCTGTTTTCTCCATATTGATACATGTAGTTGGAACTCTAAATCGAACACGGTTTGTGCTAGCATCTTTAAACTTGACACAAATAAAGTAGTTCTACGTTCTATCTCTAAGGTTAGATTCCTCTTCATGTAGCCTTAAGCAGAGACTGGTAAATAACACTTTCATTGAAAGGGGTTGCCAAGCTTCCATAAAACTACAGTCTCCTGAAATCTCAACATCTATTTTTTCATCCAATCTTTATGAGACTTTCAGGTAACGATCAGTACACCAATCCCACTTGGATGCCCAAAATTATTCTTCTAGGTTGAAGCATTCGTTTGCAGTAACAGTTTGAAGTTTTAGGTTTCACTCTGTTTTCTCCATATTGATAGATGTAGTTGGCACTCTAAATCAAACACGGTTTGTGCTAGCTTCTTGAAACTTGACACAATAAAGTAGTTCTACGTTCTATCTCTAAGGTTCGTTTCCTCTTGATGTAGACCTAAGCAGAGACTAAGGAAAAACACTTTCATTGAAAGGGGTTGCCAAGCTTCCAAAAACTACAGCTTCCTGAAATCTCAACACATATTTTTACATTGAATCTTCGTGATACTTTCAGGTAATGATCAGTACACCAATCCCACTTGGAGAGCCAAATTTCATTCTTCTAAGTTGAAGCATTTGTTTGCAGTAACAGTTTGAATTTTCAGGTTAAACTCAGTTTTCTTCTATATTGATAGATGTAGTTCGAACTCTAAATCAAACACGGTTTGTGCTAGCTTCTTGAAACTTGACACAAAAAAGTAGTTCTACATTCTATCTCGAAGGTTCGTTTCCTCTTGATGTAGACCTAAGCAGAGACTAACGAAAAACACTTTCATAGATAGGGGTTGCCAAGCTTACAAATAACTACAGTCTCCTGAAATCTCAACATATATTTTTAAATCCAATCTTCATGATCCTTTCAGGTAATGATCAGTACACCAATCCGATTTTGATGCCCAAATTTCGTTCTTTTAGATTGAAGCATTCGTTTGCAGTAAGAGCTTGAATTTTTAGGTTTCACTCTGTTTTCTCCTATGTTGATAGATGTAGTTCAAACTCTAAATCAAACACGGTTTGTGCTAGCTTTTTGGAACATGATACAATAAACTAGTTCTACCTTTTTTCTCTAAGGTTTGTTTGCTCTTGATGTAGCCCTAAGCAGAGACTGGCAAAAAACCCTTTCATTGATAGGGGTTGCCAAGATTCCAAAAAACTTCAGTCTTCTGAAATCTCAACATATAATTTTTCATCCAATCTGCATGATACTTTCAGGAAATGATCAGTACACCAATCCCACATGGATGCCCAAGTTTCATTCTCCTAGATTGAGGCATTCGTTTGCAGTAACATTTTGAATTTTTAGGTTAAACTCTGTTTTCTTTTATATTGATAGATGTAATTCGAACTCTGATCAAACACGGTTTGTGCTAGCTTCTTGAGTCTTGAAACAATAAATTAGTTCTACGTTTTATCTCTAAGGTTGTTTTCTCTTGATGTAGACCTAAGCAGAGACTAACGAAAAACACTTTCATTGAAAGGGGTTGTCAAGCTTCCAAAAAACTACAGTCTCCTGAAATCTCAAGATGTATTTTTTCATCCAAACTTCATGATACTTTCAGGTTATGATCAGTACACCAATAGATTTGGATGCCCAAATTTCGTTCTTCTAGGATGAAGCATTAATTTGCAGTAACAGTTTCAATTTTTAGGTTTCACTCTGTTTTATCCTACATTGATAGATGTAGTTCGAACTCTAAATTAAACACGGATTCTGCTAGCTTCTTGATTTTGACACAATGAAGTAGATTTAGGTTCTATCTCTAAGGTTTGTTTACTCTTGATGTAGACCTAAGCAAAGTCTAACGAGAAACACTTTCATTGAAAGGAGTTGCCAAGCTTCCAAAAAACTACAGTCTTCTGAAATCTCAACGTATTTTTTTTCATCCAATTCTCATGATACTTCAGGTAATGATCAGTACACCAATACCACTTGGATGCCCAAATTTCATTCTTCTTGGTTGAAGCATTCGTTTGCAGCAACAGTTTGAATTTTTAGGTTTCATTCATTTTTCTCCATATTGATAGATGTCGTTGGAACTCTAAATCAAACAAGGTTTGTGCTAGCTTCTTGAAACTTGACACAATAAAGTAGTTCTACATTCTGTCTGTAAGGATAGATATCTCTTCATGTAGCATTTAGCGGAGAGTGGTGAATAACACTTTAATTTAAAGCGGTTGACAAATTCCATAAAACTATAGTCTCCTGAAATCTCTACATATATTTTTTCATCCCATCATCATGATACTTTCAGGTAATGATCAGTACACGAATCCCACTTGGATGCCCAAATTTCGTTCTTCCAAGTTGAAGCATACATTTGCAGTAAAAGTTTGAATTTTTAGGTTTCACTCTGTTTTCTCCATACTGATAGATGTATTTGGAACTCTAAATCAAAGACAGTTTGTGGTAGCATCTTGAAACTGGGCAAAAAAAGTAGTTCTATGTTGTATCTTTATGTTTCAGTTCATCTTGATGTAGACCTAAGCAGAGATTGGGGAATAACACTTTCATTGAATGGGCTTGCCAAGCTTCCATAAAACTGCAGTCTCCTGAAATCTCAACATCTATTTTTTCATCCAATCTTTATGATACTTTCAGGGAATGATCAGTACACCAATTTCACTTGGATGCCCTAATTTCGTTCTTCTAGGTTGAAGCATTCGTTTGCAGTAACAGTTTGAATTTTTAGGTTTCACTCTATTTTCCCCATATTGATAGATGTAGTTGGAGCTCTAAATCAAACACGGTTTGTGCTAGCTTCTTGAAACTTGACACAATAAAGTAGTACTACGTTCTATTTCTAAGTATTGTTTCCTCTTGATGTAGACCTAAGCAGAGAATGACGAAAAACACTTTCATTGAAATTGGTTGCCAAGCTTCCAAAAAACTACAATCTCCTGAAATATCTACATGTTTTTTTTCCTCCAATCTTCATGATATTTTCAGGTAATGATCAGTACACCAATTCCACTTGGATGCCCAAATTTTGTTCTTCTAGGTTTAAGAATTCGTTTGCAGTAACATTGAATTTTTAGGTTTCACACTGTTTTCTCTATATTGATAGATGTAGTTGAAACTCTAAATAAAACATGGTTTGTGCTACATTCTTGAAACTTGACAGAATAAGTAGTTCTACGTTCTATCTCTAAGGATTGTTTCCTCTTTATGTACCCTTAAGTAGAGACTGGTGAATTACACTTTAATTGAAATGGGTTGCCAAGCTTCCATAAAACTAGAGTCTCCTGAAATATCAACATATTTTTTTCATTCAATATTCATGATACTTTCAGGTAATGATGAGTACAAGAATCCCACTTGGAAGCCCAAATTTCGTTCTTCTAGGTTGTATCGTTCGTTTGCAGTAATAGCTTGAATTTCTAGGTTTCACTTTGTTTTCTCCATATTGATAGATGTAGTTGGAACTCGAAATCAAACACGGTTTGTGCTAGCTTCTTGAAACTTGACACAATAAAGTAGTTCTACATTCTGTCTCTAATGTATGTTTCCTCATGATGTAGCCTTAAGCAGAGACTGGTGAATAAAGCTTTCATTGACAGGGGTTTCCAATCTTCCATAAAACTACAATCTCCTGAAATCTCAACATCTATTTTTTCATCCAAACTTCATGATACATTCAGGAAATTATTAGTACACCAATCCCACTTGGATGTCCAAATTTTGTTCTTCTAAGTTGAAGCATTCGTTTGCAGTACAGTTTGAATTTTTAGGTTTCTCCCTGTTTTCTCCATATTGATAGATATAGTTGGAACTCTAAATCAAACACGGTTTGTGCTAGCTTCTTGAAACTTAACACAATAAAGTATTTCTATGTTCTATCTATAGGGTTGGTTCCTCTTGGTGTAGACCTAAGCAGAGAGTGACAGAAAACACTTTCATTGAAATGGGTTGCCAAGCTTACAAAAAACTAAAGTCTTCTGAAATCTCAACACAAATTTTTTATCCAATCATCATGATACTTTCAAGTAATGATCAGAACATGAATTCAACCTGGATGCCCAAATTTCATTCTTCTAGGTTGAAGCATACGTTTGCAGCAACAGTTTGAATTTTTAGGTTTCACTCCGTTTATCTATAGTGATAGATGTAGTTGGAACTCAAAATCAAACACAGTTTGTGCTAGCTTCTGGAAAGTTGACACAATAAAGTATTTCTACGTTTTATCTCTAAAGTTTGTTTCCTCTTGATGTAGACCTAAGCAGAGAATGAAGAAAAACACTTTCATTGAAATGGGTTACCAAGCTTCCAAAAACCTACAGTCTTCTGAAATTTCAACATATAGTTTTTTATCCAATCTTCATGATACTTTCAGGTAATGATCAGTACACAAATCCCACTTGGACGACACAATTCCTTTCTTCTAGGTTGAAGCATTCGTTTGCATTAACAGTTTGAATTTTTAGGTTTCACTCTGTTTCTCCATATTTATAGATGTCGTTTTAACTCTAAATCAAACACGGTTTGTGCTAGCTTCTTGAAACTTGACACCAGAAAGTAGTTTTATGTTCTATCTCTAAGGTTTGTTTCCTCTTGATTTAGTCTTAAGTAGACACTGGTGAATAAAACTTTCTTGAAAGTGGTTGCCAAGCTTCCATAAAACTTCAGTCTCCTGAAATCCCAACATATATTTTTTCATCGAATCTTTATGATACTTTCACGTAATGATCAGTACACCAATCTCACTTGGACGCCCAAATATTGTTCTTCGTAGTTGAAGCATTGGTTTGCGGTAACGGTTTGAATTTTTAGGTTTCACTCCATTATCTCCATATTGATAGATGTAGTTGGAACTCTAATTCAAACACGATTTGTGCTAACTTCTTGAAACTTGACACAAGAAAGTAGTTCGACGTTCTATCTCTAAGGTTTGTTTCCTCATGATGTAGCCATAAGCGGAGAGTGGTGAATAACACTTTCATTGAAAGGGTTTGCCAAGCTTCCATATAATTTGAGTCTCCTGAAATCTCAACATAATTTTTTTATCCAATCATCATGATACTTTAAGGTAATGATCAGTACACCAATCCCACTTGGATGCCCAAATTTCGTAATTCTTGGATGAAACATGCGTTTTCAGTAACAGTTTTACATTTTAGGTTTTACACTGTTTTCTCCTATATTGAAATATGTACTTGGGACCTAAATCAAACACGGTTGTTCCTAGCATCGTGAAACTTGACACAATACAGTAGTTGTACGTTCTATCTTCATGTATTGTTTCCTCTTGATGTAGACCTAAGCAGAGAATGACGAAAAACACTTTCATTGAAATGGGTTAGCAAGCTTTCAAAAAACTACTGTTCATGAAATCAAATCATATGTTTTTTCATTCAATCTTCATGATACTTTCAGGTAATGATCAGTAAACCATTCCCACTCGGACACATAAATTTCCTTTTTCTATGTTGAAGCATTCGTTTGCAGTAACAGTTTGAATTTTTAGGTTTCACTCTGTATTCTCCTATATAGATAGATATAGATGGAACACTAAATCAAACACGGTTGTTGCTACCACTTTGAAACTTGACACAATAAAGTAGTTCTACGATCTATCTCTAAGGGTTGGTTCCTCTTGATGTAGCCTTACACAGACACTGGTGAATAGCACTTTCGTTGAAAGGGGTTGTCAAGCTTTCATAAAACATCAGTCTCCTGAAATCTCAACATACATTTTTTCATCCAATATTCACGATTCTATCAGGTAATGATCATACACCAATCCAAATTGGATGCTCAGAGTTCGTTCTTGTCGGTTGAAGCTTTCTTTTGCACTAACAGTTTGAATTTTCAGGTATCACTCTGTTTTCTCCTATATTGATAGATGTAGTTGGAAATCTAAATCAAACACGGTTGTTGCTAGCATCTTGAAACTTGACACAATAAAAGAGTTCTTCATTCTATCTCTAAGGTTTGTTTCCTCTTTATGTAGCCTTACGCAGAGATTGGTGAATAACACTTTCATTGAAAGGGGTTGCCAAGCTTCTAAAAAACTATAGTCTCCTGAAATATCAACATATATTTTTTCATCCAATCCTCATGATACTTTCAGGTAATGATCAGTACAACAATCCCACTTGGACGCCCAAATTCTGTTCTTCTAGGTTGAAGCATTCGTTTGCAGAAAACAGTTTGAATTTTTGGTTTCGCTCTCTTTTCTCCTATATTGATAGATGTAGTTGGAACTCTACATCAAACACAGTTTGTGCTAACTTCTTGAAACTTGACACAATAAAGTATTTCTACGTTGTATCTCTAATGTTTGTTTTTTCTTTATGTAGACATAAGCAGAGAATGACGAAAAACACTTTCATTGAAATGAGTTGCCAAGCTTCCAAAAAACGACAGTCTCCAGAAATCTCAATATAAATTTTTTATCCAATCATCATGATACTTTCAGGTAATGATCAGTAAACTAATCTCACTTGGACGCCCAAATTTCGTTCTTCTAGGTTGAAACATTCGTTTGCAGTAACAGTTGAATTTTTAGGTTTCACTCTGTTTACTCCATATTGATAGATGTAATTGGAACTCTAAATCAAACACGGTTTGTGCAAGCTAGTTGAAACGTGACACAATAAAGTATTTCTAAGTTCTATCTCTAAGATTTGTTTTTTCTTGATGAAGACTTAAGCAGTGAATGACGAAAAGCACTTTCATTGAAATGAGTTGCCAAGCTTCCAAAAAACGACAGTCTCCTGAATTCCCAACATAAATTTTCTATCAAATAATCATGATACTTTCAGGTAATGATCAGAACACCAATCCAACTTGGATGCCCAAATTTCGTTCTTCTAGATTGAAGCATTCGTTTGCAGTAAGAGTTTGAATTTTTAGGTTATACTCTGTTATCTAATATATTGATAAATGTATTTGGGACTCTAAATCAAACATGGTTGTTGCTAGCATATTGAAATATGACACAATAAAGTAGTTCTTCATTCTATCTTTATGTTTTTTCCCTCTTGAAGTACACCTAAGCAGAGAATGATGAAAAACACTTTCATTGAAATGGTTTGCCAAGCTTCAAAAAAAACTACAGTCTCCTGAAATCTCATCATCTATTTTTTCATCCAATATTCATGATTTTTTCAGGTAATGATCAGTACACCAATCCCCCTTGGACGCCCAAATTTAGTTCATCTAGTTTGAAGCATTCGTTTGCAGTAACAGTTTGAATTTTTAGGTTTCACTCCGTTTTCTCCATATTGATAGATGTAGTTGGGACTTTAAATCAAACACAGTTGTTGCTAGCATCTTGAAACTTTACACAATATAGTGGTTCTACGTTCTATCTTTATGTTTTGTTTCCTCTTCCTGTAGACCTAAGCAGAGAATGACGAAAACCTCTTTCATTGAAATGGGTTGCCAAGCTTCCAAAAAACTAGAGTCTCCTGAAATCTGAACATATATATTTTATCCAATATTCATGATACTTTCAGGTAATGGTCAGTACACCAATCCCACTTGGATGCCCAAATTACGTTCTTCTACATTGAAGCATTTGTTTGCAGTAACAGTTTGAATTTTTAGGTTTCACTTTGTTTTCTCCTATATTGATAGATGTAGTTAGAACTCTAAATCAAACATGGTTGTTGCTGACATCTTGAAACTTGACACAATAAAGTAGTTCTACGTTCTATCTCTAAGTTTAGATTTCTCTTGAAGAAGCCTTACGCAGAGACTGGTGAATATCACCTTCATTAAAAGGGATTGCCAGGCTTCCAATAAACTTCAGTCTCCTGAATCTCAACATATATTTTTTCATCTTATCTTCATGATATTTTCAGGTAATGATAAGTACACCAATCCCACTTGGATGCCCAAATTTCGTTCTTCTTAGTTGAATCATTCATTTGCGGTAACAGTTTGAATTTTTAGGATTCACTCCGTTTTCTCTAATATAGATAGATGTTGTTGGAACTCTATATTAAACACGGTTTGTGCTAACTTCTTGAAACTTGACACAATAAAGTATTTCTGCATTGTATCTCTAATGTTTGTCTTTTCTTGATGTAGACCTCAGCAGAGAATGACGAAAAAAACTTTCATTGAAAAGGTTTGCCAAGCTTCCAAAAGACGAGAGACTCCTGAAATCTCAACATAAATTTTTTATCCATTCATCATGATACTTTCAGGTAATGATCAGAACACCAATCCCCCTTGGATGCCCAAAATTTGTTCTTCTAGGTTGAAGCATTCGTTTGCAGTAACAGTTGGAATTTTTAGGTTTCACTCTGTTTTCTCCTATATTGATAGATGTAGTTGGGACTTTAAATCAAACACGGTTGTTGCTAGCATCTTGAAACTTTACACAACATAGTAGTTCTATGATCTATCTTTGTGTTTTTTTTCCTCTTCATGTAAACCTAAGCAGAGAATGAGAAAAAACTCTTTCATTGAAATGGGTTGCCAAGCTTCCAAAAAACTATAGTCTCCTGAAATCTCAACATATATTTTTTTTCATCCAATCTTCATGATACTTTCAGGTAATGATCAGGACACCAATACCACTTGGAAGCCCAAATTTCGTCTTTCTAGTTTGAAGCATTCTTTTGCAGTAACAGTTTAAATTTTAGGTTTCACTCTGTTTTCTCCATATTGATAGATGTCGTTGGAACTCTAAATCAAACACAGTTTGTGCTAGCTTCTTGAAACTTGACACAATAAAGTATTTTAACCCTCTATCTCAGACGTTTGTTTCCTCTTGATGTAGCTTATGCAGAGACTGGTGAATAATTCTTTCATTGAAAGGGGTTGCCAAGCTTCCATAAAACTTCAGTCTCCTGAAATATCAACATATATATTTTGATCCAAACTTAATGACACTTTCAGGTAATGATCAGTACACCAATCCCACTTGGATGCGCAAATTTCGTTCCTCTTAGTTAAAGCATTTGTTTGTGGTAACAATTTGAATTTTTAGGTTTCACTCCATTTCTCCTATATTGATAGATTTAGTTGGAACTCTACATCAAACACGGTTTGTGCTAACTTCTTGAAACTTGACAAAATAAAGTATTTCTACGTTTTATCTCTAATGTTTGTTTATTCTTGATGTAGACCAAAGCAGAGAATGACGAAAAACACTTTCATTGAAATGGGTTGCCAAGCTTCCAAAAAACTACAGACTCCTGATATCGCAACATATATTTTTTTATCCAATCTTCATGATACTTTCAAGTAATGATCAGTACTCCAATCCAAATTGGAGGCCCAAATTTCGTTCTTCTTGTTTGAAGCATGCGTTTGCAGTAATAGTTTGAATTTTTAGGTTTCACTCTGTTTTCTCCTATATTGATCGATGTATTTGGGACTCTAAATCAAACACAGTTGTTGCTAGCATCTTGAAACTTGACACAATAAAGTAGTTCTACGTTCTGTCTTCATGTTTTGTTTCCTCTTTATGTAGACATAAGCAGAGAATGACGAAAAACACTCTCATTGAAATGGGTTGCCAAGCTTCCAAAAAAGTACAGTCTCCTGAAATCTCAACATAAATTATATATCCAATCATCATGATACTTTCAGGTAATATCAGAACACCAATCCAACTTGGATATCCAAATTTCGTTCATCTAGGTTGAAGCATTCATTTGCAGTAACAGTTTGAATTTTTAGGTTTCACTCTGTTTTCTCCAATTTTATTGATGTAGTTGGGACTTTAATTTAAACATGGTTGTTGCTAGCATATTGAAACCTGACACAATAAAGTAGTTCTACCTTCTATCTTTATGTTTTGTTTCCTCTTGATGTAGACCTAAGCAAAGAATGACGGAAAACACTTTCATTGAAATGGGTTGCCAAACTGCTTGTTGCCATCAGCCAAGTTGTTTTGACAATTTCCTTGCCAGCTTAACCCTATGTTTCTTTAGTGGAAGGACTCATGGAAATAGAACATTTTGCAGGACATTGCATGTAAGGTGACCTTGCTCAAGGACCAGGGCAGATCCGTGTTTAGGGTGTTCCCCCTTTAGAATAGGGCTGTTTAGCATAATAGGAGATTAGGGTGTTCCCCCTTTAATTTGGGCTGTTTAGCATAATAGGAGATTAGGGTGTTCCCCCTTTATTATAGGGCATATCCTGCTGCTAAGTTCCTTCTGAGTTCTTAGGGTCAGACAGTATATTTGGGAGACAGAAGCCCAGGAGTAGTGGATTTGGGCAGAGTGGTGGATTTGGGCAGAGAACCTGGATTTCCCCAGAACGTGCTTGTAGACGGCCTGTGTGAGTTTGGGAAGAAAAAAATGCTGTTTGAGTCTACAAGATGTGTGCAGACTCGTGATTTGTGCCCAGCCAGAGACTGTGTCACCAAACTTCCAAAGAACTACAGTCTCCTGAAATCTCAACATATATTTTTTTCATCCAATCGTCAGGATACTTTCAGGTAATGATCAGTACACCAATCCAACATGGACGCACAAATTTCGTTATTCTAGGTTGAAGCATTCGTTTGCAGCAACAGTTTCAATTTTTGGGTATCACTCTGTTTTCTCCATATTGATAGATGTATTTGGAACTCTAAATCAAACACGGTCTGTGCTAGCTTTTTAAAACTTGACACAATATAGTATTTCTACTTTCTATCTCTAAGGTTTGTTTCCTCTTGATGTAGCCTTAAGCAGAGACTCGTGAATAACCCTTTCATTGAAAGAGGTTGCCACGATTCCATAAAACTTCAGTCTGCTGAAATCTCAACATATATTTTTTCATCCAATCTTCATGATTTATTCAGGTAATGATCAGTACACCAATCCAACTTGGATGCCCAAATGTTATTCTTCTTGGTTGAAGCATTCGTTTGCAGTAACAGTTTGAAATTTTAGGTTTCAGTCCGTTTTCTCCTATATTGATAGATGTAGTTGGAACTGTAAATCAAACATGGTTTGTGTTAACTTCTTGAAACTTGACACAATAAAGCATTTCTACATTGTATGTCTAATGCTTGTTTTTTCTTGATGTAGACCTAAGCAGAGTGACGAAAAACACTTTCATTGAAATGGGTTGCCAAGCTTCCATAAAACTACAGTCTCCTGAAATCTCAACATATATTTTTTCATCCAATCTTCATGATACTTTCAGGTAATGATCAGTACACCAACACAACTTGAATTCCCAAATGTGGTTCTATTAGGTTGAAGCATTCGTTTGCAGTCACAGTTTGAATTTTTAAATTTACTCTGTTTTCTCCTATATTGATAGATGTATTTGGAATTCTAAATCAAACACGGTTGTTGCTAACATCTTGAAATATGGCAAAATAAAGTAATTCTATGTTCTCTCTCTAAGGTTTGTTTCCTCTTTATGTAGCCTTACACAGAGACTGGTGAATAACACTTTCTTTGAAAGGTGTTTTCAAGCTTCCATAAAACTTCAGTCTCCTGAAATCTCAACATATATTTTTTCATCCAATCTTCATGATACTTGCAGGTAATAATCAAAACACCAGTCCCACTTGGACACCCAAATTTCATTCTTCTTGGTTTTAGCATTCGTTTGCAGTAACAGTTTGAATTTTTAGGTTTCACTCTGTTTTCTCCATATTGATAGATGTCGCTGGAACTCTAAATCAAACACGGTTTGTGCTAGCTTTTTGAAACTTGACACAATAAAGAAGTTCTACATTCTATCTCTAAGGTTTGTTTCCTGTTGATGTAGCCTTATGCAGAGACTGATTAATAACACTTTCATTGAAAGGGTTTGCCAAGCTTCAAATATACTAGAGTCTCCTGAAATCTCAACATGTATTTTTTCCTCCAATCTTCATAATACTTTCAAAAAAAGATCATTACACCAATCCCACTTGGATGCCAAATTTCGTACTTCTTAGTTGAAGCATTCCTTTGCGGTAACAGTTTGAATTTTTAGGGTTCAATCCGGTTTCTCGTATATTGATAGATGTAGTTGAAACTCTAAATCAAACACGGTTTTTGGTAACTTCTTGAAATTTGACACAATAAACTAGTTCTTCATTCTATCTCTAAGGTATGTTTCCTCTTGATGTAGCCTTAAGCAGACACTGATGAATAACCTAAGCAGACCTAAGCAGAGAATGAAGACAAACACTTTCATTTAAATGGGTTGCCAAGCTTCAAAAAAACTGCAGTCTCCTGAAATCTGAACATATATTTTTTCATGCAATCTTCATGATACTTTCAGGTAATGATCAGTACACCAATCCAACTTAGATGCCAAAATTTCATTCTTCTAGGTTGAAGCATTCGTTTGCAGTAACAGTTTGAATTTTTAGGTTTCACTCTGTTTTCTGCTATATTGATAGATATATTTGGAACTCTTAATCAAACACGGTTGTTTCTAGCATCTGAAAAATTGGCACAATAAAGTAGTTCTAAGTTTTATTTCTAAGGATTGTTTCCTCTTGATGTAGACCTAAGCAGAGAATGAGGAAAACACTTTCATTGAAATGGGATGCCAAGCATCCAAAAACAACAGTTTCCTGAAATCTCAACATGTATTTTTCTTCCAATCTTCATGATACTTTCAGGTTATGGTCAGTACACCAATCCCACGTGGATGCCAAAACTTCTTTTTTCTAGGTTGAAGCATTCATTTGGAGCAACAGTTTGAATTTTTAGGTTTCACTCTGTTTGATCCATATTGATAGATGTCGTTGGAACTCTAAATCAAACACGGTTTGTGCTAGCTTTTTGAAACTTGACACAAGAAAGTAGTTTTACGTTCAACTCTAAAGTTTGTTTCCTCTTGATGTAGCCTTAAGCATAGACTGGTGAATAACAATTTTTATTGAAAGGGGTTGCCAAGCTTCCATAAAACTTCAGTCTGATGAAATCTCAAGATATATTTTTTCATCCAATCTTCATGATACTTTCAGGTAGTGATCAGTACACCAATCCCACTTGGATGACCATATTTTGTTTCTCTATGATGAAGCATTCGTTTGCAGTAACAGTTTGAATTTTTAGGTTTCACTCTGTTTTCTCCTATATTGATAGATGTACTTGGAACTCTTAATCAAACACGGTTGTTTCTAGCATCTGGAAAATTGACACAATAAAGTAGTTCTAAGTTTTATTTCTAAGGATTGTTTCCTCTTGATGTAGACCTAAGCAGAGAATGAGGAAAAACACTTTCATTGAAATAGGATGCCAAGCGTCCAAAAACAACAGTTTCCTGCAATCTCAACATGTATTTTTCTTCCAATCTTCATGATACTTTCAGGTTATGGTCAGTACACCAATCACACGTGGACGCCAAAATTCCTTTTTTCTAGGTTGAAGCATTCATTTGAAGCAACAGTTTGAATTTTTAGGTTTCATTCTGTTTGCTCCATATTGATAGATGTCGTTGGAACTCTAAATCAAACACGGTTTGTGCTAGCTTTTTGAAACTTGACACAAGAAAGTAGTTCTACGTTCAACTCTAAAGTTTGTTTCCTCTTGATGTAGCCTTATGCAGAGACTGGTGAATAACACTTTTTATTGAAAGGGGTTGCCAAGCTTCCATAAAACTTCAGTCTAATGAAATCTCAAGATACATTTTTTCATCCAATCTTCATGATACTTTCAGGTAGTGATCAGTACACCAATCCCACTTGGGTGACCAAATTTTGTTTTCTAGGTTGAAGCATTCGTTTGCAGTAACAGTTTGAATTTTTAGGTTTCACTCTATTTTCTCCTATATTGATAGATGTATTTGGAACACTTAAAGAAACACGGTTGTTTCTAGCATCTGGAAAATTGGCAAAATAAAGTACTTCTAAGTTTTATTTCTACGGATTCTTTCCTCTTGATGTAGACCTAAGCAGAGAATGAGGAAAAACACTTTCATTGAAATGGGATGCCAAGCGTCTAAAAACAACAGTTTCCTGAAATCTCAACATGTATTTATCTTCCAATCTTCATGATACTTTCAGGTTATGGTCAGTACACCAATCCCACGTGGACGCCAAAATTTCTTTTTTCTAGGTTGAAGCATTCATTTGGAGCAACAGTTTGAATTTTTAGGTTTCACTCTGTTTACTCCATATTGTTAGTTGTCGTTGGAACTCTAAATCAAACACGGTTTGTGCTAGCTTTTTGAAACTTGACACAAGAAAGTAGTTCTACGTTCAACTATAAAGTTTGTTTCCTCTTGATGTAGCCTTAAGCAGAGACTGGTGAATAACACTTTTTATTGAAAGGGGTTGCCAAGTTCCATAAAACTTCAGTCTGATGAAATCTCAAGGTATATTTTTTCATCCAATCTTCATGATACTTTCAGGTAGTGATCAGTACACCAATCCCACTTGGATGACCAAATTTTGTTTTTCTAGGTTGAAGCATTCGTTTGCAGTAACAGTTTGAATACTTAGGATTCACTCTGTTGTCTCCTTTTTGATAGATGTAGTTGGAACTCTAAATCAAACACGATTTTTGCTAGATTCTTGAAACTTGACACAATAAAGTAGTTCTATGTTTTATCACTAAGTTTGTTTTTTCTTGATGTAGCCCTAAGCAGAGAATGACGTAAAACACTTTCATTGAAATGGGTCCCCAATCGTCCAAAAAACGACAGTCTCCTTATACCTCAACATAAATTTTGAATCCAATCATCATGATACTTTCAGGTAATGATCAGAACACCAATCAAACTTGGATGCCCAAGTTTCATTCTTCTAGTTTGAAGCATTCGTTTGCATTAATACTTTGAATTTTTAGGTTTCACTCTCTTTTCTCCTATATTGATAGATGTATTTGGAACTCTAAATCAAACACAGTTGTTGCTATCATCTTGAAACATGACACAATAAAGTAGTTTACGTTCTATCTTTATGTTTTCTTTCCTCTTGATATAGAACTAAGCAGAGAATGACGAAAAACACTTTCATTGAAATGGGTTGCCAAGCTTCCATAAAACTACAGTCTCCTGAAATCTCAACATCTATTTTTTCGTCCAATCTCCATGATACTTTCAGGTAATGATCAGTACACCAATCCCACTTGGACGCCAAAATTCCGTTTTTCTAGGTTGAAGCATTCGTTTGCAGTAATTGTTTGAATTTTTTGGTTTCACTCTGTATTCTCCAAATTGATAATTGTCATTGGAACTCTAAATCAAACACGGCTTGTGCTAGCTTCTTGAAACTTGACACAATAAAGTAGTTCTACGTTCTATCTCTAATGTTTGTTTCCCCTTGATGTAGACCTAAGCAGAGAATGACGAAACACTCATTGAAATGGGTTGCCAAGCTTCCAAAATACTATAGTCTCCTGAAATCTCAACATATATTTTTTCATCCAATCTACATGATAATTTCAGGTAAAGATCAATACACCAATCCACTTGGTTTCCCAAATTTCGTTCTTCTAGGTTGAAGCATTTGTTTTCAGTAACTGTTTGAATTTTTAACTTTCACTCTGTTTTCTCCATATTGATATATGTTGTTGGAACTCTAAATCAAACACGGTTTGTGCTAGCTTCTTTAAACTTGACACAATAAAGTATTTCTACATTCTATCTATAAGGTTTGTTTCCTCTTGATGTAGACCTAATCAGAGAATGACGAAAAACTCTTTCATTGAAATGGGTTGCTAAGCTTCCAGAAAACTACAGTTTTCTGAAATCTCAACATCTATTTTTTCATCCTATCTTCATGATACTTTCAGTTAATGATCAGTACACCAATCCACCTGGACGCCGAATTTCCGTTCTTCTTGGTTGAAGCATTTGTTTGCAGTAACAGTTTGAATTTTTAAGTTTCACTCTGTTTTCTCCATATTGATAGATGTCGTTGGAACTGTAAATCAAACACGGTTTTTGCCAACTTCTTGAAACTTGACACAATAAAGTAGTTCTATGTTCTATCTCTAAGGTCAGATTCCTCTTGATGTAGCCTTAAGCAGAGATGGTGAATAACAGTTTCATTGAAAGGTGTTGCCATGCTTCCATAAAACTACACTCTCCAGAAATCTCAACATATATTTTTTCATCCAATATTCATGATACTTTCAGGTAATGATCATTACACCAATCACACATGGACCCCAAATTTCGTTCATCTAAGTTGAAGCATTCGTTTACGGTGACAGTTTGAATTTTTACGTTTCATTCAGTTTTCTCCTATATTGATAGAAGTAGTTGGAACTCTAAATAAAACACGGTTTGTGCTAACTTCTTGATACATGACACAATAAATTATTTCTACATTGTATCTCTAATGTTTGTTTTTTCTTGATGTAGACCTAAGCAGAGAATGATGAAAAACACTTTCATTGAAATGGGTTGCCAGTCTTCCAAAAAACGACTGTCTCCTTATATCTCAACATAAATTTTTAATCCTATCATCATGATACTTTCAGGTAATGATCAGAACACCAATCCAAATTGGATGCCCATGTTTCGTTCTTCTAGTTTGAAACATTCATTTGCATTAATAGTTTGAGTTCTTAGGTTTCACTTTGTTTTCTCCCATATTGATAGATGTATTTGGAACTCTAAATCAAACACGGTTGTTGCTAGCATCTTAAAACTTTACACAATAAAGTAGTTCTACGTTCTGTCTTTATGTTTTGTTTCCTCTTGATGTAGAACTAAGCAGAGAATGACGAAAAACACTTTCATTGTAATGGGTTGCCAAGCTTCCATAAAACTACAGTCTATTGAAATCTCAAAATAAATTTTTTCATCCAATCTTCATGATAATTTCAGGTAATGACCAGTACACCAATCCCACAGGGACGCCGAAATTCCGTTTTTCTAGGTTGAAGCATTCTTTTGCAGTAACTGTTTGAATTTTTTGGTTTCACTCTGTATTCTCCATTTTGATAATTGTCCTTGGAACTCTAAATCACACACAGCTTGTGGTAGCTTCTTGCAACTTGACACAATAAAGTATTTCTACGTTCTGTCTCTAAGGTTTGTTTCCTCTTGATGCAGACCTAAGTAGAGAATGACGAAAAACATTTTAATTGAAATGGGTTGACAAGCTTCAAAAACACTACAGTTTCCTAAAATCTCAACATCTATTTTTTCATCCAATCTTCATGATACTTTCAGGTAATGATCAGTACACCAATCCCACTTGGATGCCCAATTTCTTTGTTCTATTTTGAAGCATTCGTTTGCAGTAACAGTTTGAATTTTCAGGTTTCACTCTGTTTTCTCCATATTGATAGATGTAGTTGGAACTCTAATTCAAATACATATTGTGCTAGCTTCATGAATCTTGACACAGTAAAGTATTTCCACGTTCTATCTCTAAGGTTTGTTTCCTCTTGATGCAGACCTAAGCAGAGAATGACGAAAAACACTTTCATTGAAATGGGTTGCCAAGCTTCCGATAAACTACAGTCTCCTGAAATCTCAACATATATTTTTTCTACCAATCTTCATGAAAATTTCAGGTAATGATCAGCACACCAATCCCACTTGGCGGCCAAATTCCGTTTTTCTAGGTTGAAGCATTCGTTTGCAGTAACTTTTTGAATTTTTAGGTTTCACTCCGTTTTTTCCTATGTTGATACATTTAGTTGGAACTCTAAATCAGACACGGTTTGTGCCAGCTTCTTGAAACTTGAAGAATAAAGTAGTTCTACCTTCTATCACTAAGCTTTGTTTCCTCTTGATATAGACTTAAGCAGAGAATGACGAAAAACACTTTCAATGAAATGGTTTGCTAAGCTTCCAAAAAACTACAGTCTCCTGAAATCTCAACATATATTTTTTCATCCAATCTTCATGATACTTTCATATAATGATCAGTACACCAATCCCACTTGAACGCCAAAATTCCATTCTTCTAGGTTGAAGCATTCGTTTGCTGCAACAGTTTGAATTTTTAGGTTTCACTGTGTTTCTCCACATTGATAGATGTATTTGGAACTCTAAATCAAACACGGTTGTGCTAACTTCTTGAAATTTGAAACAATAAAGTATTTCTACGTTCTGTCTCTCAGGTTTTTTTCCTCTAGATGTAGACCTAAGCAGTGAATGACGAAAAACACTTTAATTGTAATAGGATGCCAAGGAACCAAAAAACTACAGTCTCCTGAAATCTCAACATATATTTTTTCATCCAATCTTCATGATACGTTCAGGTAATCATCAGTACTCCAATCCAACGTGAACTCCCAAATTTCGTTCTTCTTACTTGAAGCATTCGTTTGCAGTTAGAGTTTGAAATTTTAGGTTTCACTCTGTTTTCTCCATATTGATAGATGTCGTTGGAACTCTAAATCAAACACGGTTTTTGATAGCTTCTTGAAACTTGACACAATAAAGTAGTTCTATGTTCTATCTCTAAAGTCAGATTCCTCTTGATGTAGACTTAAGCAGAGACTGGTGAATAACAGTTTCATTGAAAGGTGTTGCCATGCTTCCATAAAACTACACTCTCCAGAAATCGCAACATATATTTTTTCATCCAATATTCATGATACTTTCAGGTAATTATCATTACACCAATCCCACATGGACCCCAAATTTCGTTCTTCTTAGTTGAAGCATTCGTTAACAGTAACAGTTTGAATTTTTATGTTTCACTCCGTTTTCTCCTATATTGATAGATGTACTTGGAACTCTAAATCAAACACGGTTGTTGCTAGCATCTTGAAACTTGACACAATAAAGTAGTTCTACGTTCTATCTCTAAGGATAGATTTCTCTTGTTGTAGCCTTAAGGAGAGACTGGTGAATAACATTTTCATTGAAAGGGGCTGCCAAGTTTCCAAGAAACTACAGTCTCCTGAAATCTCAACATATAGTTTTTCATCCAAACATCATTATACTTTCAGGTAATGATCAGTATTCCACCCACTTGGACGCCCAAATTTCGTTCTTCTAAGTTTAAGCATTCGTTTGCATTTACATTTTGAATTTTTAGGTTTCACTCTGTTTTCTCCTATATTGATAGATTTAGTTGGGACACCAAATAAAACACGGTTGTTGCTAGCATCTTGAAACTTGACACAATAAAGTAGTTCTACGTTCTATCGGAATGTTTTGTTTCCTCTTGATGGAGACCGATGGAGAGAATGACGAAAAACACTTTCATTGAAATGGGTTGCCAAGCTTACAAAAACTACAGTCTCCTGAAATCTCAACATATATTTTACATCCAATCTTCAAGATACTTTCAGGTAATGATCAGTACACCAATCCCGCTTGGACGCCCAAATTTCATTTTTCTAGGTTGAAGAATTCGTTTGCGGGAACAGTTTGAATTTTTAGATTTCACTCCGTTTTCTCCTATATGATAGATGTAGTTGGAAATCTAAATCAAACACGGTTTGTGCTAACTTCTTGAAACTTGACACAATAAAGTATTTCTACGTTGTGTCTCTAATGTTTGTTTTTTCTTGATGTAGACCTAAGCAGAGAATGTCGAAAAACACTTTCATTGAAATGGGTTGCAAGGTTCCATAAAACGACAATCTCCTGAAACCTCAACATATCTTTTTCATCCAATTATCATGATACTTTCAGGCAATGATCAAAACACCAATCCAACTTGGATGCCCAAATTTCGTTCTTCTAGGTTGAAGCATTTGTTTGCAGTAAAAGTTTGAATTTTTTTGTTTCACTCTGTTTTCTCCATATTGATAGATGTAGTTGAAACTCTAAATCAAACACGGATTGTGCTAGCTTCTTGAATCTTGACACATTAAAGTTGTTCTATGTTCTATCTCCTAAATTTGTTTTTCCTTGATGTAGCCTTAAGCAGAGACTGGTGAATAACACTTTCATTGAAAGGGGTTGCCAAGCTTTAATAAAACTACAGTCTTTTGAAATCCCAACATATTTTTTTCATCCAATTTTCATGATACTTTCAGGTAATGATCAGTACACCAATCCCACATGGATGCCCAAATTTCGTTCTTCTAGGTTGAAGCATTCGTTTGTAGTAACATTTGAATTTTTAGGTTTCACTCTGTTTTCTTTATATTGATAGATGTAGTTGGAACACTAAAGGAAAGACGGTTTGTGCTAGCTTTTTGAAACTTGACACAATAAAGTATTTCTACGTTCAATCTTTCAGATTTTTTTCCTCTTGATGTACACTTAAACAGAGCATGACAAAAAACACTTTCATTGAAATGGGTTGACAAGATTCCAAAAAAACTATAGTCTCCTGAAATCTCAACATATTTTTTTTATCCAATTTCATGATACTTTCAGGTAATGATCAGTAAACCAATCCCACTTAGTCGCCCAAATTCCATTCCTCTAGGTTGAAGCATTCGTTTGCAGCAACAGTTTGAATTTTTAGGTTTCACTCTGTTATCTCCATATTCATAAATGTCATTGGAACTCTAAATAATACACGGGTTGTGCTAAATTCTTGAAACATGACACAATAAAGTATTTCTATCTTCTATCTCTAAGGTTTGTTTCCTCTTGATGTACAGCTGAGCAGAGAATGACGAAAAACACTTTCATTGAAATGGGTTGCCAAGCTTCCAAAAGATTACAGTCTCCTGAAATCTCAACATATATTTTTTCATCCACTTTTCATGATACTTTCAGGTAATTATCAGTATACCAATCCATCTTGGATGCCCAAATTTCGTTCTTCCACGTTGAAGCATTCGTTGACAGTAAGAGTTTGAATTTTCAGGTTTCGCTCTGTTTTTTCCATATTGATAGATGTAGTTGGAACTCTAAATCAAACATGGTTTGTGGTGGCTTCTTGAAACTTGACACAGTAAAATATTTCTACGTTCTATCTCTAAGGTTTGTTTCCTCTTGATGTAGACCTAAGCAGAGAATGATGAAAAAACTTTCATTGAAATGTGTGGCCAAGCTTCCAAAAAACTACAGTCTCCTGAAATCTCAACATATATTTTTTCATCCAGTCTTCAAGATTATTTCAGGTAATGATCAGGACACCAATCCCACTTGAATGCCCAATTTCGTTTTTATAGGTTGAAGCATTTGTTTGCAGTAACAGTTTGAATTTTTAGGTTTCACTCTGTTTTCTCCAATATTGATAGATGCAGTTGGAACTATAAATCAAACACTGTTTGTGCTAGCTTCTTGAAACTTGACACAATAAAGTAGTTCTACGTTCTATCTCTAAGGTTTGTTTCCTCTTGAGGTAGACCTAAGCAGAGACTAACGAAAAACACTTTCATTGAAAGGGCTTGCCAAGCTTCGAAAAAAAAAAAAAGTCTCCTGAAATTTCAACATATATTTTTGCACCCAATCTTAATGATACTTACAGGTAATGATCAGTACACCAATCTGATTTGCATGCCCATATTTCGTTCTTCTAGGTTGAAGAATTCGTTTGCAGTAACAGTTTGAATTTTTAGGTTTCTCTCTGTTTTCTCCTATATTGATAGATGCAGTTGGAAGTTTAAATCAAACACGGTTTTTGCTAGCTTCTTGAAACTTGACACAATAAAGAAGTTCTACGTTCTGTCTATAAGGATTGTTTCCTCATGATGTAGCAATAAGCAGACACTGGCGAAAAACACTTTCATTGAAAGGGGTTCCAAGTTTCCAAAATACTACAGTCTCCTGAAATCCAACATATATTTTTTCATCCAGTCTTCATGATACTTTCAGGTAATGATCAGTACACCAATCCGATTTAGATGCCAATAATTCGTAAGGTAGTTCTTCGTTCTAGCTCTAAGGTTTGTTTCCTCTTGATGTAGACCAAAACAGAGAAGATCAAAAAACACTTTCATTGAAATGGGTTGCCAAGCTTCCAAAAAACTACACTCGTCTGAAATCTCCCCATGTATTTTTTCCTCCAATCTTCATGATACTTTCAGGTAATGATCAGTACACCAATCCCACATAGATGCCGAAATTTCGTTCTTCTAAGTTGAAGCATTCGTTGACGGTAACAGTTTGAATTTTTAAGTTTAACTCCGTTTTCTCCTATATTGATAGATGTATTTAGAAGTCTAAATCAAACACGGTTTGTGCTACCTTCTTGAAACTTGACTCAATTAAGTATTTCTACGTTGTATCTCCAATATTTGTTTCCTCTTGATGTAGACCTAAGCAGAGAATGACTAAAAACACTTTCATTGAAATGGGTTGCCAAGCTTCCAAAACACTACAGTCTCCTGAAATCTCAACATAAATTTTTTTTCCAATCATCATGATACTTTCAGGTAATGATCCGAACACCAATCCAACTTGGATGCCCAAATTTTGTTCTTCTAGGTTGAAGCATTCGTTTGCAGTAACAGTTAGAATTTTCAGGTTTCACACTGTTGTCTCCTATATTGATAGATTTAGTTGGGACTCTAAATCAAACACGGAAGTCGGTAGCATCTTGAAAATTGACACAATAAAGAAGTTCTACGTTCTAACTTCATGTTTTGTTTTTTCTTGATGTAGACCTAAGCAGGAAATGATGAAAAACACTTTCATTGAAATGGGTTTCCAATCTTCCAAAAAACTACAGCCTCCTGAAATCTCAACAAAAATTTTTTTCCAATCATCATGATACTTTCAGGTAATGATCACAACACCAATCCAACTTGGTTGCCCAAATTTCGTTCTACGTTTCAGCATTTGTTTTCAGTAACAGTTTGAAATTTTAGGTTTCAATCTGTTTTCTCCTGTATTCATAGATGTAGTTGGAACTCTATCAAACACGGTTTGTGGTAGCTTTTTGAAACTTGACACAATAAGGTAGTTCTACCTTCTATCTCTAAGGTTTGTTTCCTCGTGATGTAGACCCATACAGAGAAGGACGAAAAACACTTTCATTGAAATTGGTTGCAAAGCTTCCAAAAAACTACAGTCTTCTGAAATCTCAACATGTATTTTTTCCTCCAATCTTCGTGATACTTTCAGGTAAAGATCAGTTCACCAATCCCACTTGGAGGCCCATATTTCGTTCTTCTTAGTTAAGCATTCGTTTGCAGTAACAGTTTGAATTTTTAGGTTTCACTCTGTTTTCTCCGATATTGATAGATGTAGTTGGAACTCTAAATCAAACACGGTTGTTGGTAGCATCTTGAAACTTGACAAAATAAAGTAGTTCTCCGTTCTATTGATGTTTTGTTTACTCTTGATGTAGACCTAAGCAGAAAATGACGAAAAACACTTTCATTGAAATCGGTTGCCAAGCTTCCAAAAAACTACAGTTTCATGAAATCTCAAAATATATTTTTTCATCCAATCCTCATGATACTTTCAGATAATGATCAGAACACCAATCCAAATTGGATGCCCAAGTTTAGTTCGTCTAGTTTGTAGCATTCGTTTCCATTAATAGTTTGAATTTTTAGGTTTTACTCTGTTTTCTCCTATGTTGATAGATGTATTTAGAAATCAAAATCAAACACTGTTGTTGGTAGCATCTTGAAACATGACACAATAAAGTAGTTCTACGTTCTATCTTTATGTTTTCTTTCCTCGTGATGTAGAACTAAGCAGAGAATGACGAAAAACACTTTCATTGAAATGGGTTGCCAAGCTTCCATAGAACTACAGTCACCTGAAATATCAACCTCTCTTTTTTCGTCCAATCTTTATGATACTTTCAGGTAATGATCAGTACACCAATCCCACTTGAACGCCAGAATTCCGTTTTTCTAGGTTGAAGCATTCGTTTACAGTAATTGTTTGAATTTTTTGGTTTCACTCTGTATTCTCCATATTGATAATTGTCGTTGGAACTCTAAATCAAACACGGCTTGTGCTAGCTTCTTGAAACTTGACACAGTAAAGTTGTTCTACGTTCTATCTCTAATGGTTGTTTCCTCTTGATGTAGACCTAAGCAGAGAATTATGAAACACTCATTGAAATGGGTTGCCAAGCTTCCAAAATACTACAGTCTACTGAAATCTCAAGATATATTTTTTCATCCAATCTTCATAAAACTACACCAATCCACTTGGTTTCCCAGATTTCGTTCTTCTAGTTTGAAGCATTCATATTCAGTAACTGTTTGAATTTTTAACTTTCACTGTGTTTTCTTCATATTGATATATGTAGTTGGAACTCGAAATCAAACACAGTTTGTGCTAGCTTCTTTAAACTTGACACAATAAAGTATTTCTACATTCTATCATTAAGGTTTGTTTCCTCTTGATGTAGACCTAAGGAAGAATGACGGAAAACACTTTCATTGAAATGGATTGCCAAGCTTCCAAAAAACTACAGTCTTCTGAAATCTGAACATCTATTTTTTTCATCCAATCTTCATGATACTTTCAGTTAATGATCAGTACACCAATCCAACTTGGACGCCCAAATTTCGTTCTTCTTTGTTGAAGCATGTGTTTGCAGTAACAGTTTGAATTTTTAGGTTGCACTCTGTTTTCTCCATATTGATAGATGCAGTTGGAACTCTAAATCAAACACGGTTTGTGCTAGCTTCTTGAAACTTGACACAAGAAGTTAGTTCTACGTTCTATCTCTAAGGTTTGTTTCCTCTTGATGTAGCCGTAAGCAGACACTGGTGAACTACACTTTAATTGAAATGGGTTGCCAAGCTTCCATAAAACTACAGTCTCCTGAGTACTCAACATATTTTTTTTTCTTCCAATATTCATGATACTTTCAGGTAATGATCAATACACCAATCCCACTTGGATGCCCAAATTTCGTTCTCCTAGGTTGAATCATTCGTTTGCACTAATAGTTTGAATTTTTAGCTTTCACTCTGTTTTCTCCATATTGATAGATATAGTTGGACCTCTAAATCAAACACGGTTTGTGCTAGTTTCTGGAAAGTTGACACAATAAAGTATTTCTACGTTCTATCTCTAACGTTTATTTCCTATTGATGTAGACCCAAGCAGAGAATGAGGAAAAACACTTTCATTGAAATGGGTTGCCAAGCTTCCAAAAAACTACAGTCTCCTCAAATTTCAACATATATTTTTTCATCCAATTTTCATGATACTTTCAGGTAATGATCAGTACACCAATCCCACTTGGACGACGAAATTCCTTTCTTCTAGGTTGAAGCATTCGTTTGAATTAACAGTTTGAATTTTTAGGTTTCACACTGTTTCCTCCATATTGATAGATGTCGTTCTAACTCTAAATCAAACACGGTTTTTGCTAGCTTCTTGAAACTTGACACCAGAAAGTAGTTCTATGTTCTATCTCTAAAGTTTGTTTCCTCTTGATGTAGCCTTAAGCAGAGACTGGTAAATAAAACTTTCTTGAAACGGTTGCCAAGCTTCCATAAAACTTCAGTCTCCTGAAATCTCAACATGTATTTTTTAAACCAATCTTCATGATACTTTCACGTAATGATCAGTACACTAATCTCACTTGGACGTCCAAATTTTGTTCTTCTTAGTTGAAGCATTCGTTTGCGGTAACGTTGTTAATTTTTAGGTATCACTCCCTTATCTCCATATTGAGAGATGTAGTTGGAACTCTAAATCAAACACTATTTGTGCTGACATCTTGAAACTTGACACAATAAAGTAGTTCGATGTTCTATCTTTGTGGTTTTTTTTCCTCTTGATGTAGACCTAAGGAGAGAAAGACGAAAAACACTTAAAATTGAAATGGGTTGCCAAGTTTCCAAAAAACTACAGTCCCCTGAAATCTCAATATATATTCTTTCATCCAATCTTCATGATTCTTTCAGGTAATGCTCAGTACACCAATCCCACTTGGACGCCCAAATTTCGTTCTTCTTGGTTGAAGCATTCGTTTGCAGTAATAGTTTGAATTTTTAGGTTTCACTCTGTTTTCTCCATATTGATAGATGTAGTTGGACCTCTAAATCAAACACGGTTTGTGCTAGTTTCTGGAAATTTGACACAATAAAGTATTTCTACGTTCTATCTCTAAAGTTTATTTCCTATTGATGTAGACCCAAGCAGAGAATGAGGAAAAACACTTTCATTGAAATGGGTTACCAAGCTTCCAAAAAACTACAGTCTCCTGAAATTTCAACATATATTTTTTCATCCAATTTTCATGATACTTTCAGGTAATGATCAGTACACCAATCCCACTTGGACGACGAAATTCCTTTCTTCTAGGTTGAAGCATTCGTTTGAATTAACAGTTTGAATTTTTAGGTTTCACACTGTTTTCCCCAAATTGATAGATGTCGTTCTAACTCTAAAACAAACACGGTTTTTGCTAGCTTCTTGAAACTTGACACCAGAAAGTAGTTCTATGTTCTATCTCTAAAGTTTGTTTTCTCTTGATGTAGCCTTAAGCAGAGACTGGTAAATAAAACTTTCTTGAAACGGTTGCCAAGCTTCCATAAAACTTCAGTCTCCTGAAATCTCAACATGTATTTTTTAAACCAATCTTCATGATACTTTCAAGTAATGATCAGTACACCAATCTCACTTGGACGCCCAAATTTTGTTCTTCTTAGATGAACCATTCATTTGCGGTAACGTTGTGAATTTTTAGGTTTCACTCCCTTATCTCCATATTGAGAGATGTAGTTGGAACTCTAAATCAAACACTATTTGTGCTAACATCTTGAAACTTGACACAATAAAGTAGTTCGACGTTCTATCTTTGTATTTTTTTTTTTCCTCTTGATGTAGACCTAAGGATAGAAAGACGAAAAACACTTTCATAGAAATGAGTTTCCAAGCTTCCAAGAAACTACAGTCTCCTGAAATCTGAACATATATTCTTTCATCCAATCTTCATGATTCTTTCAGGTAATGATCAGTACACCAATCTCACTTGGACGCCCAAATTTCATTCTTCTTGGTTGAAGCATTCATTTGCAGCAACAGTTTGAATTTTTAGGTTACACTCTGTTTTCTCGATATTGACATATGTAGTTGGAAATCAAATCAAATACAAATTGTGCTAGCTTCTTGAAACTTGACACAAGAAGTTAGTTCTATGTTCTATCTCTAAGGTTTTTTTTTTTCTCTTGATGTAGCCATAAGCAGACTCTGGTGAATTACACTTTAATTGAAATGGGTTGCCAAGCTTCCATAAAACTACAGTCTCCTGAAATCTCAACATTTTTTTTTAATCCAATCTTCATGATTCTTTCAGGTAATGATTAGTGCACCAATCCTACTTGGACGCCCAAAATTCGTTCTTCTAGGTTGAAGAATTTGTTTGCAGTAAGGGTTTGAATTTCTAGGTTTCACTCTGTTTTCTCCATATTGATAGATGTAGTTGGAACTCTAAATCAAACACGGTTTGTGCTAGCTTCTTGAAACTTGACACAAGAAAGAAGTTCTACATTCTATGTTTCCTCTTGATGTAGCCTTAAGCAGAGACTGGTGAATAACACTTTCATTGAAAGGGGTTGCCAAGCTTCCAAGAACTACAGTCTCCTGAAATCTCAACATTTATTTTTTCATGCAATCCTCATGATTCGTTAAGGTATTTATCAGTACACCAATCCAACTTGGATGCCCAAATTTTGTTCTTCTTGGTTGAAGGATTCGTTTGCAGCAATAGTTTGAATTTTTAGGTTTCACTCTGTTTTCTCCTATATTGATAGATGTAATTGGAACTCTAAATCAAACACGGTTGTTGCTAGCATATTGAAACTTGACAGTATAAAGTAGTTCTACATTCTATCTTTATGTTTTGTTTCATCTTGATGTAGACCAAAGGAGAGAATGACGAAAAACACTTTCATTGAAATGGGTTGCCAAGCTTCCAAAAAACGAGATGCTCCTGAAATCTCAACATAAATTTTTTATCCAATGATCATGATACTTTCACGCAATGATCACAACACCAATCCATGTTGGATACCCAAATTTCGTTCTTCTAGGTTGAAGAATTCGTTTGCAGTAACAGTTTGAATTTTTAGGTTTTACTCTGTTTTCTTTTACATTGATAGATGTATTTGGGTCTCTAAATCAAACACGGTTGTTGCTAGCATCTTGAAATTTGACACAATAAAGAAGTTCTTCTTTCTGTCTT
Organism: Callospermophilus lateralis; assembly: GCF_048772815.1. NCBI lineage: Eukaryota > Metazoa > Chordata > Mammalia > Rodentia > Sciuridae > Callospermophilus > Callospermophilus lateralis. The sequence goes on along the minus strand of NC_135311.1, from coordinate 30,990,301 downwards.
TATGTTTTGTTTCCTGTTGATGTAGACCTAAGCAGAGAATGAAGAAAAACACTTTCATTGAAATGGGTTGCCAAGCTTCCAAGAAACTACAGTCTCCTGATATCTCAACCCATATTTTTTCTCCAATCTTCTTGATTCTTTCAGGTAATTATAAGTACACCAATCCAACTTGGACACCCAAATTCCGTTCTTCGAGGTTGAAGCATTCGTTTGCAGCAACAGTTTGAATTATTAAGTTTCACTCTGTTTTCTCCATATTTGTAGATGTATTTGGAACTCTACATCAAACACGGTTTGAGCTAGCTTCTTGAAACTTGATACAGTAAAGTATTTCTACGTTGTATCTCTAATGTTTCTTTTCTTTTTTCTTGATGTAGACCTAAGCAGAGAATGTCAAAAAACACTTTAATTGAAATCGGTTGAGAAACTTCCAAAAAACGTATCTTCGTAATACTTTCAGGTAATGATCAGTACACCAATCCCAATTGGATTCCCTAATTTCATTCTTCTAGGTTGAAGCATTCGTTTGCAGTAATAGTTTGAATTTTTAGGTTTCACTATGTTTTCTCCTATATTTATAGATGTATTTGGAACTCTAAATCAAACACGGTTGTTGCTAGCATCTAGAAACTTGACACAATAAAGTAGTTCTACGTTCTACTTTTATGTTTTTTTTTCCTTTTGATGTATACCTAAGCAGATAATGAAGAAAAATACTTTCATTGAAAGGGTTGCCAAGCTTCCAAAAAACTACAGTCTTCTGAAATCTCAACATCTATTTATTCATCCAATCTTCATGATACTTTCAGGTAATGATCAGTACACCACTCCCACTTAGATGACAAAATTTTGTTCTTCTAGGTTGAAGCATTCGTTTGTAGTAAGAGTTTGAATTTTTAGGTTTCACTCTGTTTTCTCCATATTGATAGATGTCGTTGGAACTCTAAATCAAACAAGGTTTGTGCTTGCTTCGTGAAACTTGACCCAATAAAGTGGTTCTACATTCTATGTCTAAGGTTTGTTTCCTCTTGATGTAGCCTTAAACAGAGACAGGGGAATAAAACATCATTGAAAGTGGTTTCCAAGCTTCCATAAAACTTCAGTCTCCTGAAATCTCAACATATATTTTTTCATGCAATCTTCATGATACTTTCAGGTAATGATCAGTATACCAATCCAACTTGGATTCCCAAATTTCGTTCTTCTTAGTTGAATCATTCGTTTGAAGTAACAGTTTGAATTTTTAGGTGTCACTCTGTTTTCTCCTATATTGATAGTTGTAGTTGGAACTCTAAATCAAACACAGTTTGTGCTAACTTTTTGAAACTTGACACAATAAAGTATTTCTACGTTCCATCTCTAATGTTTGTTTTTTTGTGATGTAGACCTAAGCAGAGAATGATGAAAAACACTTTTATTGAAATGGGTTGCCAAGCTTCCAAAAAACTTCAGTCTCCTGAAATCTCAACATATTTTTTTTATGCAATGATCATGATAGTTTCAGGTAATGATCAAAACAAAAATCCAACTTGGATGCCCAAATTTCATTCTTCGAGGTTGAAGCATTCGTTTGCAGTAACAGTTTGAATATTTAGGTTTCATTCTGTTTTCTCCATATTGATAGATGTAGTTGAAACTCTAAATCAAACACGGTTTGTACTAGCTTCTTGAAACTTGACACAGTAAAGTAGTTGTATGATCTATCTCTAAGGTTTGTTTCCTCTTGATGTAGCCTTAAGCAGAGACTGGTGAATAACACTTTCATTGAAAGGGGTTGCCAAGATTCCAAAAACTACAGTCTCCTGAAATCTCAACATTTATTTTTTCATGCAATCCTCATGATACGTTAAGGTAATTATCAGATGCAGTTGGAACTCTAAATCAAACACGGTTGTTGCAAGCATCTTAAAACTTTAAACTACAAAGTAGTTCTACATTCTGTCTTTATGTTTTGTTTCCTCTTGATGTAGACCTAAGCAGATAATGACAAAAAATACTTTCATTGAAAACAGTTGCCAAGCATCCAAAAACTACAGTCTCCTGAAATCTCAACATCTAATTTTTTCATCCAATTTTCATGATACTTTCAGGTAATGATCAGTACAACAATGCCCCTTAAATGCCCAAATTTCGTTCTTCTAGGTTGAAGCATTCGTTTGCAGTAACAGTTTGAATTTTTAGGTTTCACTAGGCTTTCACCATATTGGTAGATGTAGTTGGAACTCTAAATCAAACACGGTTTGTGCTAGCTTCTTGAAACTTGACACAATAAAGGACTTATACCTTCTATTTTGATGGTTTGTTTCTTCTTGATGTAGACCTAAGCAGAGAATGACGAAAAACACTATCATTGAAATGGGGTGCCAAGCTACCAAAAAAATAGAGTCTCAAAAAATCTCAACATATAGTTTTTCCATCAAATCTTTATGATACTTTCAGGTAATAATCAGTACACCAATCCCAGTTGGACGCCAAATTCCATTCTTCTAGGTTGAAACATTCGTTTTCACCAACTGTTTGAATTTTTAGGTTTCACTCTGTTTTCTCCATATTGATAGATGTCTTCGGAACTCTAAATCAAACACGGTTTGTGCTAGCTTCTTGAAACTTGACACAAGAAATTAGTTCTATGTTCTATATCTAAGGTTTGTTTTCTCTTGATGTAGCCTTAAGCAGAGACTGGTGAATAACGCTTTCATTGAAAGGGGTTGGCAAGCTTAGATAAAACTTCAGTCTCCTGAAATCTCAACATAAATTTTTTTCCCAATAATCATGATACTTTCAGGTAATGATCAGCACACCAATCCCACTTGGACGCCCAAATTTCGTTCTTCTAGGTTGAAGCATTGGTTTGCAGAAACAGTTTCAATTTTTAGGTTTCACTCTGTTTTCTCCAATATGGATAGATGTAGTTGTGACTTTAAATCAAACACGGTTGTTGCTAGAATCTTGAAACTTGACACAATAACATAGTTCTACGTCCTGTCTTAATGTTTTGTTTCCTCTTCATGTAGACATAAGCAGAGACTGGTGAATAACACTTTCATTGAAAGGGGTTGCCAAGCTTAAAAAATCTACAGTCTCCTGAAATCTCAACATAATTTTTTTATCCAATCATCATGATTTTTTCAGGTAATGATGAGAACACCAATCCAACTTGAATGCCCAATTTCGTTCTTCTAGGTTGAAGCATTCGTTTGCAGTAACAGTTTGAATTTTTAGGTTTCACTCTGTTTTCTCCATATTTATAGATGTAGTTAGAACCGTAAATCAAACACGGTTTGTGCTAGCTTCTTGAAACTTGCCACAATAAATTAGTTCTAGGTTCTGTTTCTGCGGTTTCTGTCCTCTTGATGTAGACCTAAGCAGAGAATGACGAAATACACTTTCATTGAAAGGGGTTGCCAAGTTTCCATAAAACTACAGTCTCCTGAAATCTCAACATCTATTTTTTCATCCAATCTTCATGATACTTTCAGGTAATGATCAGTACACCAATCACACATGGACGACGAAATTCCATTATTATAGGTGGAAGCATTCGTTTGCAGTAACAGTTTGAATTTTTAGGATTCTCTCTGTTTTCTCCATAATGATAGATGTTGTTGGAACTCTAAATCAAACACGGTTTGTGCTAGCTTCTTGAAATTTGACACAAGAAAGTAGTTCTACGTTCTATCTCTATGGATTGTTTCCTCTTGATGTAGCCTTAAGCAGATACTGGTGAATAAAACTTTCATTGAAATGGGTTGCCAAGCTTCCATAGAACTTCAGTCTTCTGAAATCTGAACGTATTTTTTTTCATTCAATCTTAATAATACTTACAGGTAATGATAAGTACACCAATCCCACTTTCAGGCCCAAATTTCGCTCTTCTTAGTTGAAGCATTCGTTTGCGGTAACAGTTCGAATTTTTAGGTTTCACTCCGTTTTCTCCTATATAGATAGATGTCGTTGGAACTCTAAATAAAACACAGTTTGTGCTAACTTTTTGAAACTTGACACAATAAAGTATTTCTACGTTCCATCTCTAATGTTTGTTTTTTCGTGATGTAGGCCTAAGCAGAGAATGATGAAAAACACTTTTATTGAAATGGGTTGCCAAGCTTCCAAAAAACTACAGTCTCCTGAAATCTCAACATATTTTTTTTATCCAATGATCATGATAGTTTCAGGTAATGATCAAAACAAAAATCCAACTTGGATGCCCAAATTTCATTCTTCGAGGTTGAAGCATTCGTTTGCAGTAACAGTTTGAATATTTAGGTTTTACTCTGTTTTCTCCATATTGATAGATGAAGTTGAAACTCTAAATCAAACACGGTTTGTGCTAGCTTCTTGAAACTTGATACAGTAAAGTAGTTCTATGATCTATCTCTAAGGTTTGTTTCCTCTTGATGTAGCCTTAAGCAGAGACTGGTGAATAACACTTTCATTGAAAGGGGTTGCCAAGCTTCCAAAAACTACAGTCTCCTGAAATCTCAACATTTATTTTTTCATGCAATCCTCATGATACATTAAGGTAATTAACAGATGTAGTTGGAACTCTAAATCAAACACGGTTGTTGCAAGCATCTTGAAACTTTACAAAGTAGTTCTACATTCTATCTTTATGTTTTGTTTCCTCTTGATGTAGACCTAAGCAGATAATGACGAAAAATACTTTCATTGAAAGCAGTTGCCAAGCATCCAAAAACTACAGTCTCCTGAAATCTCAACATCTAATTTTTTCATCCAATCTTCATGATACTTTCAGGTAATGATCAGTACACCAATGCCCCTTGGATGCCCAAATTTCGTTCTTCTAGGATGAAGCATTCGTTTGCAGTAACAGTTTGAATTTTTAGGTTTCACTCTGTTTTCTCCATATTGATAGATGTAGTTGGAACTCTAAATCAAACACGGTTGTGCTAGCTTCTTGAAACTTGACACAATAAAGTACTTATACATTCTATTTTGAAGGTTTGTTTCCTCTTGATGTAGACCTAAGCAGAGAATGACGAAAAACACTATCATTGAAATGGGTTGCCAAGCTACCAAAAACCAGAGTCTCAAAAAATCTCAACATATAGTTTTTTCATCAAATCTTTATGATACTTTCAGGTAATAATCAGTGCACCAATCCCAGTTGGATGCCAAATTCCGTTCTTCTAGGTTGAAACATTCGTTTTCACCAACTGTTTGAATTTTTAGGTTTCACTCTGTTTTCTCCATATTGATAGATGTCTTCGGAACTCTAAATCAAACACGGTTTGTGCTAGCTTCTTGAAACTTGACACAAGAAATTATTTCTATGTTCTATATCTAAGGTTTGTTTTCTCTTGATGTAGCCTTAAGCAGAGACTGGTGAATAACACTTTCATTGAAAGGGGTTGGCAAGCATAGATAAAACTTCAGTCTCCTGAAATCTCAACATAAATTTTTTATCCAATCATCATGATACTTTCAGGTAATGATCAGAACACCAATCCAACTTGAATGCCCAATTTCGTTCTTCTAGGTTGAAGCATTCGTTTGCAGTAACAGTTTGAATTTTTAGGTTTCACTCTGTTTTCTCCATATTTATAGATGTAGTTAGAACCGTAAATAAAACACGGTTTGTGCTAGCTTCTTGAAACTTGACACAACAAATTAGTTCTAGGTTCTATTTCTGCGGTTTCTTTCCTCTTGATGTAGACCTAAGCAGAGAATGACAAAATACACTTTCATTGAAAGGGGTTGCCAAGTTTCCATAAAACTACAGTCTCCTGAAATCTCAACATCTATTTTTTCATCCAATCTTCATGATACTATCAGGTAATGATCAGTACACCAATCCCACTTTCAGGCCCAAATTTCGTTCTTCTTAGTTGAAGCATTCGTTTGCGGTAACAGTTCGAATTTTTAGGTTTCACTCCGTTTTCTCCTATATTGATAGATGTTGTTGGAACTCTACATCAAACGTGGTTTGTGCTAACTTCTTGAAACTTGACACAATAAAGTAATTCTATGTTCTATCTCTAATGTTTATTTTTACTTGATGTAGACCTAAGCAGAGAATGACGAAAAAAACTTTCTTTGAAATGGGTTGCCAAGCTTCCAAAAAACGAGAATCTCCTGAAATCTCAACATAAATTTTTATCCAATGATCATGATAATTTCAGGCATGATCACAACACCAATCCAAGTTGGATGCCCAAATTTTGTTCTTCTAGGTTGAATCATTCGTTTGCAGTAACAGTTTGAATTTTTAGGTTTCACTCTGTTTTATTCTATATTGATAGATGTATTTGGGACTCTAAATCAAACACGGTTGTTGCTAGCATCTTGAAACTTGACACAATAAAGTAGTTCTACTTTCTTTCTTTATGTTTTTTTTCCTCTTGATGTAGACCTAAGCAGAGTATGACAAAAAACACTTTCAATGAAATGGGTTGCCAAGCTTCCACAAAACTACAGTCTCCTGAAATCTCAACACATATTTTTTCATCCAATCTTCATGATTCTTTCAGGTAATTATAAGTACACCAATCCCACTTGGACTCCCAAATTCTGTTCTTCTAGGTTGAAGCATTCGTTTGCAGCAACAGTTTGAATATTTAAGTTTCACTCTGTTTTCTCCATATTGATAGATGTAGTTGGAACTCTAAATCAAACACGGTTTGTGCTAGCTTCGTGAAACTTGACAAAAGAAAGTAGTTCTAAGTTCTATGTCTAAGGTTTGTTTCCTCTTGATGTAGACCTAAGCAATGAATGACAAAAAACACTTTTATTGAAATGGGTTTCCAAGCTTCCAAAAAATTACAGTCTCCTGAAATCTCAAAATATATTTTTTCATCCAATCTTCACTGTACTTTCAGATAATGATCAGTAAAACAATCCCACTTGGACGTCCAAATTTCGATTATCTAGGTTCAAGCATTCCTTTGCAGTATCAGTTTGAATTTTTAGGTTTCACTTTGTTTTCTCCAATATTAATAGATGTAGTTGGAACTGTAAATCACACACGGTGTTTGCTAGCATCTTGAAACCTGACACAATATAGTAGTACTACGTTCTATCTCTAAGGTTTGTTTCCTCTTCATGTATACCTAAGCAGAAAATAATGAAAAATACTTTAATTGAAATGGGTTGCCAAGCTTCCAGAAAACTACAGTCTCCTGAAATCTCAACACATATTTTTTCATCCAATCCTCATGATACTTTCAGGTAATGATCAGAACTACAATCCCACTTGGAAGCCCAAATTTCGTTCTTCTTAGTTGAAGCATTCGTTTGCTGTAACAATTTGAAATTTTAGGTTTCTCTCCGTTTTCTCCTGTATTGATAGTTGTAGTTGGAACTCTAAATCAAACACAATTTGTGCTAACTTCTTGAAACTTGACCCAATAAGGTAGTTGTTCATTCTATCTTTATGTTTTGTTTCCTCTTGATGTAGACCTAAGCAGAGAATGACGAAAAACACTTTCATTGAAATGGGTTGCCAAGCTTCCAATAAATAACAGTATCCTGAAATCTCAACAAATATTTTTTATCCAATGATCATGATAGTTTCACGTAATATTCAAAACAACAATCCAACTTGGATGCCAAATTTCGTTCTTCGAGGTTGAAGCATTCGTTTGTAGTGACAGTTTGAATTTTTAGCTTTCACTCTGTTTTCTACATATTGATATATGTAGTTGGATCTCTAAATCAAACAGGGTTTGTGCTAGCTTCTTTAAACTTGACACAATAAAGTACTTCTCCATTCCATCTTTAAGGTTTCGTTCCTCTTGATGTAGCCTTAAGCAGAGACTGTGAATAACATTTTCATTGAAAGGGGTTGCCAACCTTCCTTGAAACTACAGTCTCCTGAAATCTCAACATGCATTTTTACATCCAACATTCATGATATTTTCAGGTAATGATCAGTACACCAATCCCACTTGGAGGCCCAAATTTCGTTCTTCTTAGTTGATGCATTCGTTTGCCGTAATAGTTTGAATTTTTAGGTTTCACTTTGTTTTCTCCTATATTGTTAGATGTAGTTGGAACTCCAAATAAAACACGGTTTGTGCCAGCTTCTTGAAACATGACTCAATAAAGTATTTCTACGTTCTATCTCTAAGGTTAAATTCCTCTAGATGTAGACCGAAGTAGAGAATGAAGAAAAACACATTCAATGAAATGGTTTTCCAACTTCCGAAAAACTACAGTCTCCTGAAATCTCAACATATATTTTTTCATCCAATCTTCATGATACTTTCAGGTAATGATCAGTACACCAATCCCACTTGGATGCCCAAATTTCGTTCTTCTTAGTTGAAGCATTCGTTAGCAGTAACAGTTTGAATTTTTAGGTTTCACGATGTTTTCTCAATATTGATAGATGTCGTTGGAATTCTAAATCAAACACGGTTTGTGCTACCTTCTTGAAACTTAACACAATAAAGTATTTCTACGTTCTGTCTCTAAGGATTGTTTCCTCTTGATGTAGCCATAAGCAGAGACTGGAGAAAAAAACTTTTATTGAAATGGGTTGCCAAGGTTCCATAAAACTTCAGTCTCCTGAAATCTCAACATATATTTTTTCATCCAAACTTCATGATAATTTCAGGTAATGATCAGTACATAAATTCCACTTGGACACCCAAATTTCATTCTTCTTAGTTGAAGCATTCGTTTGGGGTAACAGTTTGAATTTTTAGGTTTCACTCTGTTTTCTCCATATTGATAGATGTAGTTGGAACTCTAAATCAAACTCGGTTTGTGCTAGTTTCTTGAATCTTGACACAATACAGTATTTCTATGTTCTCTCCCTAAGGTTTGTTTCCTCTTGATATATTCCTTACCAGAGAATGACGAAAAATACTTTCATTGAAATGGTTTGACAAGCTTCCAAAAAACTACAGTCTGCTGAAATCTCAACATGTATTTTTTCATCCAATCTTCATGATACTTTAAGATAATGATCAGTACACCAATCCCACTTGGATGCCCCAATTTCGTTCTTCATCGTTGAAGCATTCGTTTGTGGTAACAGTTTGAATTTTTAGGTTTCACTCCGTTTTCTCCTATATTGATAGATGTAGTTGGAACTCTTAATCAAACACCGTTTGTGCTAACTACTTTAAACTTGACACAAAAATGTAGCTCAACGTTCTATCTCTAAGGTTTGTGTTTTCTTGATGTAGACCTAAGCAGAGAATGAAGAAAAACACTTTCACTGAAATGATATGCCAAGCTTCAAAAAACTAGAGTCTCCTGAAATCTCAACATGTATTTTTTCCTCCTATCTTCATGATCCTTTCAGGTAATGATCAGTACACCAATCCCCCTTGGACGCCCGAATTCAGTTCTTCTATGTTGAAGCATTCGTTTGCAGCAACCGTTTGTGCTAGATTCTTGAAACTTGACACAATAAAGTAGTTCTATGTTCTATCTTTATGTTTTGTTTCCTGTTGATGTAGACCTAAGCAGAGAATGAGGAAAAACACTTTCATTGAAATGGGTTGCCAAGCTTCCAAATAACTACAGTCTCCTGAAATCTCAACATCTATTTTTTTCATCAATCTTCATGATTCTTTCAGGTAATGATCAGTAAAGCATTCCAACGTGGATGCCCAAATTTTGTTCTTCTAGGTTGAAGGATTCGTTTGCAGTAACAGTTTGAATTTTTGGTTTCACTCTGTTTTCTCTATATTGATAGATGTAGTTAGAACTCTAAATCAAACACGTTTGTGCTAGCTTCTTAAAACTTGACACAATAAATTAGTTCTACGTTCTATCTCTAAGGTTTGTTTCCTCTTGATGTAGACCTAAGCAGAAAATGACGAAAAACACTTTCATTGAAATGGGTTGCCTAGCTTCCAAAAAACTATAGTTTCCAGAAATATCAACATAAATTTTTTATCCAATCATCATGATACATTCAGGTAATGATCAGAACACCAATTCAACTAGGATGCCCACATTTTGTTCTTGTAGGTTGAAGCATTCGTTTGTAGCAAGAGTTTTAATTTTTTAGGTTTCACACCGTTTTCTCCATATTGATAGATGTTGTTGGAACTCTAAATCAAACACGGTTTGTGCTAGCTTCCTGAAAATTGAAGAATAAAGTAGTTCTACGTTCTATCTTTATGTTTTGTTTCCTCTTCATGTAGACCTAAGCAGAAAATGACAAAAAACACTTTCATTGAAATGGGTTGCCAAGCTTCCAAAAAACTACACTCTCCTGAAATCTCAACATATATTTTTTCATCCAATCTTCATGATACGTTCAGGTAATGATCAGTACACCAATCCAACGTGAACTCCCAAATTTCGTTCTTCTAGTTTGAAGCATTCGTTTGCAGTAACAGTTTGAATTTTGAGGTTTCACTATGTTTTCTCCATATTGATAGATGTAGTTGGAACTCTAAATCAAACCCGGTTCATTCTAGCTTCTTGAAACTTGATACCAGAAAGTAGTTCTACCTTCTATCTCTAAGCTTTGTTTCCTCTTGATATAGACCTAAGCAGAGAATGAGGAAAAACATTTCATTGAAAGCAGTTGCCAAGCTTCCAAAAAACTACAATCTCCTGAAATCTCAACATATATTTTTTCACCCAATCTATATGATACGTTCAGGTAATGATCAGTACACCAATCCCACTTGGACGCCCAAATTCCATTCTTCTATGTTGAAGCATTCGTTTTCAGCAACAGTTTGAATTTTTAGGTTTCACTGTGTTTTCTCCACATTGATAGATGCATTTGGAATTCTAAATCAAACACGGTTTGTGCTAGCTTCTTGAAACTTGAAACAATAAAGTATTTCTACCTTCTGTCTCTCAGGATTTTTTCCTCTAGATGTAGACCTAAGAAGAGAATGACGAAAAACACTTTCATTGAAATGGTTGCCAAGCTTCCATAAAACGACAGTCTCCTGAAATGTCAGCATAAATGTTTCTCTCGAATCTTCATGATACTTTCAGGTGATGATCAGAACACCAATCCAAGTTGGATGCCCAAATTTCGTTCTTCTAATTTGAAGCATAAGTTTTCAGTAACAGTTTGAATTTTTAGGTTTCGCTCAGTTTTTTTCTAGATAGATAGATGTAGTTGGGTCTTTAAATCAAACACGGTTGTTGTTAGTATCATGAAACTTCACACAATAAAGTAGTTCTACGTTCTATCTTTATGTATTTTTTCCTCTTGATGTAGACCTAAGCAGAGAATGACGAAAAGCACTCTCATTGAAAGGGGTTGCCAAGCTTTCAAAAAACTACAGTCTCCTGAAATCTCAACATATATTTTTTCATCCAATCGTCATGATAGTTGCAGGTAATGATCAGTACACCAATCCCACTTGCTGGCCCAAATTTTGTTCTTCTTGGTTGAGGTATTCGTTTGCAGTAACAGTTTGAATATTAAGGTTTCACTCTGTTTTCTCCATATTGATAGATGTCGTTGGAACTCTAATTAAAACACGGTTTGTGCTGGCTTCTTGAAACTTGACACAATAAACTAGTTCTATGTTCTATTTCTAAGTTTAGATTCCTCTTGTTGTAGCCTTAACAGAGACTGGTGAATAAAATTTTCATGGATAGGGGTTGTCAAGCTTCAATACATCTACTGTCTCCTGAAATCTCAACATATATTTTTTCATCCAATCTTCATGATTCTTTCAGGTAATGATCAGTACACCATTCCAACGTGGATGCCCAAATTTCGTTCTTCTAGGTTGAAGGATTCGTTTGCAGTAACATTTTGAATTTTTAGGTTTCACTCTGTTTTCTGCTATATTAATAGATGTATTTGCAACTCTAAATCAAACACGGTTGTTGCTAGCATCTTGAAACTTGACACAAAAAAGTAGTTCTACGTTCTATCTCCAAGGTTTGTTTCTGCTTGATGTGGAACTAAGCAGAGAATAACGAAAAACACATTCATTGAAATGGATTGCCAATCTTCCAAAAAACAACAGTCTCCTGAAATCTCAACATATTTTTTTTCATCCAATCTTTATGATACATTCAGGTCATGATCAGTACACCAATCCCACTTGGATGCCCAAATTTCGTTCTTCTTAGTTGAAGCATTCACTTGCGGTAACAGTTTGAATTTTAAGGTTTCACTCCGTATTCTCCTATATTGATAGATGTAGTTGGAACTCAAAATCAAACACGGTTTGTGATAAGTTCTTGAAACTTGACACAAAAAAGTAGTTCTACGTTCTATCTTTATGTCTTGTTTCCTCTTGATGTAGACCTAAGCAGAGAATAACGAAAATGAGCTTTCATTGAAATGGGTTGCCAACCTTCCATAAACCCTACAGTCTCCTGAAATCTCAACTTATAGTTTTTTCATCCAATCCTCATGATACTTTCAGGTAATGATCAGTTCACCAATCCCACTTCAATGCCGAAATTTCGTTCATCTTGGTTGAATCATTCGTTTGCAGTAACAGTTGTAATTTTTAGGTTTCACTCTGTTGTCTCCATATTGATAGATGTAGTAGAAACTCTAAATCGAACATAATTTGTGCTAGCTTCTTGAAACTTGACACAATAAAGTAGTTCTACGTTCTATCTCTAAGTTTTGTTTCCTCTTGATGTAGCCTTCAGCAGAGACTGGAGAATAACACGTTTATTGGAAAGGGTTGCCAAGCTTCCATAAAACTACACTCTACTGAGAACTCAACATATATTTTTTCATCCAATCTTCATGATACTTTCAGGTAATGATCAGTACACCAATCCCACTTGGATGCCCAAATTTCGTTCTTCTAGCTTGAAAGATTCGTTTGCAGTAACAGTTTAAAGTTTTAGGTTTCACTCTGTTTTCTCCATATTGATAGATGTCGTTGGAACTCTAAATCAAACACGGTTTGTGCTAACTTTTTGAAACTTGACACAATAAAGTTGTACTACGTTTTATCTCTAAGGTTTGTTTCCTCTTGATGTAGACCTAAGCAGAGAATGACGAAAAACACTTTCATTGAAATGTGTTGCCAAGCTTCCATAAAACTGCATTCTCTTGAAATCTCAACATATATTTTTTCATCCAATCTTCATGATACTTTCAGGTAATGATCACTACACCAATCCCACTTGGACGCCCAAATTTCTTTCTTCTTGGTGTGAGCATTCGTTTGCAATAACAGTTTGAAATTTTAGGTTTCACACTAGTTTCTCCATATTGATAGATGTACTTGGAACTCTAAATCAAACACGGTTCGTGCTAGCTTCTTGAAACTTGACACAAGAAAATATTTCCACGTTCTATCTCTAAGGCTTGTTTTCTCTTGATGTAGCCTTAAGCAGAGACTGATGAATATCACTTTCATTGAAACATGTTGCCAAGCTTCCATAAAACTACAGTCTCCTGAAATCTCAACATATATTTTTTCATCCAATCATCATGATACTTTCAGGTAATTATCAGTACACCAATCCCACTTGGATGCCCGAATTTCATTCTTCTAGGTTGAAGCATTCGTTTGCATTAACAGTTTGAAATCTCAGGTTTCTCTCTTTTCTCCATATTGATTGATGTAGTTCGAACTCTAAATCAAACACGGTCATTGCTAGCATCTTGAAACTTGACACAATAAAGTACTTCTACGTTCTCTCTCTAATGTTTGTTTCCTCTTGATGTAGATCTAAGCAGAGAATGACGAAAAATACTTTAATTGGAATGTGATGCCAAGCTTCCATAAAAATACAGTCTTTTGAAATCTCAACATGTATTTTTTTTCCAATCTTCATGATGCTTTCAGGTAACGATCAGTACACCAATCCCACTTGGATGCCAATATACCGTTTTTCTAGGTTGAAACATTCGTTTGCGGTAACAGGTTGAATTTTTGTGTTTCACTCCATATTCTTCTATATTGATAGATGTATTTGGAACTCTAAATCAAACAAAATTTGTGATAACTTCTTGAAACTTGACACAAAATGTAGTTCTACGTTCTATCTTTATGTTTTGTTTTCTCTTGATATAGACCAAAGCAGAGAATGACGAAAAACACTTTCATTGAAATAGGTGGCCAAGTTTCCAAGAAAATACAGTCTTCTGAAATCAAATCATATATTTTTTCATCGAATCCTCATGATACTTTCAGGTAATGATCAGAAAACCAATCCCACTTGGACGCCCATATTTCGTTCTTCTTTATTGGAACATTCATTTGCAGTTACAGTTTGAATTTTTAGGTTTCACACTGTTTTCTCCATATTGATACACGTATTTGGAACTCTAAATCAAACATTGTTTGTGCTAGCTCCTTGATACTTGACACAGTAAAGTATTTCTACGTTCTATCTCTAAGGTTTGTTTCCTCTTGATGTAGATCTAAGCAGAGAATGACGAAAAACACTTTCATTGAAATGGGTTGCCAGGCCTCCAAAAATCTATGTCTCCTGAAATCTCAACATATATATTCATCCAATCTTCATGACACTTTCAGGTAATGATCAGTACACCAATCCCACTTGGATGCCAATATACCGTTTTTTTAGGTTGAAGCATTCGTTTGCGGTAACAGGTTTAATTTTTATGTTTCACTCCATATTCTTCTATATTGATAGATGTTGTTGGAACTCTAAATTAAACACGATGTGCGATAACTTCTTGAAACTTGACACAAAATGTAGTTCTACGTTCTATCTTTATGTTTTGTTTTCTCTTGATGTAGAACAAAGCAGAGAATGACGAAAAACACTTTCATTGAAATAGGTGGCCAAGCTTCCAAAAAAATACAGTCTCCTGAAATCAAATCATATATGTTTTCATCGAATCCTCATGATACTTTCAGGTAATGATCAGAAAACCAATCCCACTTGGACGCCCAAATTTTGTTCTTCTTGGTTGGAGCATTCGTTTGCAGTAACAGTTTGAATTTTAAGGTTTCACTCTGTTTTCTCCATATTGATTCATGTATTTGGAACTCCAAATCAAACATTGTTTGTGCTAGCTCCTTGATACTTGACACAGTAAAGTATTTCTACGTTTGTCACTAAGGTTTGTTTCCTCTTGATGTAGACATAAGCAGAGAATGACGAAAAACACTTTCATTGAAATGGGTTGCCAAGCCTCCAAAAATCTATGTCTCCTGAAATCTCAACATATATTTTTTCATCCAATCTTCATGACACTTTCAGGTAATGATCAGTACACCAACTTTACTTGGATGCCCAAATTTCGTTTTTCTAAGTTGAAGCATTGGAATGCAGTAACAGTTTGAATTTTTGGTTTTCACTCTGATTTCTCCTATCGTGATAGATATAGTTGCAACTCTAAATCAAACAGGGTTGTTGCTAGCATCTTGAAACTTGCCACAATAATGCAGTTGTATGTTCTATCTCCAAGGTTTCTTTCCTCTTGTTGGAGCCTTAAGCGGAGACTGGTGAATAACACTTTCAGTGAGGGGTTGCAAAGCTTCCATTAAACTACATTCTTCTGAAATCTCAACACATATTTTTTCATCCAATCTTCATGATACTTTCAGGTAATGATCAGTACACCAATCCCACTTGGATGCCCAAATTTCGTTCTTCTAGATTGAAGCATTCGTTTGCAGTAACTGTTTGAATATTTAGGTTTCACTCTGTTTTTGAAATATTGATAAATGTAAGTGGAACTCTAAATAAATCAAACACGGTTTGTGCTATCTTCTTGAAACTTGACACAATAAAGTATTTCTACGTTCTATCACTAAGGTTTGTTTCCACTTGATGTGGACCTAAGCAGAGAATGACGAAAAACACTTTCATTTAAATGTGTTGCCAAGCTTCCAAAAATCTACCATCTCCTGTAATCTCAACATATATACTTTCATCCAATATTCATGATACTTTCAGGTAATGATCAGTACACCAATCCCACTTGGATGCCAAAATATCATTCTTTTTAGTTGAAGCATTCATTTGCGATAACAGTTTGAATTTTTAGGATTCACTCCGTATTCTCCTATATTGATAGATGTAATTCGAACTCTAAATCAAACACAGTCGTTGCTAGCATCTTGAAACTTGATACAATAAAGTATTCTACGTTCTATCTCTAAGGTTTGTTTGCTCTTGATGTAGACCTAAGCAGAGAATGACGAAAAACACTTTCATTTAAATGGGTTGCCAAGCTTCCAAAAAATAACACTTTCCTGAAATCTCAACATATATTTTTTTATCCAATCCTCATGATACTTTCAGGTACTGATCAGTACACCAATCCCCCTTGGACGCCCAAATTTCGTTCTTCTTGGTTGAAGCTTTCGTTTGCAGTAACAGTTTGAATTTTTAGGTTTCACTCTGTTTTCTCCATATTGATAGATGTAGTTGGAACTCTAAATCAAACACGGTTTGTGCTGGCTTCCTGAAACTTGACACAATAAAGTAGTTCTACATTCTATCTCTAAGGTTTTTTTCCTCTTTATGTAGCCTTAAGCAGAGACTGGTGAATAACACTTTCATTGAAAGTGGTTGCCAAGCTTTCACAAAACTACTGTCTCCTGAAATCTCAACATATATTTTTTCATCCAATCTTCTTGATACTTTCAGGTAATGATCAGTACACCAATCCCACTTGGATGCCCAAATTTCGATCTTCAAGGTTGAAGCATTCATGTGCAGTAACAGTTTGAATTTTTTGGTTTCACTCTGTTTTCCCCACATTGATAGATGTAGTTGGAATTCTAAATCAAACATGGTTTGTGCTAGCTTCTTGAAATTTGACCCAATAAAGCAGTTCTATGTTCTCTCTCTAAGGTATGTTTCCTCTTCATGTAGACCAAGCAGAGAATGATGAAAAACACTTTCATTGAAATGGGTTGCCAAGCTTCCAAAAAACTTCAATCTTCTGATATCTCAACATATATTCTTTCATCCAATCCTCATGGTACTTTCAGGTAATGATCAGTACACCAATCCAACTTGGATGCCCAAATTTCGTTCTTCTAGGTTAAAGCATTCGTTTCCACTAACATTTTGAATTTTAACGTTTCACTCTGTTTTCTCCTATATTGATTGATGTAGTTGGAACTCTAAATCAAACACGGTTCATGCTAGCTTCTTGAAACATGACACAATAAAGTAGTTCAACGTTCTATCTCTAAGGTTTGATTCCTCTTAATATAGCCTTAAGCAGAGACTGGTGAATAACACTGTCATTGAAAGAGGTTGCCAAGCTTCCATAAAATTACAGTGTCCTGAAATCTCAACATATATTGTTTCATCCAATCTTCATGATAATTTCAGGTAATGATCAGTATACCAATCCAACTTCGATGCCCCAATTTTATCATTTTGGATTGAAACATCGTTTGCGGTAACAGTTTGAATTTTTAGGTTTCACACTGTTTTCTACATATTGAAAGATGTAGTTCGAACTCTAAATCAAACACGGTTTGTGATAGCTTCTTGAAACTTCACACAATAAAGCAGTTCTACCTTCTATCTCTAAGGTTTGTTTCTTCTTGATGTAGACCTAAGCAGAGAATGAAGAAAAACAGTTTCAATGAAATGGTTTGCCAAGCTTCCAAAAAACTACAGTCTCCTGAAATATCAACATATATTTTTTCATCCAATCTTCATGATACTTTCAGGTAGTGATCAGTACGCCAATCCAACTTGGACTCCCAAATTTCTTTCTTTTTAGTTGAAGCATTCGTTTGTGGTAACAGTTTGAATTTTTAGGTTTCACTCCGTTTTCTCCTATATTGATAGATGTAGTTGGAACTCTAAATGAAACACGGTTTGTCCTAACTTCTGGAAACTTGACAAAAAAATTATTTCTACGTTGTATCTTCAATGTTTGTTTCCTCTTGATATAGACCTAAGCAGAGAATGACGAAAACACTTTCATTGAAATGTGTTGCCAATCTTCCAAAAAACTACAGTCTCCTTAAATCTCAACATAAAGTTTTTAACCAAATAACATGATACATTCAGGCAATGATCAGAACACCAATACAACTTGGATGCCCAAATTTCGTTGTTCTAGGTTGAATCCTTCGTTTGCAGTAACAGTTTGAATTTTTAGGTTTCATTATGTTTTGTCCTATATTGATAGATATAGTTGGGACTCTGAATCAAACACGGATTGTGATAGCTTCTTGAAACTTGACACAATAAAGTAGTTCTACGTTCTATCTTTATGTTTTTTTTTACTTGATGTAGACCTAAGCAGAGAATGACAAAAAACACTTTCATTGAAATGCGTTGCCAAGCTTCCAAAAAACTACAGCCTCCTGAAATCTCAACTTGTATTTTTTCATCCACTCTTCATGATACTTTCAGTTAATTATCAGTAAACCAATCCCACATGGATGCCCAAAGTTCCTTCTTCTTAGTTGAAGCATTCGTTTGCGGTAACAGTTTGAATTTTTAGATTTCCCTCCGTTTTCTCCTATATTGATAAATGTATTTGGAACTCTAAATCACACACGGTTTCTGCAAGCTTATTGAAACTTCACACAATACAGTATTTCTACATTGTATGTCTAAGGTTTGTTCCTTCTTCATGTAGCCTTAAGTAGAGACTGGTGAATAACACTTTCGTTGAAAGTGGTTGCTAAGCTTCCATAAAATTTCAGTCTCCTGAAATCTCAACATATATTTTTTCATCCAATATTCATGATACTTTCAGGTAGATCAGTACACCAATCCCACTTGGAGGCCCAAATTTCGTTCTTCTTAGTTGAAGCATTCGTTTGCGTTAACAGTTTGAATTTTTAGGTTTCACTCCATTTTCTCCTATATTGGTAGATGTAGTTGGAACTCTAAATCAAAGACGGTTTGTGCTAACTTCTTGAAACTTGACACAATGAAGTATTTCTACATTGTATCTCCAATGATTGTTTTCTCTTGATGTAGACCTAAGGAGAGAATGACAAAAAACACTTTCATTGAAAAGGTTTGCCAAGCTTCCAAAAACCTACAGTCTCCTGAAATCTCAATTTCCATTTTTTCATCCACTGTTCCTGATACTTTCTGGTAATGATCAGTACACCAATCCCACTTGGACGCCCAAATTTTTATTTATTTATTTATTTTTTAATGTTCCATACATTTGATTCAAATGAGTTATGCATTTCCATTTTTACCCCAAATACAGATTGCAGAATCACATCAGTTACACATTCACAATGTTTACCTAATACCATATTAGTGACTGTTGTATTCTCCTGACTTTCCTATCCCCTACTATCCCCCCTCCCCTCCCCTCTCATCTTCCCTCTGTACCTCATCTGTTGTTGGTCCATTCTCTCCCTTCCCCCCCTTTCCCCTCACAACCTTGTATATGTGATTTCGTATAAAAATGATGGTGTCCTTTTGTTTCCATGCACTTTCCCTTCTCTCTCCCAAATTTCGTTCTTCTAGGTTGAAGCATTCCTTTGCAGTAACAGTTAGAATTTTTAGGTTTCACTCTGTTCTCTAAATATTGATAGATATATTTGGAACTCTAAATCAAACTCGGTTTGTGCTAGCTTCTTGAAAATTGACACCAGAAAGTAGTTCCACGTTCTATCTTTAAGGTTTGCTTCCTCTTGATGTCGCCTTAAGAAGAGACTGGTGAATAACACTTTCATTGAAAGGGGTTGACAAACTTCCATAAAACTACATTCTCCTGAAATCTCAACATATTTTTCTATCCAATCTTCATGATACTTTCAGGTAATGATCAGTACACCAATCCCACTTGGATGCCCAAATTTCGTTCTTCTAGGTTGAGGCATTCGTTTGCAATAACACATTAAATTTTTAGGTTTCACTCTGTTTTTTCCATATTGAGAGATGTAGTTGAGTGTAAATCTAACACGGTTTGTGCTAGCTTCTGGAAACTTGACGCAGTAAAGTAGTTCTACGTTCTCTCTCAAAGGTTTGTTTTCTCTTGATGTAGACCTAAGCAGAAAATGACGAAAAACACTTTCATGGAAATTGGTTGCCAACCTTCCAAAAAACTACAGTCTCCTGAAATCTCAACATATATTTTTTTCAGCAATCTTCATGGTACTTTCAGGTAATGATGAGAACATCAATCCCACTTGGATGCCCAAATTTCGTTCTTATTGGTTGAAGCATTCCTTTGCAGTAACAGTTTGAATTTTTAGGTTTCACTCTGTTTTCTCCAAATTGGTAGATGTAGTTGGAACTCTAAATCAAAGTCGGTTTGTGCTAGCTTCTTGAAACTTGACACAATAAAGTGGGTCTACGTTCTATCTTTAAGTTTTGTTTCCTCTTGATGTAGACCTAAGCGGAGAATGACGAAAAACACTATCATTGAAATGGGTTGCCAATCTTCCAAAAAACTACAGTTTCCAGGAACCTCAACAAATAGTTTTTTATCCAATCTTCATGATACTTTCAGGAAATGATCAGTACACGATTTCCACTTGGATGCCCCAATTTTGTTCTTCTAGGTTGACGCATTCGTTTGCAGTAACAGTTTGAATTTTTAGGATTCACTCTGTTTTCTTTATATTGATAGATGTAGTTGGAATTCTAAATCAAACACGGTTTGTGCTAGCTTCTTGAAACTTGACACAATAAAGTAGTTCTACGTTCTATCTTTAAGGTTTGTTTCCTTTTGGTGTAGCCATAAGCAGAGACTGGTGAATGAAACTTTCATTGAAAGGGGTTGCCAAGCTTCCATAAAACTTCAGTCTCCTGAAATCTCAACATATATTTTTTCATCCAATCTTATGATACTTTCAGGTAATGATCACTACACCAATCCAACTTCGCTGCCCAAATTTCGTTTTTCTAGGTTGAATTTGAAGCATTCGTTTGCAGTAATAGTTTGAATTTTTAGGTTTCACTCTGTTTTCTCCAATAATGATAGAAGTCGTTGGAACTCTAAATTAAACACGGTTGTTGCTAGTATCTTCAATCCTGACAGAATGATGTAGTTTTACTTTCTATCTTTATGTTTTGTTTCCTCTTGATGGAGAATTAAGCAGAGACTGGTGAATAACACTTTCATCGAAAGGGGTTGCCAAGCTTCCATAAATCTACACTCTCCTGAAATCACAACATATACTTTTTCATCCAATCTTCATGATACTTTCATGTAATGATCAGTATACCAATTCAACATTGATGCCCAAATTTCGTTCCTCTAGGTTGAAGCACCGTTTGCAATAACAGTTTGAATTTTCAGGTTTCACTCTGTTTTCTCCATATTGATAGATGTACTTTGGACACTAAATCAAACACGGTTTGTGCTAGCTTCTTAAAACTTGACACAATAAAGTAGTTCTACGTTCTATTGATGTTTTGTTTCCTCTTGATGTAGACCTTAGCAGAGAATGACGAAAAACACTTTCATTGTAATGGGATGCCAAGCTTCCAAAAAAATACATTCTCCTGAAATCTCAACATGTATTTTTTTCTCCAATTTCATGATGCTTTCAGGTAATGATCAGTACACCAATCCCACTTGGCTGCCCAAATTTCTTTCTTCTGCGTTGAAGCATTCGTTTGCAGTAACAGTTTGAATTTTTAGGCATCACTCCAATTTATTCTATATTGATATATGTAGTTGGAACTCTAAATTAAACATGGTTTGTGCTAACTTCTTGAAACTTGACACAAAAAAGTAGTTCTACATTCTATCTTTATGTATTGTTTCCTCTTGATGTAGATCTAAGCAGAGAATGAAGAAAAACACTTTCATTGAAATGGGTTGCCAAGCTTCCACGAAACTACAGTCTCCTGAAATCTCAACATGAATTTTTTCCTCCAATCTTCATGATGCTTTCAGGTAATGATCAGTACACAAATCCCACTTGGCTGCCCAAATTTCTTTCTTCTGAGTTGAAGCATTCTTTTGCGGTAACAGTTTGAATTTTTATGTATCACTCCGATTTCTTCTATATTGATAGATGTAGTTGGAACTCTAAATCAAACACGGTTTGTGCTAACTTCGTGACACTTGAAACAAAAAAGTAGTTCTATGATATATCTTTATGTTTTGTTTCCTCTTGATGTAGACCTAAGCAGAGAATGATGAAAACCACTTTCATTGAAATGGGTTGCCAAGCTTCCAAGAAACTACAGTCTCCTGAAATCTCAACATATATTTTTTCATCTAATCTTCATGATACTTTCAGGTAATGATCAGTATTCCAATCCCACTTGGACGGCCAAATTTCGTTCTTCTTGGTTGAAACATTTGTTTGCAGTAACAGTTTGTATTTATAGGTTTCACTCTGTTTTCTCCATATTGATATATGTAGTTGGAACTCTAAATCAAACACGGTTTGGTCTAGCTTCCTGAAGCTTGAAACAATAAAGTATTTCAACCATCTATATCTAAGGTTTGTTTCCTATTGATGTAGACATAAACAGAGAATGATGAAAAACATTTTCATTGAAATGGGTTGCCAAGCTTCCAGAACACTATAGTCTCCTGAAATCTCAACATATATTTTTTCATCCAATCTTCATGATACATTCAGGTAATGATCAGTTCACCAATCTAACGTGGATGCCCATTTCGATCTTCTAGGTTGAAGCATTCGTTTGCAGTAACTGTTTCAATTGTTAGGTTTCACTCTGTTTTCTCCATACAGATAGCTGTAGTTGGAACTCTAAATCAAACACGGATTGTGCTAGCTTCTTGAAACTTGACTCAAGAAAGTAGTACTAGGTTGTATCTCTAATGATTGTTTCCTCTTGATATAGCCTTAAGCAGAGACTGTGAATAACACTTTCATTGAAAGGGGTTGCCAAGCTTCCATAAAACTACACTCTCTTAAATCTCAACATGTATTTTTTCATCCAATCTTCATGATACTTTCAAGTAATGATCAGTACTCCAATCCCACGTGGATGCCCACATTTTGTTCTTCGAGGTTGAAGCATTCGTTAGAAGTAACAGTTTGAATTTTTAGGTTTCACACTGTTTTCTCCATATTGATAGATGCAGTAGGAACTCTAAATCAAACATGGTTTGTGCTAGCTTCTTGAAACTTGACAAAATAAACTAGTTCTACGTTCTATCTCGAAGGTTTGTTTCCTCTTGATGTAGCATTAAGCAGAGACTGGTTAATAACACTTTCAATGAAACGGTTTGCCAAGCTAACATAAAACTTCAGTATCTTGCAATCTCAACATATATTTTTTCATCGAATCTTCATGATACTTTCAGGTAATGATCAGTACACCAATCCCAGTTGGATGCCCAAATTTCGTTCTTCTCATTTGAAACATTCTTTTGAAGTAACAGTTTGAATTTTTAAGTTTCACTCTGTTTTCTCCATTTTGGTAGATCTAGTTGCAATTCTAAATCAAACACGGTTTGTGCTAGCTTCTTGAAACTTGACACAAGAAAGTAGTTCTACATTCTATCGCTAGGGTTTGCTTCCTCTTGTTGTAGCCTTAAGCAGAGACTGGTGAATAAAACTGTCATTGAAAGGGGTTGCCAAGCTTCCATAAAACTTCAGTCTCCTGAAATCTCAACATATATTTTTTCAACCAATTTTCATGATACTTTAAAGTAATGATCAGTACACCAATCCCACTTGGACACCCAAATTTTGTTCTTATTAGTTGAAGCAATCGTTTGCGGTAACAGTTTGAATTTTTAGGTTTCACTCTGTTTTCTCCTATATTGATAGATGTAGTTGGAAATGCAAATCAAACACGGTTTATGCTAACTTCTTGAAATTTGACACAATAAAGTAGTTGTACGTTCTGTCTTTATGTTTTATTTCCTCTTGAAGTAGACATAAGCAGAGAATAAGGAAAAACAATTTCATTGAAATCGGTTGCCAAGCATCCAGAAAACTACAGTCTAATGAAATCTGAACATATATTTATTCATCCAATCTTCAAGATACTCTCAGGTAATGAACAGTACACGAATCCCACTTGGACGCCCAAATTTCGTTTTTCTTGGTTGAAGCATTCGTTTGCAGTAAGAGTGTCAATTTTTAGGTTTCACTCCGTTTTCTCCATATTGATAGATGTAGTTGGAACTCTAAATGAAACACGGTTTGTGCTAGCTTCTTGAATCTTGACACAATAAAGTAGTTCAACTTTCTGTCTCTAAGGTTAGATTCCTCTTGATGTACCCTTAAGCAGAGACTGGTGAATAACACTTACATTGAAAGGGGTTGCCAAGCTTCCATAAAACTACCGTCTACAGACATCTCAACATATATTTTTTCATCTAATCTTCATGATTCTTTCAGGTAAAGATCAGTACACCAATCCCACTTGGACGCCCAAATTCCGTTGTTGTATTTTGAAGCATTCGTTTGCAGCAAAAGTTTGAATTTTTAGGTTTCACTCTGTTTTCTCCATATTGATAGATGTCTTTGGAACTCTAAATCAAACATGGTTTGTGTTAGCTTCTTGAAACTTGACACAATAAAGTATTTCTATGTTGTATCTCTAATGTTTGTTTTTTCTTTATGTAGACCTAAGCAGAGAACAACGAAAAACACTTTCATTGATATGGGTTGCCAAGCTTCCAAAAAACTAGAGTTTCCTGATATCTCAACATAAATTTTTTATCCAACCATCATGATCCTTTCAGGTAATCATCAGAACACCAACCCACTTGGAAGTCCAAATTTTGTTCTTCTTAGTGGAAGCATTCGTTTGCGGTAACTGTTTGAATTTTTAGGTTTCACTCTGTTTTCTCCTATATTGATAGATGCATTTGGGACTCTAAATCAAACACGGTTGTTGTTAGCATCTTAAAACTTGACACAAAAACGTAGTTCTATGGTCTAACTTTACGTTTTGTTTCCTCTTGATGTAGACCTAAGCAGAGATAGACGAGAAACACTTTCATTGTAATGGGTTGCCAAGCTTCCAAAAAACTACAGTCTCCTGAAATCTCTACATATATTTTTTCTTCCAATCTTCATGATACTTTCAGGTAATGATCACTACACCAATTCCACTTGGATGCCCAAATTTCTTTCTTCTTGGTTGAAGCATTCATTTGCAGTAACAGTGTGAATTTTTAAGTTACACTGTGTTTTCTCCATATTGATAGATGAATTTGGAACTCTCAATCAAATACGGTTTGTGCTAGCTTTTTGAAACTTGACACAATAAATTATTTCTACGTTCTATCTCTACGGTTTGTTTCCTCTTGATTTAGTCTTAAGCAGAGACTGGTGAATAACACTTTCATTGAAATGGGTTGCAAAGCCTTCAAAAAATTACAGTCTCCTGAAATCTCAACATAAATTTTTTCATCAAATCTTCACCATACTTTCAGGTAATGATCAGTACACCAATTCCACTTGGATGCCCAAATTTCGTTCTTTTAGTTTGAAGCATTCGTTTGCAGTAACAGTTTGAATTTTTAGGTTTCACTCCATTTTCTCCTATATTGATAGATGTAGTTGGAAGTCTAAATCAAACACGGTTGTTGCTAGCATCTTGAAACTTGACACAACAAAGTATTTCTACGTTCCATATCTAAGGTTTGTTTTCTCTTGATGTAGAGCAAAGCAGACAAAGACGAAAAACACTTTCATTGAAACTGGTTGACAAACTTCCAAAAAACGACAGTCTCCTGAAATCCCAACATAAATTTTCTATCAAATAATCATGATACTTTCAGGTAATGATCAGAACACCAATCCAACTTGGATGCCCAAATTTCGTTCTTCTAGATTGAAGCATTCGTTTGCACTAAGAGTTTGAATTTTTAGGTTTCACTCTGTTATCTAATATATTGATAAATGTATTTGGGACTCTGAATCAAACACGGTTGTAGCTAGCATATTGAATCTTGACACAATAAAGAAGTTCTATGTTCTATCGTTCTTTTTTTTTCCTCTTGATGTAGACCTAAGCAGAGAATGAAGAAAAACACTTTCATTGAAATGGGTTGCTAAGCTTCAAAAAACTACAGTCTCCTGAAATCTCAACATCTATTTTTTCATCCAATATTCATGATTTTTTCAGGTAATGATCAGTACACCAATCCCCCTTGGACGCCCTAATTTAGTTCGTCTAGGCTGAAGCATTCGTTTGCATAACAGTTTGAATTTTTAGGTTTCACTCTGTTTTCTCCATATTGATAGATGTAGTTGGGACTTTAAATCAAACACGGTAGTTGCTAGCATCTTGAAACTTTACACAATATAGTAGTTCTACGTTCTATCCTTATGTTTTGTTTCCTCTTCATGTAGACCTAAGCAGAGAATGACGAAAACCTCTTTCATTGAAATGGGTTGCCAAGCTTCCATAAAACTACAGTCTTCTGAAATCTCAACATCTATTTTTTCATCCAATCTTCATGATTCTTTCACGTAATGATCAGTACATCAATCCCACTTGGACGCCCAAATTAAGTTCTTCTATTTTGAAGCATTCAATTGCAGTAACAGTTTGAATTTTTAGGTTTCACTGTTTTCTCCATATTCATGGATGTAGTTGTAACTCTAAATCAAACATGGTTCATGGTAGCTTCATGAAACTTGACACAAGAAAGTAGTTCTATGTTCTATCTCTAAGGTTTGTTTCCTCTTGATGAAGACCTAAGCAGAGAATGACGAAAAACACTTTCATTGAAATGGGTTGACAAGCTTTCAAAAAACTACAGTCTCCCGAAATCTCAACATATATTTTTTCATCCAATCTTCATGGTACATTCAGGTAATGATCAGTACACTAATCTAACTTGGATGCCCAAATTTAGTTCCTCTAGGATGAAGCATTCGTTTGCAGTAACAGTTTGAATGTTTAGGTTTCACTCTGTTTTCTCCTATATTGATAGATATAGTTGGAACTTCAAATCAAACACGGTTGTTGCTAGGTTCTTGAAACTTGAGACAATATAGTAGTTCTGCGTTCTATCTCTAAGGTTTGATTCCTGTTGATGTAGACCTAAGCAGAGAATGACGAAAAACACTTTCATTGAAATTGTTTGACAAGCTACTAAAAAACTACAGTTTCCTGAAATCTCAACATGTATTTTTTCCTCCAGTCTTCATGATACTTTCAGGTAATGATCAGTACACCAATCCCAATTGGTTGCCCACATTTCTTTCTACTTAGATGATGCATTCGTTTGCGGTAACAGTTTGAATTTTTAGGTTTCACTCTGTTTTCTCCATATTGATAGATGTAGTTGGAACTCAAAATCAAACACGGTTTGTGCTAGCTTCTTGAAACGTGACACAATAAAGTAGTTCTACGTTCTATCTCGAAGTTTAGATTCCTCTTTATGTAGCCTTAAGTAGAGGCTGATGAATAACACTTTCATTGAAATACCTTGCCAACTTCCATAAAACTACAGTCTCCTGAAATCTAAACATATATTTTTTTCATCCTATCTTCATGATTCTTTCAGGTTATGATCAGTACACCAATTCCACATGGATGCTCAAATTTCGTTCTTCTAGTTTGACGCATTCGTTTGCAGTGTAAGTTTGAATTTTTAGGTTTCACTCTGTTTTCTCCATATTGATAGACGTAGTTGGAACTCTAAATCAAACACGGTTTGTGCTAGCTGCTTGAAACTTGACACAATAGAGTATTTCTAAGTTCTATCTCTAAGGTTTGTTTCTTAATGTAGACCTAATCAGAGAATGACGAATAACACTTTCATTGAAATGGGTTGCCAAGCTTCCAAAAAACTACAGTCTCCTAAATCTCAACATATATTTTTTGTTCAATCTTCATGATACTTTCAGGCAATGATCTGTACACCAATCCCACTTGGACGACCAAATTTCGTTGTTCTTGGTTGAAGCACTCGTTTGCAGTAACAGTTTCAATTTTTAGGTTTCACTCTGTTTTCTTTAAATTGATAGATGTATTTGGAACTCTAAATCAAACACGGTTTCTGCTAGATTCTTGAAACTTGACACAAGAAAGTAGTTCTACGTTCTATCTTTAAGGTTTGTTTCCTCTTGATGTAGACTTAAGCAGAGAATGACAAAAACACACTTTCTCTGAAATGGGTTGCCAAGCTTCCATAAACCTACACTCTCCTGAAATCTCAAAATATGTTTTTCATCCAATCTTCATAATACTTTCAAGTAATGATCAGTACACCAATCACACTTGGATGCCCAAATTTCGTTCTTCTAAGTTGAAGCATTCGTTTGCAGTAACAATTTGAATTTTTAGGTTTCACTCTGTTTTCTCCATAATGATAGATGTAGTTGGAACTCTAAATCAAACACGGTTTGTGCTAGCTTCTTGAAACTTGAAACAATAAATTAGTTCAACGTTCTATCTCTAAGGTTTAATCCTCTTGATGCAGACCTAAGCAGAGAATAATGAAAAAGACTTTCATTGAAATGGGTTGCAAAGCATCCAAAAAACTACAGTCTCCTGAAATCTCAACATATATTTTTTTAATCCAATCTTCATGATATTTTCAGGTAATGATCAGTACACCAATCCCACTTGGCCGCCTAAATTTCATTCTTCTTGGTTGAAGCATTCCTTTGAAGTTACAGTTTGAATTTTAGGTTTCACTCTGTTTTCTCCATATTGATAGATGTAGTTGGAACTCTAAACACGGTTATTGCAAGCTTTTTGAAACCTGACACAAGAAAGTACTTCTACGTTCTATCTCTAAGGTTTTTTTCCTCTTGAACTAGCCTTAAGCAGAGACTAGAGAGTAACACTTTCATTGAAAGGGGTTGCCAAGCTTCTGTAAAACTACAATCTCCTGAAATCGCAACATATATTTTTTCATCCAATCTGCATGATACTTTCTGGTAACGATCTGTACACCAATCCCACTTGGATGCTTAAATTTCGTTTTTCTAGGTTAAAGCATTCGTTTTCAGTAACAATTTGAGTTTTTACATTTCACTTTGTTTTCTCCGTTTTGATAGATATACTTGGAACTCTAATTCAAACACGGTTTATGCTAGCTTCTTGAAACTTGACACAATAAAGTAGTTCTACGTTCTATCTCTAAAGTTTGTATCCTCTTGATGTGGCCTTATCAGAGACTGGTGAATAACACTTTCATTGAAAAGTGTTGGCAAGCTTCCATAAAACTACAGTACTCCTGAAATCTCAACATACATTTTTTCAACGTGGAAGCACAAATTTCGTTCTTGTTTGTTAAAGCATTCTTTTGCGGTAACAGTTTGAATTTTCAGGTTTCACTCTGTTTTCTTCATATTGATAGATGTAGATGGAACTCTAAACGAAACACGGTTTCTGCTAGCTGCATTAAACTTGACACAATAAAGTAGTTCTACATTCTATCTTTAAGGATTGTTTCCTCTTGATGTAGTTTTCAGCAGAGACTGGTGAATAACACTTTCATTGAAAGTGGTTGCCAAGCTTAAATAAACAACAGTCTCCTGAAGTCTCAACATGTATTTTTTCATCCTGTCTTCATAATACTTTCAGGTAATGATCAGTACATCAATCCCACTTGGATGCCCAAATTTCGTTCTTCTTAGTTGAAGCCTTCGTTTGCGGTTACAGTTTGAATTTTTTGGTATCACTCCGTTTTCTCCTATACTGATAGATGTAGTTGGAAGTCTAAATCAAACACGGTTTGTGCTAGCTTCTTGAAACTTGACACAATAAAGTAGTTGAACGTTCTATCTGTAAGGTTTGATACCTCTTAGTGTAATCATAAGCAGAGACTGGTGAATAACACTTTCATTGAAAGGGGTTGCCAAGCTTCCATAAAACTACAGTCTCGTGAAATCTCAACATATATTTTTTCATCCAATCTTCATGATACTTTCAGGTAATAACCAGTACACCAATCCAACTTGGATTCCCAAATTTTGTTCTTCTAGTTTGAAGCATTCGTTTGCAGTAACAGTTTGAATTTTTAGGTTTCACTCTGTTTTTTCCATATTGATACATGTAGTTGGGTCTTTAAATCAAACACGGTTGTTGCTAGCATCTTGAAACTTGGCACAAAAAAGTAGTTCTGTGTTCTATCTTTATGTTTTATTTCCTCTTGATGTAGACCTAAGCAGAGAATGAGAAAAACACTTTCATTGAAATGGGTTGCGAAGCTTCCAAAAATCTACAGTTTCCTGAAATCTCAACATGTATTTTTTCATCAAATCTTCATGATACTTTCAGGTAATGATCAGTACACCAATCACAGATGGACTTCCAAATTTCGTTTTTCTAGGTTGAAGCATTCGTTTGCAGTAACAGTTTCAATTTTTAGGTTTCAATCTGTTTTCTCCATATTGATAGATGTAGTTGGAACTCTAAATCAAACACTTTTGTGCTAGATTTTTGAAACATGGCACAAAAAGTAGTTCTATGTTCTATGGGAAAGGTTAGATTTCTCTTGATGTATCCTTAAGCAGAGACTGGTGAATAAAACTTTCATTGAAAGGGGTTGCCAAGCTTCCATAAAACTACAGTCTCCTGAAATCTCAACATATATTTTTTCATCCAATCTTTATGATACTTTCAGGTAATGATCAGTACATCAATCCCACTAGGACGCAAAAATTCGATTCTTCTATGTTGAAGCATTCGTTTGCAGCAACAGTTTGAATTTTTTGGTTTCACTGTGTTTTCTCCACATTGATAGATGTCGTTGGAACTCTAAATCAAACACAGTGTTGCTAGCACCTTGAATCTTGACACAATGAAGTAGTTCTTCGTTCTATCTCTAAGGTTAGATTTCTCGTCATGTTGCCTTAAGCAGAGACTGTTGAATAACAATTTCATTGAAAGTGGTTGACAAGCTTCAATAAAACAGTCTCTTGAAATCTCAACATATATTTTTTCATCCAATCTTCATGATTCTTTCAGGTAATGATCAGTACACCAATCGCACTTGAACGCCCAAATTTCCTTCTTCTTGGTTGAAGCATTCGTTTGCAGTAACAGTTTGAATTTTTAGGTTACACTCTTTATTCTCCATATTGATAGATGTAGTTGGAAGTCTAAATCAAAAACGGTTTGTGCTAGCTTCTGAAACCTGACACAATAGAAGACTTCTACATTCTATCTCTATGGTTTGTTTTCTCTTGATGTAGACCTAAGCAGAGATCGACTGAAAACACATTCATTGAAATGGGTTGCCAAGCTTCCGGAAAACTACAGTCTCCTGAAATCTCAACATATATTTTTTCATCCAATCTTCATGATACTTTCATGTAATGATCAGTACACCAATTTCACTTGGATTCCCTTATTTCGTTCTTGTAGGTTGAAGCATTTGTTTGCAGTAACAGTTTGAATATTTAGGTTTCACTCTGTTTTCTCAATATTGATAGATGTAGTTGGAACTCTAAATCAAACACGGTTTGTGCGAGCTTCTTGAAACTTGACACAGTAAAGTAGTTCCAGGTTCTATCTCTTAAGTTTGTTTCCTATTGAAGTAGTCCTAAGAAGAAAAGGACGAAAAACACCTCATTTAAATGGGTTGCCAAGCTTCCAAATAGTACAGTCTCCTGAAATGTCAACATATATTTTTTAATCCAATCTTTATGATACTTTCAGGTAATGATACATACACCAATACAACTTGGAGGCCCACATTTTGTTCTTCTTGTTTTAAGCATTCGTTTGCAGTAATAGTTTGAATTTTTAGGTTTCACTCTGTTTTCTCCTATATTGATAATGTATTTGGAACTATAAATCAAACACGGTTGTATCTCGCATCTTGAAAATTGACACAGTAAAGTAGTTCTACATTCTATTTTTATGTTTTGTTTCCTCTTGGTGTAGACCTAAGCAGAGAAAGACGAAAAACTCTTTCATTTAAATGGGTTACCAAGTTTCCAAAAGACTATAGTCTCCTGAAATCTCAACATCTATTTTTTCATAAATTACTCATGATACTTTCAGGTAATGATCAGAACACCAATCCCACTGGAACGCCCAAATTTCGTTCTTCTTGGTTGAAACATTCTTTTGCAGTAACAGTTTGAATTTTTATGTTACACTCTGTTTTTTCCATATTGATAGATATGGTTGGAACTCTAAATCAAACACGGTTTGTGCTAGCTTCTTGAAGCTTCACACAATAAAGTAGTTCTACGTTCTATCTCTAAGGATTGTTTCCTCTTGATGTAGAACTAAGAAGAGAATGATGAAAAACAATTTCATTGAAATGGATTGCCAAGCTTAAAAAAAACTACTGTCTCCTGAATACTCAACATATATTTTTTCATCCAATCACCATGATACTTTCAAATAATGATCAGTACACCTATCCCTCTTGGATGCCCTAATTTCGTTCTTCTAGGTTGAAGCATTTGTTTGCAGTACAGTTTGAATTTTTAGGTTTCACTCTGTTTTCTTCATATTGATAGTTGTAGTTGGAACACTAAATCATACACGGTTTCTGCGAGTCTTAAAACTTGACACAATAAAGTAGTTTTACGTTCTATCTTTATGTTTCCTCTTGATTTGACCTAAGCAGAGAATGACGAAAAACACTTTCATTGAAATGGGTTGCCACGCTTCCAAAAAACGACAGTCTCCTGAAATCTCAACATATATTTTTTCATCCAATCTTCATGATACTTTCCGGTAATGATCAGTACACCAATCCCACTTGGACGCCCAAATTTCGTTCTTCTTGGTTGAAGCATTCATTTGCAGTAACAGTTTGAATTTTTAGGTTTCACTCTGTTGTCTCCATATTGATATATGTCGTTGAAACTCTAAATCAAACACATTTTGTGCTAGCTTCTTGAAACTTGACAAAATAATGTAGTTCTATGTTCTATCCATAAGGTTTTTTTTCCTCTTGATATAGCCTTAAGCAGAGACTGGTGAATAACACTTTCATTGAAAGGGGTTGAAAAGCTTCCATAAAACTACAGTCTCCTGAAATCTCAACATATATATTGCCATCCAATCTTCATGATTCTTTCAGGTAATGATCAGTACACCATTTCAATTTGGATGCCCAAATTTCGTTCTTCTAGTTTGAAGCTTTCGTTTGCATTAACAGTTTGAATTTTTATGTTTTACTCTGTTTTTTCCATATTGATAGATGTATTTGGAACTCTAAATCAAACACAGTTTGTGCTACCTTCTTGAAACTTGACACAAGAAAGTATTTCCACGTTCTATGTTTAAGGTTTTTTTTCTCTTCATGTAGCGTTAAGCAGGTACTGGTGAATAACACTTTCATTGAATGGGCTTTCCAAGCTTCCATAAAACTACAGTCTCCTGAAATCTGAACGTATATTTTTTCATCCAATTTTCATGATACTTTCAGGTAATGATCAGTACATCAATCCCAGTTGGACGCCCAAATTTCGTTCTTCTTGGTTGAAGCATTCGTTTCCAGTAACAGTTTGGATTTTTAGGTTTCACTTTGTTTTCTCCATATTGATAGATGTAGTTGCAACTCTAAATCAAACACGGTTTGTCCTAGCTTTTTGAATCTTGACACAATAAAGTAATTCTACGTTCTGTCTCTAAGGTTTGTTTTCTCTTGATATAGCCTTAAGCAGAGACTGGTGAATAACACTTTCATTGAAAGGGATTGCCAACCTTCCATAAAACTACAGTCTCCTGAAATATCAACATTTATTTTTTTATTTAATCTTCATGATACTTCAGGTAATGGTCAGTACACCAATCCCATGGATGCACAAATTCCGTTTTTTGAGGTTGAAGCATTCTTTTGCAGTAAAAGTTTGAATTTTTAGGTTTCACTCTGTGTTTTCCATATTGATAGATATAGTTGGAACTCTAAATCAAACACGGTTTGTGGAAGCTTCTTGAAACTTGACACAAGAAAGTAGTTCTACCTTCTATCTCTAAGGTTTGTTTCCACTTTAAGTAGCCTTAAGCAGAGACTGGTGAATAACACTTTCATTGAAAGGGGTTTCCAAGCTTCCATAAAACTACAGTCTCCTAAAATTCCAACATGTATTTTTTCACCCAATCTTTGTGATACTTTCAGGTAATGATCAGTGCACCAATCACACTTGGATGCCCATATTTTGTTCTTCTTAGATCTAGTATTCATTTGCGGAAACAGTTTGAACTTTTAGGTTACACTCGATTTTCTCTTATATTGATTGATGTAGTTGGAATTCTAAATCAAACACGATTTGTGCTAACTTCTTGAAACTTGACACAAAAAATTAATTCTACGTTCTAACTTTATGTTTTTTTTTTCTCTTGATGTCGACCTAAGCAGAGACTGGTGAATAACACTTTCATTGAAAGAGGTTGCCATGTTTCCATAAAACTACAGTCTCCTGAAATCTCAACATATATTTTTTCATCCAATCTTCATGATACTTTCAGGTAATGATCAGTACACTAATTCTACTTGGACGCCCAAATTTTGTTCTTCTTGGATGAAGCATTCGTAGGCAGTAACAGTTTGAATTTGTAGGTTTCACTCAGTTTTTTCCATATTGATAGATGTTGTTGGAACTCTAAATCAAACACGTTTTTTGCTAGCTTCTTGAAACCTGTCACAAGAAAGAACTTCCATGATCTATCTCTAACGTTTGTTTTCTCTTCATGTAGCCTTAAGCAGAGACTGGTGAATAACACTTTCATTGAAAGGGCTTCCAAGCTTTCTTTAAACTACAGTCTCCTGAAATCTCAACATATATTTTTTCATCCAATCTTCATGATATATTCAGGTAATGATCAGTACACCAATCCCACATGGATGCCCAAATTTCGTTCTTCTAGGTTGAAGCATTCATTTTCAGAAATAGTTTGAATTTTCAGGATTCACTCTGTTTTCTCCATATTGATAGATGTAGTTGCAACTCTAAATCAAACACAGTTGTTGCTAGCCTCTTGAAACTTGACACAATAAACTATTTCTACGTTCTATTTCCAAGGTTTGTTTCTGCTTGATTTAGAACTAAGCAGAGAATAACGAAAAACGCTTTCATTGAAATGGGTTGCCAGCTCCAAAAATCTACAGTCTCCTGAAATCTCAACATATATTTTTTCATCCAATCTTTATGATACTTTCAGGTAATGATACATACACCAATACAACTTGGAGGCCCACATTTTGTTCTTCTTGTTTTAAGCATTCGTTTGCAGTAATAGTTTGAATTTTTAGGTTTTAC
Source organism: Callospermophilus lateralis (assembly GCF_048772815.1). NCBI lineage: Eukaryota > Metazoa > Chordata > Mammalia > Rodentia > Sciuridae > Callospermophilus > Callospermophilus lateralis. Next base: position 30,955,355 of record NC_135311.1, on the reverse strand, counting down.
TCCGTATTCTCCTATATTGATAGATATCGTTGGAACTCTAAATCAAACACGGTTTGTGATAGCTTCATGAAACTTGAAACAAAAAGTAGTTCTACGTTCTATCCTTATGTTTTGTTTCCTCTTGATGTAGACCTCAGCATAGAATGACGAAAATGAACTTTCATTGAAATGGGTTGCCAAGCTTCCATAAAACTACAGACCCCTGAAATCTCAACATATATTTTTTCATCCAATCTTCACGATACTTTCAGGTAATGATCAGAACACCAATCCCACTGGATGCCCAAATTTCGTTCTTCTGGGGTGAAGCATTCGTTTGCAGTAACAGTTTGAACTTTTAGGTTTCACTCTGTTTTCTCCTATAGTGATAGATGTATTTGCAACTTTAAATCAAACACGGTTGTTGCTAGTATCTTGAAACTTGACACAATAAAGTAGTTCTACGTTCTATCTCCAAGGTTTTCTTCTTCTTGATGTAGCCTTAAGCAGACACTGGTGAATAACACTTTCATTGAAAGGGGTTCTAAAGCTTCCATAAAACTACAGTCTCCTGAAATCTCAACACATATTTTTTTCATCCAATCTTCATGATACTTTCAGGGAATGATCAGTACAACAATCAAACTTGGATACCCAATTTTACCTCTTCTGGGATGAAGCATTCGTTTGCAGTAATAGTTTGAATTTTTAGGTTTCACTCTGTTTTCTCCTATATTCATAGATGTATTTGGAAATCTAAATCAAACAGGATTGTTGCTAGCATCTTGAAACTTGACACAATAAAGTAGTTCTACGTTCTATCTTTATGGTTTGTTTCCTCTTAATGTAAACCTAAGCAGAGAATGACGAAAAATACTTTCATTGAAATGGGTAGCCAAGCTTCCAAAAAACTACAGGCTCCTGAAATCTCAACATACATTTTTTTCATCCAATATTCATGATACTTTCAGGTAATGATCAGTACACCAATCCCACTTGGACGTCAAATTTCGATCTTGTTAGTTGAAGCATTTGTTTGTGGTAACAGTTTGAATTTTTAGGTTTCACTCCGTTTTCTCCTATATTGATAGATGTAGTTGGAACTCTAAATCAAACACGGTTTGTGCTAGCTTCTTGAAACTTGACACAATAAATTAGTTCTAAGTTCTATCTCTTAGGTTTGTTTCCTCTTGATGTAGCCTTAAGCAGAGACTGGAGAATAACACTTTCATTGAAAGGGGTTGCCAAGCTTCAAAAAACTACAGTCTCCTGAAATCTCAACACATATTTTTTCATCCAATATTCATGATACTTTTAGGTAATGATCAGTATACCAATTCCACTTAGATGCCCTAATTTCGTTCTTCTAGGTTAAAGCATTCGTTTGCAGTAACAGTTTGAATTTTTAGGTCACTCTCTTTTCTCCATATTTATAGATGTAGTTGGAACTCTAAATGAAACACGGTTTGTGCTAGTTTCATGAAACTTGACACAATACAGTATTTCTACGTTGTATCTCTAACGTTTGTTTGATATTGATGTAGACCTAAGGAGAGATAGACAAAAAACACTTTCATTGAAATGGGTTGCCAAGCTTCCAAAGAACGACAGTCTTCTGAAATCTCAACATAAATTTTTCATCCAATCATCATGATACATTTAGGTAATGATCAGTATACCATTCACACTTGGACGACAAAATTCCGTTCTTCTAGTTTGAAGAATTCGTTTATAGTTACAGTTTGAAGTTTTAGGTTTCACTCTGTTTTCTCCTATATTGATAGACGTAGTTTGGACTTTAAATCAAACACGGTTGTTCCTAGCATCTTGAAACTTCACACAATAAAATAGTTCTACGTTCTATCTTTATGTTTTTTTTTTCCTCTTGATGTAGACCTACGCAGAGAATGATGAAAAACAATTTCATTGAAATGGGTTGCCAAGCTTCCAAAAAAGTACAGTCTCCTGAAATCTCAAAGTATATTTTTTCATCCAATCTTCATGAAACTTTCAGGTAATTATCAGAATACCAATCCCACTTGGACGACAAATTCTGTTCTTCTTGGTTAAAGCATTCGTTTGCAGTAACAGATTAAATTTTGGATTCACTATGTTTTCTCCATAAAGATAGATTTCGTTGGAACTCTAAATCAAACACGGTCTTTGCTAACTTCTTGAATCTTGACACAAAAATGTAGTTCTACGTTCTATCTTTATGTTTTGTTTCCTCTTGATGTAGACCTAAGCAGAGACTGGTGAATAACACTTTCATTGAAAGGGGTTGCCAAGCTTCCATAAAACTACAGTCTCCTGAAATCTCAACATATATTTTTTCATCCAATATTCATGATACTTTCAGGTAATGATCAGTACATCAATCCCACTTGGATGCACAAATATCGTTCTTCCAGGTTGAAGCATTCGTTTGCAGTAACAGTTTGATTTTTTAGATTTCACTCTGTTTTCTCCATTTTGATAGAAATAGTTGGAACTCTAAATCAAACACGGTTTGTGCTAGCTTCTTGAAACTTGACACAATAAAGTATTTCTAAGTTCTATCTCTAAGGTTTGTTTCCTCTTGATGTAGACCTTAGCAGAGAATGAAGAAAAACACTTTCATTGAAATGAGTTGCCAAGCTTCCATAAAACTACAGTCTTCTGGATACTCAACCTATATTTTTTCATCCAATATTCATGATACTTTCAGGTAATGATCAGTACACCATTCCCACATGGATGCCCAAATTTCGTTCTTCTTAGTTGAAGCATTCTTTTGCAGCAATAATGGGATTTTTTAGGTTTCACTCTGTTTTCTTCTATATTGATAGATGTATTTGGATCTCTAAATCAAACATTGTTGTTGCTAGCATCTTGAAACTTGACACAATAAAGTAGTTCTACGTTCTATCTTTATGTTTTGTTTCCTTTTGATGTAGTCCTAAGCAGATAATGTCGAAAAATACTTTCTTTGAAAGAGGTTGCCAAGCATCCAAAAAAACTACAGTCTCCTGAAATGTCAACATATATTTTTTCATCCAATTTCATGATACTTTCAGGTAATGATCAGTACACCAATCCCACTTAGGCGCCAAAATTTTGTTCTTCTTAGTTGAAGCATTTGTTTGCGGTAACAGTTTGAATTTTTAGGTTTCACTCTGTTTTCTCCTATATTGATAGATGTAGTTAGAAATCTAAATCAAACACGTTTTGTTCCAACTTCTTGAAACTTGACACAATAAAGTATTTCTACGTTCTATCTCTAATGTCTGTTTTTCCTTGATGTAGACCTAAGCAGAGAATGACGAAAAACACATTCATTGAAATGGGTTGCCAAGCTTCCATAAAACGAGAGTGTCCTGAAATCTCAACATGAATTTTTTATCCAATGATCATGATACTTTCAGGCAATGATCACAACACCAATCCAAGTTGGAGGCCCAAATTTCGTTTTTCTAGGTTGAAGCATTCGTTTGCAGCAACAGTTTGAATTTTTAAGTTTCACTCTGTTTTCTCCATATTGATAGATTTGGTTGGACCTCTAAATCAAACACAGTTTGTGCTAGCTTCTTGAAACTTGACACAAGAAAGTATTTCTAAGTTCTATCTCTAAGGTTTGTTTGATCTTGATGTAGACCTAAGCAGAGATAGACGATAAACACTTTCATTGAGATTGGTTGCCAAGCTCCTGAAATCACAACATGTATTTTTTCATCCAATATTCATGATACTTTCAGGTAATGATCAGTACACCAATCTCACTTGGACTCCCAAATTTTGTTTTTCTAGGTTGAAGCGTTCGTTTGCGGTAACAGTTTGAATTTTTAGGTTTCACTCCATTTTCTCCTGTATTGATAGATGTTTTTGGAATTCTAAATCAAACACGGTTTGTGCTAACTTCTTGAAACTTGACACAATAAAGCAGTTCTACGTTGTATCTCTAAGGTTGTTTCCTCATGATGTAGCCTTAAGCGGAGACTGGTGAATAACACTTTCATTGAAAGGGGTTGCCACTCTTCCATATAACTACAGTCTCCTGAAATCTCAACATACATTTTTTTTCATCCAATATTCATGATACTTTAAGGTAATGATCAGTACACCAATCCCACTTGGATCACCAAGTTTCGTTCTTCTTGGTTCAAACATTCGTTTTCAGTAACAGTTTAAATTTTTAGGTTTCACTCTGATTTCTCCATATTGATAGATGTAGTTGGAACTCTTAATCAACAACAGGTTTGTCCTAGCTTCTTGAAACTTGACACAATAAAGTATTTCTACGTTCTATCTCTAAGGTTTGTTTCCTCTTAATGTAGACCTAATCAGAGAATGACGAAGAACACGTTCATTGAAATGGGTTGCCCAGCTTCCAAATAACTACAGTCTCCTGAAATCTCAACATAAATCTTTAATCCAATGATCATGATACTTTCAGGCAATGATCACAACACCAATCCAAGTTGGATGCCCAAATTTCGTTCTTCTATGTTGAAGCATTCATTTGCAGCAACAGTTTTTATTTTTAAGTTTCACTCTGTTTTCTCGATATTGATAGATTTGGTTGGACCTCTAAATCAAACACGGTTTGTGCTAGCTTCTTGAAACTTGACACAAGAAAGTATTTCTAAGTTCAATCTCTAAGGTTTGTTTGATCTTGATGTAGACCTAAGCAGAGATAGACGATAAACACTTTCATTGAGATTGGTTGCCAAGCTCCTGAAATCACAACATATATTTTTTCATCCAATATTCATGATACTTTCAGGTAATGATCAGTACACCAATCCCACTTGGACGCAAAAATTTTGTTCTTCTAGGTTGAAGCATTCGTTTGCGGTAACAGTTTGAATTTTTAGGTTTCACTCCTTTTTCTCCTGTATTGATAGATGTAGTTGGAATTCTAAATCAAACACGGTTTGTGCTAACTTCTTGAACCTTGACACAATAAAGCAGTTCTACGTTCTATCTCTAAGGTTGTTTCCTCATGATGTAGCCTTAAGCGGAGACTGGTGAATAACACTTTCATTGAAAGGGGTTGCCAAGCTTCCATATAACTAGAGTCTCCTGAAATCTCAACATATATTTTTTTCATCCAATATTCATGATACTTTAAGGTAATGATCAGTACACCAATCCCACTTGGATGACCAAGTTTCGTTCTTCTTGGTTCAAACATTCGTTTTCAGTAACAGTTTAAATTTTTAGGTTTCACTCTGATTTCTCCATATTGATAGATGTAGTTGGAAATCTTAATCAACAACAGGTTTGTGCTAGCTTCTTGGAACTTGACAAAATAAAGTATTTCTACGTTTTTTCTCTATGGTTTGTTTCCTCTTAATGTAGACCTAAGCAGCGAATGACGAAGAACACGTTCATTGAAATGTGTTGCCAAGCTACCAAAAGACTACAGTCTCCTGAAATCTCAACATAAATTTTTTATCCAATCATCATGATACTTTCAGGTAATGATCATAACTCTAATCCAACTTGGATGCCCAAATTTCGTTCTTCTTTGATAAAGCATTCATTTGCAGTAACAGTTTGAATTTTTAGGTTTCACTCCGTTTTCTCGATATAGATAGATGTAGTTGGAACACTAATTCAAACACGGTTTCTGCTAACTTCTTGAATCGTTACCCAAAAAAGTAGTTCTACGTTCTATCTTTATGTTTTGTTTCCTCTTGATGTAGTACTAAGCAGAGAAAGACGAAAAACACTTTCATTGAAATGGGTTCCCAAGCTTCCAAAAAAATACTGTCTCCTGAAATCAAATCATATTTTTTTTCATCCAATCTTCACGATACTTTCACGTAATTATCAGAACCCGAACCCCACTTGGACGCCCAAATTTCATTCTTCTTGGTTGACGCATTTGTTTGCAGTAAGAGTTTGAATTATTAGGTTTAACTCTGTTTTCTCCATATTGATAGATGTCGTTGGAACTCTAAATCAAACACGGTTTGTGCTAGCGTTTTGAAACTTGACACAATAAATTATTTCTACGTTCTATCGCTAAGTTTTGTTTCCTCTTGATGCAGACCTAAGCAGAGAATGACGAAAAACACTTTCAATGAAATTGGTTGCCAAGCTTCCAAAAAACTACAGTCTCTTGAAGTCTCAACATATATTTTTTCATCAAATCCTCATGATAATTTCAGGTAATGATCAGAACAACAATCCCACTTGGACGCCCAAATTTCGTTCTTCTTGGTTGAAGCATTCATTTGCAATAACAGTTTGAATTTTTAGGTTTCACTCTGTTGTCTCCATATTGAAATATGTCGTTGAAACTCTAAATCAAACACATTTTGTGCTAGCTTCTTGAAACTTGACAAAATAATGTAGTTCTATGTTCTATCCCTAAGGTTTTTTTCCTCTTGATATAGCCTTAAGCAGAGACTGGTGAATAACACTTTCATTGAAAGGGGTTGAAAAGCTTCCATAAAACTACAGTCTCCTGAAATCTCAACACATATATTGCCATCCAATCTTCATGATTCTTTCAGGTAATGATCAGTACACCATTTCCATTTGGATGCCCAAATTTCGTTCTTCTAGGTTGAAGCTTTCATTTGCATTAACAGTTTGAATTTTTATGTTTTACTCTGTTTTTTCCATATTGATAGATGTATTTGGAACTCTAACTCAAACACAGTTTGTGCTACCTTCTTGAAACTTGACACAAGAAAGTATTTCCACATTCTATGTTTAAGGTTTGTTTTCTCTTCATGTAGCGTTAAGCAGGTACTGGTGAATAACACTTTCATTGAATGGGCTTTCCAAGCTTCCATAAAACTACAGTCTCCTGAAATCTGAACGTATATTTTTTCATCCAATTTTCATGATACTTTCAGGTAATGATCAGTACATCAATCCCAGTTGGACGCCCAAATTTCGTTCTTCTTGGTTGAAGCATTCGTTTCCAGTAACCGTTTGGATTTTTAGGTTTCACTTTGTTTTCTCCATATTGATAGATGTAGTTGCAACTCTTAATCCAACACGGTTTGTGCTAGTTTCTTGAAACTTGACACAAGAACCTAGTTCTACGTTGTATCACTAAGGCATGTTTCCTCTTGATGTAGCCTTAAGCAGAGACTGGTGAATAACACTTTCATTGAAAGGGGTTGTCAAGCTTCCATAAACCTTCAGTCTCCTGAAATATCAACATCTATTTCTTCATCGAGTATTCATGATACTTTCAGGTAAATATTAGTACACCAATCTCACTTGAACGACGAAATTCCCTTCTATTATGATGAAGCATTCATTTGCAGTACCAGTATGAGTTTTTAGGTTTCACTCTGTTTTCTCCATATTGATAGATATAGTTGAAACTCAAAATCAAACACGGTTGGTGCTAGCTTCTTGAAACTTGACACAATAAAGTATTTCTACTTTCCATCTCTAAGGTTTGTTTCCTCTTGATGTAGACCTAAGCAGAGAATGACGAAAAACACTTTCATTGAAAAGGGTTGTCAAGCTTCCATAAAACTTCAGTCTCCTTAAATCTCAACATACATTTTTTCATCCAATCTTCATGATAATTTCAGGTAATGATCAGTAAAACAATCCAACTTGGACGCCCACATTTAGTTCTTGTAACTTGAAGCATTCGTTTGCAGTAAGAGTTTGAATTTTTAGGTTTCACTCTGTTTTCTCCTATATTGATAGATGTAATTGGAACTCAAAATCGAACACGGTTTGTCCTAGCTTCTTTAAACTTAATACAATAAAGTATTTCTACGTTCTATCTCTAAGGTTTGTTTCCCTTGATGTAGACCTAAGCAGAGAACGACGAAGAACACTTTCATTGAAATGGGTTGCCAAACATCCAAAAAACTACAGTCTCCTGAAATCTCAACATATATTTTTCACCCAATTTTGATGATACTTTCAGGTAATGATCAGTACACGATTCCCAAGTGGACGCCGAAATTCCGTTCTTCTAGGTTAAAGTATTCGTTTGCAGTAACAGTTGAAATTTTTAGGTTTCACTCTGTTTTGTCTATATTGATAGATGTTGTTGGAACTATAAATCAAACACGGTTTGTGCTAGCTTTTTGAAACTTGACACAATAAAGTATTTCTACGTTCCATCCATAAGGTTTGTTTCCTGTTGATGTAGCCTTAAGCAGAGCCTGGAGTATAAAACTTTCATTGAAAGGGGTTGCCAAGCTTCCAAAAAACTTCCGTCTCCTGAAGTCTCAACATCTGTTTTTTCATCGAGTCTTCATAATAATTTCAGGTAATTATCAGTAAACCAATCCCACTTGGATGACGAAATTCCGTTTTTCTAGGTTGAAGGATTCGTATGCAGTACCAGTTTGAGTTCTTAGGTTTCACTCTGTTTTCTCCATATTGATAGATATATTTGGAAATCAAACTCAAACAAGGTTTGTGCTAGCTTCTTGAAACTTGACACAATAAAGTATTTCTACCTTATGTCTATAAGGTTGTTTCCTCTTGATGTGGACCTAAGCAGAAAATGACGAAAAACACTTTAATTGAAATGGGTGCCAAGCTTCCAAAAAACTACAGTCTCCTGAAATCTCAACATATATTTTTTCATCCATTCTTCATGATACTTTCAGGTAATGATCAGTATACCAATCCAACTTGGATGCCCAAATTTTGTTCTTCAAGGTTGAAGCATTCGTTTGCAGCAACAGTTTGAATTTTTAGGTTTCACTTCGTTTTCTCCTATATTGATAGATGTATTTGGAACTCTAAATCAAACACGGTCTTTGCTAACTTCTTGAATCTTGACACAAAAATGTAGTTCTACGTTCTATCTTTATGTTTTGTTTCCTCTTGATGTAGACCTAAGCAGAAACTGGTGAATAACACTTTCATTGAAATGGGTTGCCAAGTTTCCATAAAACTTCAGTCTCATGAAATCTCTACATCTATTTTTTCACCAATCTTCACGAAACTTTCAGGTAATGATCAGTACACCAATCCCACTTGGACATTCAAATTTCGCTTTTCTAGATTGAAGCAATCGTTTGCAGTAACAGTTTGAATTTTAAGATTTCAATTTTTTTCTCCATATTGATAGATGTAGTTGGAACTCTAAATCAAACATGGTTTGTGCTAGCTAATTGAAACAAGACAAAATAAAGAGTTCTACGTTCTATCTTTATGTTTTGTTTCCTATTGATGTAGTCCTAAGCAGAGAATGACGAAAAATGCTTTCATTGAAATGGGTTGCGAAGCTTACAAAAAACTAAAGTCTCCTGAAATCTCAACACACATTTTTTTTCCAATCATCATGATACTTTCAGGTAATGATCAGAACTCTAATCCAACTTGGATGCCCAAATTTTCTTCTTCTAGGTTGAAGCATTCATTTGCAGTAATAGTTTCAATTGTTAGGTTTCACGATGTTTTCTCCTCTATTTTTAGATGTAGTTGGGACTTTAATCAAACACGGTTGTTGTTAGCATCTTGAAACTTGACACAATAAAGTAGTTCTATGTTCTATCTTTATGTTTTGTTTCCTCTTGATGTAGACCTATGCAGATAATGACGAAAAACACTTTCATTGAAATGGGTTGCCAAGCTTCCAAAAAAATACAGTCTCCTAAATTCTCAACATATATTTTTTCATCCAATCTTCACGATACTTTCAGGTAATGATCAGTACACCAATCCCACTTGGTCATTCAAATTTCGTTTTTCTAGGTTGAAGCATTTGTTTGCAGTAACAGTTTGAATTTTTAGGTTTCAATTGTTTTCTCCATGTTGATAGATGTAGTTGGAACTCTAAATCAAACTCGGTTTGTGCTAGCTAATTGAAACTAGACACAATAAAGTACTTCTACGTTCTATCTTTATGATTTGTTTCTTATTGATGCAGATCTAAGCAGAGAATGATGAAAAACACTTTCATTGAAATGGGTTGCCCAACTTCCAAAAAACTACCGTCTCCTGAAATCTCAACATATATTTTTTCATCCAATCCTTTGATACTTTCAGGTAATGATCAGAACACCAATCCCACTTGGACGCCCAAATTTCCTTCTTATTGGTTGAAGCATTCATTTGCACTAACAGATTGAATTTTTAGGTTTCACTCTGTTTTCTCCATATTCATACATGTAGTTTGAACTCTAAATCAAACACGGTTTGTGCTAGCTTCTTGAAGCTTGACACAATAAAGTAGTTCTATGATCTCTCTCTAAGGTTTGTTTCCTCTTGATGTAGCCTTAAGCAGAGACTGGAGAATAACACTTTCATTGAAATGGGTTGCCAAGCTTCCATGAAACTAGAGTCTCCTGAAATCTCAACATATTTTTTTTCATTCAATCTTCATGATAGCTTCAGGTAATGGTCAGTACAACAATCCAACTTTGATGCCCAAATTTTTCTTCTAGGTTGAAGCATTCGTTTGCAGTAACAGTTTGAATTTTTAGGATTCACTCTGTTCTCTCCATACTGATAGATGTCGTTGGAACTCCAAATCATACACAGTTTGTGCTAGCTTCTTGAAACTTGACACAACAAACTAGTTCTACGTTCTATCTCTTAATGTAACCTTAATCTGAGACCGGTGAATAAAATTTTCAGTGAAAGGGGTTGCCAAGCTTTCAAAAAACTACCGTCTCTTGAAGTCTCAACATATATTTTTTCATCAAATCCTCATGATAATTTCAGGTAATGATCAGTACACCAATCCCACTTGGACGACGAAATTCCATTCTTCATGGTTGAAGCTTTCGTTTGCAGTAATAGTTTGAATTTTTAGCTTTCATGCTGTTTTATCCATATTGATAGATTTATTTGGAACTCTAAATCAAACACGGTTTGTGCTTGCTTTTTGAAACTTGACACAATAAAGTATTTCTACGTTCTATCTATAAGGTTTGTTTACTCTTGAAGTAGACCTAAGCAGAGAATGACGAAAAACACTTTCATTGGAATCGGTTGCCAAGCTTCCAAAAAACTACACTCTCCTGAAATCTCAACAAATATTTTTTCATCCATTCTTCATGATACTTTCAGGTAATGATCAGTACAACAATCCAACTTGGATGCCCAAATTTTTCTTCTAGGTTGAAGCATTCGTTTGCAGTAACAGTTTGAATTTTTAGGAATCACTCTGTTCTCTCCATATTGATAGATGTCGTTGGAACTCCAAATCATACACAGTTTGTGCTAGCTTCTTGAAACTTGACACAACAAACTAGTTCTACGTTCTATCTCTTGATGTAGCCTTAAGCAGAGACCGGTGAATAAAATTTTCAGTGAAAGGGGTTGCCAAGCTTCCAAAAAAATACAGTCTCTTGAAATCTCAACATATATTTTTTCATCAAATCCTCATGATAATTTCAGGTAATGATCAGTACACCAATCCCACTTGGACGACGAAATTCCGTTCTTCATGGTTGAAGATTTCGTTTGCAGTAATAGTTTGAATTTTTAGTTTCATGCTGTTTTATCCATATTGATAGATTTATTTGGAACTCTAAATCAAACACGGTTTGTGCTTGCTTTTTGAAACTTGACACAATAAAGTATTTCTACGTTCTATTTATAAGGTTTGTTTACTCTTGAAGTAGACCTAAGCAGAGAATGACGAAAAACACTTTCATTAGAATCGGTTGCCAAGCTTCCACAAAACTACAGTCTCTTGATATCTCAACATCTATTTTTACATCCAATCTTCATGATAGTTTCAGTTAATGATCAGAACACCAATCAAGTTGGATGCCCAAATTTCGTTCTTCTAGGTTGAAGCATTCGTTTGCAGTAACAGTTTGAATTTTTAGGTTTCACTCTGTTTTCTCCTATATTGATAGATGTAGTTGGGATTTTAAATCAATCACGGTTATTGCTAGCATCTTGAAACTTGACACAATAAAGTAGTTCTACGTTCTATCTTTATGTTTTGTTTCCTCTTGATGTTGACCTAAGCAGAAAATGATGAAAAACACTTTCATTGAAATGGGGGCCAAGCTTCCAAAAAACTACAATCTTCTGAAATCTCAACATATATTTTTTCATCCAAACTTCATGATACTTTCAGGTAATGATCAGTACACCAATGCCACTTGGACAACGCAATTCCGTTCTTCTAGGTTGAAGCATTTGTTTACAGTAACAGGTTAAATTTTTAGGTTTCACTCTGTTTTCTCCATATTGATAGATGTCGTTGGACCTCTAAATCAAACACGGTTTGTGCTAGCTTCTTGAAACTTGACACAATAAAGTACTTCTATGTTTTATCTTTAAGGTTTGTTTCTTCTTGATGTAGACCTATGCAGAGAATGATGAAAAACACTTTGATTAAAATGGGTTGCCTAGCTTTTAAAAAACTACAATCTCCTTAAATCTCAACATATATTTTTTCATCCAATCCTCATGATACTTTAAGGTAATGATCAGTACAACAATCCCACTTGGATGACCAAATTCCGGTCCTCTTGGTTGAAGCATTCGTTTGCAGGAATAGTTTGAATTTTTAAGTTTCACTCTGTTTTCTCCTATATTGAAACATGTATTTGGAACGCTAAATCAAACACGGTTTGTGCTAACTTCTTGAAACTTGACACAAAAATGTAGTTCTACGTTCTACCTTTATGTTTTTTTTTTCCTCTTGATGTAGACCAAAGCAGAGAATGATGAAAAACACTTTCATTGAAATGGGTGGCCAAGCATCCAAAAAACTACGGTCTCCTGAAATCTCAACATCCATTTTTTTATCCAATCTTCATGATACTTTCAGGTAATGATCAGTTAACCAATATCACTTGGACGATGAAATTCCGTTCTTCTTGTTTGAAGCATTCGTTTGCAGTAACAGTTTGAATTTTTATTTTTCACTTTTTTTTTATATTGATAGATGTAGTTGGAACTCTAAATCAAACACAGTTTGTTATAGCTTCTTGGAACTTGACACAATATACTAGTTCTATGTTCTCTCTCTAAGGTTTGTTTCCTCTTGATTTAGCCCTAAACAGAGACTTGCGAAAAACACTTTCATTGAAATTGGTTGCCAAGCTTCCAAAAAACTACAGTCTCCTGAAATCTCAACATATATTTTTTCATCCAATCTTCCTGATACTTTCACGAAATGATCAGTACACCAATCCCACTTGGTTGCCAAAATTTCATTCTTCTAGGTTGAAGCATTCATTTGCAGTAACAGTTTGAATTTTTAGGGTAAATTCTGTTTTCTCCTACAATGATAGATGTAGTTCAAACTCTAAATCAAACACGGTCTGTGCTGGCTTCTTGAAACTTGACACCATAAAGTAGTTCTATATTCTATCTCTACGGTTTGTGTCCTTTTGATGTAGATCTAAGCAGAGAATAACGAAAAACAGTTTCATTGAAAGGAATTTTCAAGCTTCCAAAAAACTACAGTCTCCTGAAATCTCAATATATAGTTTTTCATCCAATATTCCTGATACTTTCAGGTAATGATCAGTACACCAAACCCACTTGGATACCCAATTTTCGTTCTTCTAGGTTGAAGCATTCGTTTGCAGTAACAGTTTGAATATTTAGATTTCAATCTATTTTCTCTTATATTGATAAATGTAGTTCGAACTCTAAATGAAACACAGTTTGTGCTAGTTTCTTGGAACTTGAAACAGTAAACTAGTTCTATGTTCTGTCTCTAAGTTTGGTTTCCTCTTGCTGTAGCCCTAAGCAGAGACTAGCGAAAAACACTTTCAATGATAGGGGTTTCCAAGCTTCCAAAACACTAGAGTCTTCTGAAATCTCAACATATATTTTTTCATCCAATCCTCATGATACTTTCAAGTAATTATCAGTACACCACTCCTACTTGGATGCCCAAATTTTGTTCTTCTTATTTGAAGCATTCATTTGCGGTAACAGTTTGAATTTTTTGGTTTCACTTTGTTTTCTCCTATATTGATAGACGTAGTTGGAACTATCAATCAAACACTGTTTGTGCTATCTTCTTGAAACTTGAGACAATAAAGTATTTGTACGATGTATTTCCAATGATTGTTTCTTCCTGATGTAGACCTAAGCAGAGAATTACGAAAAACACTTTCATTGAAATTGGTTTCCAAGTTTCCATAAAACTTCAGTCTCCTGAAATCTCAACATATATTTTTTCATCCAATCTTCATGATAATTTCATGTAATGTCCAGTACACCAATCCCACTTGGACGCCTAAATTCCGTTCTTCTAGGTTGAAGCATTCGTTTGCAGGAATAGTTTGAATTTTAGGTTTCACTCTGTTTTCTCCATATTGATAGATGTCTTTGGAACTCGAAATCACACACAATTTGTGCTAGCTTCTTGAAAGTTGACACAGGAGAGGAGTTCTATGTTCTATCTCTAAGGTTTGTTTCCTCTTGATGTCGCCTTACGCAGAGTCTGGTGAATAACACTTTTATTGAAAGGGGTTGCCAAGCTTCCATAAAATTTCAGTCTCCTGAAATCTCAACATATATTTTTTCATCCAATCTTCATGATAATTTCATGTAATGTCCAGTACACCAATCCCACTTGGACGCCCAAATTTCGTTATTCTTAGTTGAAGCATTCGATTGCGGTAACAGTTTGAATTTTTAGGTTTCACTTCCTTTTCTCTTATATTGATAGATGTAATTGGAACTCTAAATAAAACACGGTTTGTGCTAACTTCTTGAAACTTGACACAATAAAGTGTTTCTACGTTGTATCTCTAATGTTTTTTTTTCTTGATGTACACCTAAGTGGAGAATGACGAAAAACAATTTCATGAAATTGGTTGCCAAGCTTCCAAAAAACGACAGTCTCCTGAAATCTCAACATAAATTTTTTATCCAATCATCATGATACTTTCAGGTAATGATCAGAACACCAATCCAACTTGGGAGCCCAAATTTCATTCTTGTATTTGAAGCATACGTTTTCAGGAACAGTTTGAATTTTTAGGTTTCAATCTGTTTTATCCATATTGATAGATGTAGTTGGAACTCTAAATCAAACACGGTTTGTGCTAGCTTCTTGCAACTTGACACAATAAAGTAGTTCTACGTTCTATCTCTAAAGTTGGTTTCCTCTTGATGTAGACCTAAGCAGAGAATCACGAAAAACACTTTCATTGAATTGGGATGCCTAGCTTCCAAAAAACTCCAGTCTCCTGAAATCTCAACATATATTTTTCATCCAATCTTCATGATACTTTCAGGTAATGATCAGTACCCCAATTCAACTTGGAAGCCAAAATTTCGTTCTTGTAATTTGAAGCATTCGTTTTCAGTAACAGTTTGAATTTTTAGGTTTCACTCTGTTTTCTCCTATATTGATAGATGTAGTTGGAACTCCAAATCAAACACGGTTTTTGCTAGCTTCTTGAAACTGGACACAATAAAGTATTTCTATATTCTATCTTTAAGTTTTGTTTCCTCTTGATGTAGACGTAAGCAGAGAGTGGTGAATAAAACTTTCATTGAAACGGGTTGCCAAGCTTCCATAAAACTTCAGTCTCCTGAAATCTCAACATCTATTTTTTCATCGAGTCTTCATGATACTTTCAGGTAATGATCAGTACTCCAATCCATCTTGGAGGACAAAATTCCGTTCTTCTAGGTTGAGGCAATTGTTTGCAGTACCAGTTTGAGTTTTTAGGTTTCATCTGTTTTCTCCATATTGATAGATGTAGTTGGAACTCTAAATCAAACACGGTTTGTGCTAGCTTCTTGAAACTTGACACAATAAAGTAGTTCTACGTTCTATCTCTAAAGTTTGTTTCCTCTTCATGTAGTCCTAATCATAGAATCACGAAAAACACTTTCATTGAAATGGGTTGCCTAGCTTCCAAAAAACTACAGTTTCCTGAAATCACAACATATATTTTTTCATCCAATCTTCTTGATACTTTCAGGTAATGATCAGTACACCAATCCCACTTGGACGCCCAAATTCAGTTCTTCTAAGTTGAAGCATTCGTTTGCATCAACAGTTTGAATTTTTATGTTTCACTCTGTTTTCTGCATATTGATAGATGTCGTTGGAACTCAAAATCAAACACGGTTTGTACTAGCTTCTTGAAACTTGACACAATAAAGTAGTTCTACATTCTGTCTCTAAGGGTTGTTTCCTCTTGATGTAGCCTTATGCAGAGACTGGTGAATAACACTTTCATTGAAAGGGGTTGCCAAACTTCCATAAAACTTCAGTCTCCTGAAATCTCAACATATATTTTTTCATCCAATCTTCAAAATACATTCAGGTTATGATCAGTACACCAATCCCACTTGGACGCCCAAATTTTGTTCTTCTTAGTTGAAGCATTAGTTTGCTGTAACAGTTTGAATATTTAGGTTTCACTCCGTTTTCTCCTATATTGATAGATGTAGTTGGAACTGTAGATCAAACACGGTGTGTTCTAAATTTTGAAACTTGACAAAATAAAGTATTTCTACGTTGTATCTCTAATGTTTTTTTTTTTTTTCTTGATGTAGACCAAAGCAGAGAATGACGAAAATCTCTTTCATTGAAATGGGCTGCCAAGCTTCAAAAAAACTACAGACTCCTGAAATCTCAACATGTATTTTTTTCTCCAATCTTCATGATACTTTCAGGAAGTGATCAGTACTCCAATCACACTGGATTTCCAAATTTCCTTCTTCTAGGATGAAGCATTCGTTTTCAGTAACAGTTTGATATTTAGGTTTCACTATATTTTCTCCTATCTTTATAGATGTATTTGGAACTCTAAATCAAACACGGTTGTTGCTAGCAACTTGTAACTTGACACAATAGGTAGTTCTATGTTCTATCTTTAAGGTTTGTTTCCTCTTGGTGTAGCCTTACGCAGAGACTTTTGAGTAACACTTTCATTGAGAGGCATTGCAAAGGTTCCATAAAACTTCAGTCTCCTGAAATCTCAACATATATTTTTTCATCCAATCTTCCTGATACGTTCAGGTAATGATCGGTACACCAATTCCACTTGGACGCCCAAATTTCGTTCTTCTTAGTTGAAGCATTCGTTTGCGGTAACAGTTAAAATTTTTAGATTTCTCTCCGTTTTCTCCTATATTGATAGATGTAGCTGGGACTCTAAATCAAACACGGTTTGTGCTACCTTCTTGAAACTTGACACAATAAAGTAGTTCTATGTTCTATTTTTATGTTTGTTTTCTTCTATGTAGAATTAAGCAGAGAATGACGAAAAACGCTTTCATTGAAATGGGTTGCCAAGCTTCCAAAAAACTACAGTCTCCTGAAATCTCAACATATATTTTTTCATCCAATCTTTATGATACTTTCAGGTAATGATCAGTAAACCCGTCCAACTGGGATGCCCAAATTTCGATCTTCTAGGTTGAAGAATTCATTTGCAGTAACAGTTTAAATTTTTAGGTTTCACTCTGTCCTCTCCTATATGGATAGATGTAGTTGGAAATCTAAATCAAAAACAGTTGTTGCTAGCATCTTGAAACTTGACACAATAAAGTAGTTCTACATTCTGTCTCTAAGGTTTGTTTTCTCTTGATGTAGCCTTACGCAGAGACTGGTGAATAACACTTTCATTGAAAGGGGTTGCCAAGCCTCCATAAAACTTAAGTCTCCTGAAATCTCAACATATATTTTTTCATCCAATCTTCAAAATACATTCAGGTAATGATCAGTATACCAATCCCACTTGGACGCCCAAATTTTGTTCTTCTTAGTTGAAGCATTCGCGTGCGGTAACAGTTTGAATTTTTAAATTTCACTTCGTTTTCTCCTATATTGATAGATATAGTTGTAACTCTAGATCATACATGGTGTGTTCTAACATCTTGAAACTTGACACAATAAAGTATTTCTACGTTGTATCTCTAATGTTTGTTTTTTCTTGATGTAGACCAAAGCAGAGAATGATGAAAAACACTTTCATTGAAATGGGTTGCCAAGCTTCAAAAAAACTACTGTCTCCTGAAATCTCAACATGTATTTTTTTTTCCAATCTTCATGATACATTCAGGTAATGATCAATACACCAATCCCACTTGGATGCCCAAATTTCGTTCTTCTTAGTTGAAGCATTCGTTTGCGGTAACAGTTTGAATTTTTTGGTTTCACTCTGTTTTCTCCTATAATGATAGATGTAGTTGGAACTCTAAATCTAACACGGTCTGTGCTAACTTCTTGAAACTTCAAGCAAAAAAAGTAGTTCCACGTTCTATCTTTATGTTTTGTTTCCTCTTGATGTAGACATAAGCAGAAAATGACGAAGAACACTTTCATTGAAATGGGTTGCCAAGCTTCCAAAGAATTACGTTCTCCTATAATCTCAACATATATTTTTTCATCCAATCTTCATGATACTTTCAAGTAATGATCAATACACCAATCCCACTTAGATGCCCAAATTTCGTTCATTTTATTTGAAGCATTCGTTTGCGGTAACAGTTTGAATTATTAGGTTTCACTCCGTTTTCTACTATATTGATAGATGTAGTTGGAACTCTAAATCAAACACGGTTGTGCTAGCTTCTTGATACTTGACACAATAAAGTAGTTCTACATTCTATCTCTAACGTTTGTTACTTCTTTATGTAGCCTTAAGCAGAGACTGGGAAATAACACTTTCATTGAAAGGGGTTGCCCAGCTTCCATAAAACTATAGTCACCTGAAGTCTCAACACATATTTTTTAATCCAATCTTCATGATAATTTCAGGAAATGATCAGTACACAAATCAAACTTGTATGCCCAAATGTCATTCTTCTTGGTTGAAGCATTCGTTTGCACTAACAGTTTGAATTTTAGGGTTTAACTCTGTTTTCTCCATATTGATAGATGTCGTTGGAAGTCTAAATCAAACACGGTTTGTGCTAGCTTCTTGAAACTTGACACAGTAATGTAGTTCTACGTTCTATCTGTAAGGTTCATTTCCTCTTATGTAGACCTAAGCAGAGACTTACGAAAAACACTTTAATTGAATGGGGTTGCCAAGCTTCCAAAAAACTACAGTCAACTGAAATCTCAACATATATTTTTTTCATCAAATCTTCATGATACATTCAGGTAATGATCAGTACACCAATCCAATTTGGATGCCCAAATTTCATTCTTCTAGGCTGAAGCATTTCTGTGCAGTAACTGTTTGAATTTTTAGGTTTCACTCTGTTTTCTCCTATATTGATAGATGTAGTTTGATCTCTAAATCAAACACGGTTTGTGCTAGCTTCTTGACTATTGACACAATGAAGTATTTCCACCTTCTATCTCTAAGGTTTGTTTCCTCTTGATGTAGACATAAGCATAGAATGATGAAAAACACTTTCATTGAAATGTGTTGCAAGCTTCCAAAAAACTACAGTCTCTGAAATCTCAACATATATTTTTTCATCCCATCTTCATGATACTATCAGGTAATGAACAGTACACCAATCTCACTTGGATGCCCAAATTTCCTTCTTCTTGTTTGAAGCAATCGTTTGCAGTAACAGTTTGAATTTTTACGTTTCACTCTGTTTTCTCCATATTGATAGATGTAGTTGGAACTCTAAATTAAACACGGTTTGTGCTAGCTTCATGAAACTTGACACAATAAAGTATTTCTACGTTCTATCTCCAAGGTTTGTTTCCTCTTGATGTAGACCTAAGCAGAGAATGACTAAAAACACACTCAGTATAATGGGTTGCCAAGCTTACAAAAACCTACAATCTCTTGAAATATCAACATATAATTTTTTATCCAATACTTTGATACTTTCAGGTAAAGATCAGTACACAAATCCTACATGGATGCCCAAATTTTGTTCTTCTTGGATGAAGCATTCGTTTGCAGTAATAGTTTGAATTTTTAGGTTTCACTCTGTTTTCTCCTATATTGATAGATGTATTTGGAACTCTAAATCAAACACGGTTTGTGCTAACTTCTTGAAACTTGACAAAAAAATGTAGTTCTACGTTCTATCTTTATGTTTTGTTTCCTCTTGATGTAGACCTAAGCAGAGAATGACAAAAAACACTTTAATTAAAATGGGTTGCCAAGCTTCCATAAATCTACAGTCTCCTGAAATCTCAACATACATTTTTTCATCCAATCTTCATGATACTTTCCGATAATGGTCAGTACACCAATGCCACTTGGACGACGAAATTCTCCTCTTCTAGGTTGAAGCATTCGTTTGCCGTAACAGTTTGAATTTTTAGGTTTTACTCCGTTTTCGACTGTATTGATAGATGTCGTTGGAACTCTAAATCAAACACGGTTTGTGCTAGCTTTTTGAAAATTGACACAATAAATTGTTTCTACGTTCTATCTCTAATGTTTGTTTCCTCTTGAAGTAGACCTAAGCGGAGAATGACGAAAAACACTTTCATTGAAATGGGTTGCCAAGCTTCCATAAAACTACCGTCTCCTGTAATCTCAACATATATTTTTTCATCCAATCTTCATGATAGTTTCAGGTAATGATCAGAACACCAATCAACTTGGATGCCCAAATTTCATTCTTCTAGATTGAAGCATTCATTTGCAGTAACATTTTAAATGTTTAGGTTTCACTCTGTTTTCTCCTATACTGATACATGTGATTGCGACTTTAAATCAAACACGGTTGTTATTAGCATCTTGAAACTTGACACAATAAAGTAGTTCTATGTTCTGTCTTTATGTATTTTTCCTCTTGATGTTGACCTAAGCAGAGTATGACGAAAAACACTTTCATTGAAATGGGTGCCCAGCTTTCAAAAAACTACAGTCTCCTGAAATCTCAACATATATTTTTTTCATCCAATCTTCATGATACTTTCCGGTAATGATAAGTACACCAATGCCACTTGGACTACGAAATTCCCTTCTTCTAGGTTGAGCATTCGTTTGCAGTAACAGTTTGAATTTTTAGGTATCACTCCGTTTTCTCCTGTTTTGATAGATGTCGTTGGAACTCTAAATCAAACACGGTTTGTGCTAGCTTCTTGAAACTTGACACAATAAATTAGTTCTACGTTCTATCTCTAAGGTTTGTTTCCTCTTGATGTAGACCTAAGCAAAGACTAACGAGAAACACTTTCATTGAAATGGGTGCCCAGCTTCCAAAAAACTACAGTCTCCTGAAATGTCAACATATATTTTTTTATTCATTCTTCATGATACTATCAGGTAATGATCAGGAGACCAATCCAAATTGAATGCCCAAATATTGTTCTTCTATGTTGAAGCATTCGTTTGTAGTAACATTTTGAATTTTTAGATTATACTCTGTTTTCTCCTGTATTGATAGATGTAGTTGGAACCCTAAATTAAACACGATTGTTGCTAGCATCTTGCAACTTGACACAATAAAGTAGTTCTACGTTCTATATCTAAGGTTTGTTTCCTCTTGATGTGGAACTAAGCAGAGAATGACGAAAAACACTTTCATTTCAATGGTTTGCCAAGCTTCCAAAAAACAACAGTCTCTGAAATCTCAACATGTATTTTTTCATCCAATCTTCATGATACTTTCAGGTAATGATCAGTACACCAATCCCACTTTGGATGTCCAAATTTTGTTCTTCTCTGTTGAAGCACTCGTTGGCAGTAACCGTTTGAATTTTTAGGTTTCACTCTGTTTTCTCCATATTGATAGATGTAGTTGGAACTCTAAATAAAACACAGTTTGTGCTAGCTTCTTGAAACTTGACACAATGAAGTAGTTCTACGTTCTATCTCTAAAATTTGTTTCCTCTTGATGTCGACCTAAGCAGAGAATTACGAAAAACAGTTTCATTGAAATGGGTTGCCTAGCTTCCAAAAAACTACAGTCTCCTGAAATCTCAACATATATTTTTTCATCTAATCTTCATGATACTATCAGGTAATGCTCAGTACACCAATCCAACTTGGAAGCCCAAATTTCGTTCTTGTAATTTGAAGCATTCGTTTGCAGTAACAGTTTGAATTTTTAGGTTTTACTCTGTTTTCTCCTATATTGATAGATGTAGTTGGAACTCTAAATCAAACACGGTTTTGGCTAGCTTCTTCAAACTTGACACAAGAAAGTAGTTCTATGTTCTACCTTTAAGGTCTGTTTCCTCTTGCTGTAGCCCCTAGCAGAGACTGGTGAATAAAATATTCATTGAAATGGGTTGCCAAGCTTCTATAAAACTTCAGTCTCCTGAAATCTCTACATATATTTTTTCATCAAATATTCATGATACTTTCAGATAATGATAAGTACACCAATCCCACTTGGACGCCCAACTTTTCTTCTTCTTAGTTGAAGCATTTGTTTGCGGTAACTGTATGAATTTTAAGGTTTCACTCCGTTTTCTCTTATATTGATAGATGTATTTGGAACTCTATATCAAACACGGTTTGTTCTAACTTCTTGAAACTTGACAAAATAAAGTATTTCTACGTTGTATATCCAATATTTGTTTCCTCTTGATGTAGAACCAAGCAGATAATGACGAAAAACACTTTCATTGAAATGGGTTGCCAAGCTTCCAAAAACTGCAGTCTCCTGAAATCTCAACATAAATTTTTTATCCAATATTCATGATACTTTCAGGTAATGATTAGAACACCAATCCAACTTGGATGCCCAAATTTCGTTCTTCTAGGTTGAATTATTCGTTTGCATTAACAGTTTTGATTTTTAGGTTTCACTCTGCTTTCTCCATATTGATAGATGTAGTTGGAACTCTAAATCAAACACGGTTTGTGCTAGCTTCTTGAAACTTGACACAATAAAGTAGTTCTACATTCTATCTGTAAGGTTTCATTCATCTTGATGTAGCCTTAATCAGAGACTGGTGAAGAAAACTTTTATTGAAAAAGGTTGCCAAGCTTCCATAAAACTACAGTCTCCTGTAATCTCAACATATATTTTATCATCCAATCTTTATGATACTTTCAGGTAATGATCAGTACACAAATCTCACTTGGATGCCCAAATTTCGTTATTCAAGGTTGAAGCATTCGTTTGCAGTAACTGTTTGGATTTTTACGTTTCACTCTGTTTTCTCCATATTGTTACATGTAGTTGGAACTCTAACTCAAACACAGTTTGTGCTAACTTCTTGAAACTTGACACAATAACGTATTTCTACGTTGTATCTCCAATGGTTGTTTTTTCTTGATGTAGGCCTAAGAAGAGAATGACGAAAAACACTTTCAATGAAACGTGTTGCCAACCTTCCAAAAAACTACAGTCTCCTGAAATCTCAACATAAATTTTTTATCCAATCATCATGATACTATCAGGTAATGATCAGAACACCAATCCAACTTGGATGCACAAATTTTGTTATTCTTTTTGAAATATTCGTTTGCAATAACAGTTAGAATTTTTAGGTTTCACTTTGTTTTCTCCTGTATTGATGGATGTAGTTGGGACTCTTAATCAAACACGGATGTTGATAGCATCTTGAAACTTGACACAAAAATAGTTCTATGTTGTATTGATGTTTTGTTTCCTTTTGACGTAGACCTAAGTAGAGAATGACGAAAAACACTTTCATTGAAATGGGTTGTGAAGCTTCCAAAAAACTACAGTTTCCTGAAATCTCAACATGTATTTTTTCCTCCAATCTTCATGATACTTTCAGGTAATGATCAGTACACCAATCCCACTTGGGTGCCCAATTTCGTTCTTCTTAGTTGAAGCATTCGTTTGCGGTAACAGTTTGAATTTTTAGGTTTCACTCCGTTTTCTCTTATATTGATAGATGTATTTGGAACTCTAACTCAAACACAGTTTGTGCTAACTTCTTGAAACTTGACACAATAACGTATTTCTACGTTGTATCTCCAGTGGTTGTTTTTCCTTGATGTAGGCCTAAGCAGAGAATGACGGAAAACACTTTCATTGAAACGGGTTGCCAAACTTCCATAAAACTACAGTCTCTTTAAATCTCAACATATATTTTTTCATCCAGTCTTCATGATACAATCAGGTAATGATCAGTGCAACAATCCAACTTGGAAGCAGAAATTTCGTTCTTCTTTGTTAAAGCATTCGTTTGCGGTAACAGTTTGAATTTTTAGGTTTCACTCTGTTTTCTCCATATTGATAGATGTAGTTGGAACTCTAAACCAAACACGGATTCTGCTAGCTTCTTTATATTTGACACAATATAGTAGTTCTACGTTCTATCTTTAAGGATTGTTTCCTCTTGGTGTAGCCTTCAGCAGAGACTGGTGAATAACACTTTCATTGAAAGGGGTTGCCAAGCTTCCATAAAGTAAATTCTCCTGAAAACTCAACATATATTTTTTTATCTAATCTTCATAATACTTTTAGGTAATGATCAGTACATCAATCCCACGTGGATGCCCAAATTTTGTTCTTCTTAGTTGAAGCATTCGTTTGCGGTAACAGTTTGAATTTTTAGGTATCACTCTGTTTTCTCCTATACTGATAGATGTAGTTGGAACTCTAAATCAAACACGGTTGTTGCTAGCATCTTGAAACTTGACACAATAAAGTAGATCTACGTTCTATCTTGATGCTTTGTTTCCTCTTGATGTAGACCTAAGCAGAGAATGACGAAAAACACTTTCATTGAAATTCGTTGCAAGCATCCAAAAAACTACTGTCTCCTTAAATCTCTACATGTACTTTTTCCTCCAATCTTCATGATACTTTCAGGTAATGATCAGTACACCAATCCCAATTGGCTGCCCAAATTTCGTTCTTCAGAGTTGAAGCATTCGTTTGCGGTAACAGTATGAAATTTTAGGTATCACTCAGATTATATCTATATTGATAGATGTAGTTAAAACTCTAAATAAAACACAGTTTGTGCTAACTTCTTGAAACATGAAACAAAAAAGTAGTTCTACGTTCTATCTGGAAGGTTTGATTCCTCTTGATGTAGCCTTAAACAAAGACTGGTGAATAACGCTTTGATTGAAAGGGGTTGCCAAGCTTCCAGAAAACTACAGTCTCCTGAAATTTCAACATATCTTTTTATATCCAATCATCATGATAATTTCAGCTAATGATCAATACACCAATCCCACTTTGATGCCCAAAATTTGTTCTTCTAGGTTGAAGCCTTCCTTTGCAGTAACAGTTTTAATTTTTAGGTTTCACTCTCTTCTGTCCATATTGATAAATATATTTGGAACTCTAAATCAAACACGGTTTGTGCTAGCTTCTTGAAACTTGACACAACAAAGTATTTCTACGTTCTATCTCTAATATTTGTTTCCTGTTGATGTAGACCTAAGCAGAAAATGACAAAAACACTTTCAATGAAATGGGTTGCCAAGCTTCCATAGAACTTCAGTCTCCTGAAATCTCAACATATATTTTTCATGCAATCCTCATGATACTTTCAGGTAATGATCAGTGCACCTATCCTACCTGGACGCCTAAATTTCGTTATTCTAGGTTGAAGAATTCATTTGAAATAACAGTTTGATTTTTTAGGTTTCACTCTGTTTTCTCCTATGTTGATAGATGTAGTTGGGACTCTAAATCAAACACGTTTGTTGCTAGCATCTTGATACTTGACACAATATAGTAGTTCCACGTTCTATCTTGATGTTTTGTTTCCTCTTGATATAGACCTAAGCAGAGTATGACGAAAAACACTTTCATTGAAAGGGGTTGCCAAGCTTCCATATAACTAGAGTCTCCTGAAATCTCAATATATATTTTTTCCTCCAACTTTATTATACTCTCCGGTAATTATCAGTACACCAGTCCCTTTGGATGCCCAAATTTTGATGTTCTTAGTTGAAGCATTCTTTTGCGGTAACAGTGTGAATTTTAGGTTTCAGTCCATTTTCGCCTATATTGATAGATGTAGTTGGAACTCTAAATGAAACATGGTTAATGCTAACTTCTTGAAACTTGACACAAAAAAATGTTCTACGTTGTATCTTTATGTGTTCTTTTCTATTGATGTAGACCTAAGCAGAATGACGAAAAACACATTCATTGAAATGGGTTGCCAAATTTCGAAAACACTACAGAATACTAAAATTTAAATATTTATTTTTTCATCCAATAAACATGATACTTTCAGGTAATGATCTCTACACCAATCCCACTTGGATGCCCAAATATCGTTCTTCTTGGTTGAAACATTCGTTTGCAGTAACATTTTGAATTTTTACGTTCACCCTGTATTCTCCATATTGATAGATGTAGTTGGAAGTCTAAATCAAACACGGTTTGTGCTAGCTTCTTGAAACTTGACACAATACAGTATTTCTACATTTGATCTCTATGGTTTGTTTCCTCTTGATGTAGATCTAAGCAGAGAAAAATGAAAAACACTTTCATTGAAATGGGTTGCCAAGCTTCCAAAAAACTACAGTCTCCTGAAATCTCAACATAAATTTTTCATTCAATCATCATGATACTTTCTGGTAACGATCAGTACACCAATCCCACTTGGACGACGAAATTCCGTTCTTCTAGGTTGAAGCATTCGTTTGCAGTAACAGTTTGAATTTTTAGGTTTCACTCTGTTTTCTCCATATTGAAACATGTAGTTGGGTCTTTAAATCAAACACGGTTGTTGCTAGCATCTTGAAAATTGGCACAAAAAAGTAGTTCTGCGTTCTGTCTTTATGTTTTGTTTCCTCTTGATGTAGACCTAAGCATTGAATGACGAAAAACACTTTCATTGAAATGGGTTGACAGGATTCCAAAAAACTAGTCTCCTGAAATCACATCATATTTTTTTTCATACAATCTTCATGATTTTTTCAGGAAATGATCAGTACACCAATCCCACTTGGACGCCCAAATCTCGTTCTTCTTGGTTGAAGCATTCGTTTGCAGCAACAGTTTGAATTTTTAGGTTTCACTTTGTTTACTTTATATTGATAGATGTAGTTGAAACTCTAAATCAAACACGGTTTGTGCTAGCTTCTTGAAACTTGACACAATAAAGTAGTTCTACGTTCTATCTCTAAGGTTTCTTCCCTCTCGATGTAGCCTTAAGCATTGACTGGTGAATAACAGTTTCATTGAAAGGGTTTGCCAAGTTTCCATTAAACTACAGTCTTCTGAAATCTCAACATATATTTTTTTCATCCAATCTTCATGATAGTTTCAGGTAATGATCAGTACACCAATCCCAATTGGAGGCCCACATTTCGTTCTTCTAGGTTGAAGCACGTTTGCAGTAACAGTTTGAATTTTTAGGTTTCACTCTGTTTTCTCCATATTGGTAGATGTTGTTGCAACATTAAATCAAACACGGTTGTATCTAGCATCTTGAAACTTGACATAATAAAGTATTACTACGTTCTATCTCTAACGTTTGTTTCATCTTGGACGCCCAAATTTCGTTTTTCTTGGTTGAAGAATTTGTTTGCAGTAACAGTTTGAATTTTTAGGTTTCACACAGTTTTCTCAGATTGATAGATGTAGTTGGAACTGTAAATCAAAGACGGATTGTGCTAGGTTCTCTAAGGTTTGTTTCCAATTGATGTAGCTTAAAGCTGAGAATGGTGAATAAAACTTTCACTGAAAGGGGTTGCCAAGCTTCCATAAAACTTCATTCTCCTGAAATCTCAACATATATTTTTTTCATCAAATCTTCATGATACTTTCAGATAATGATCAGTACACCAATCTCACTAGGACGCCCAAATTTCGTTCTTCTTAGTTAAAGCATTCGTTTGCGGTAACAGTGTGAATTTTTAGGTTTCACTCCATTTTCACCTATATTGATAGATGTAGTTTGAACTCTAAATCAAACACGGTTTTTGCTAACTTCTTGAAACGTGACAAAGAAAAATATGTTTATGTTTTATCACTAAAGTTTGTTTTTTCTTGATGTAGACCTAAGCAGAAAATGACAAAAAACACTTTAATTGAAAAGTGTATGCCAAGCTTCCAGAAAATGAGAGTCTCCTGAAATCTCAACATAAATTTTTTTATCCAATACTCATGATACTTTTTGTTAATGATCAGAACAACAATCCAACTTGGATGCCCAAATTTCGTTCTTCTAGGTTGAAGCATTCATTTGCAGTAACAGTTTGAATTTTCAGATTTCACTCTGTTTTCTCCTATACTGATAGATGTATTTGGGACTCTAAAACGAACACGGTTGTTGCTAGCTACTTGAACCTTGACAAAATAAAGTAGCTCTACGTTCTATCTCTATGGTTTGTTTGCTTGATGTAGAAGTAAGCAGAGAATGACAAAAAACACTTTCATTGAAATGGGTTGCCAAGCTTCCAAAAAACTACAGTCTCCTGAAATCCCAACATATATTTTTTCATCCAATCTTTATGATACATTCAGGTAATAATCAGTACACCAATCTCAATTCGACGCCCAAATTTCATTCTTCTAGGTTGAAGCATTGGTTTTCAGCAACAGTTTGAATTTTTAGGTTTCACTCTGTTTTCTCCTATATTGATAGATGTATTTGGATCTCTAAATCAAACACAGTTGTTGCTAGCATATTGGAACTTGACACAATAAAGTAGTTCTACGTGCTGTCTTTATGTTTTGTTTCCTCTTGATGTAGAACTAAGCAGAGAATGACGAAAAACACTTTCATTTAAATGGGTTGCCAAGCTTCCAAAAAACTACAGTCTCCTGAAATCTCAACATACATTTTTACATCCAATCATCATGAAAATTTCAAGTAATGATCAGAACACCAATGCAACTTGGACGCCAAAATTTCGTTCTTCTAGGTTGAAGCATTCGCTTGCAGTAACAGTTTGAATTTTTGGGTTTCACTCTATTTTCTCCTTATTGATGGATGTAGTTGGAACTCTAAATCAAACACGGTTGTTGCTAGCATCTTGAAACTTGACACAATAAAGTAGTTCTATGTTCCTCTTGATGTAGACCTAAGCCGAGAATGACGACATACACTTTCATTGAAATGTGTTGCCCAGCGTCCAAAAAACTACAGTCTCCTGAAATCTCAACATGTATTTTTTCTTCCAATCTTCATGATATTCTCAGGTAATGATCAGTACACCAATTTCACTTGGACGCCCAAGTTTCATTCTTCTTGATTAAAGCATTCGTTTGAAGTAAGAGTTTGAATTTTTAGGTTTTACTCTGTTTTCTCCATATTGATAGATGTAGTTGGAACTCTAAATCAAACACGGTTTGTGCTAGCTTCTTGAAACTTGACACATTAAAATATTTCTACGTTCGGTCTGTATGGTTTGTTTCCTCTTGATGTAGACCTATGGAGAGAATGACGAAAAACATTTTCATTGAAATGTGTTGTCAAGCTTCCAAAAAACTACAGTTTCCTGAAATCTCAACATGAATTTTTTCCTCCAATCTTCATGAAACTTTCAGGTAGTGATCAGAACACCAATCCCACTTGGACGCCCAAATATCGTTCTTCTTATTTGAGGCATTCGTTTGCAGTAACAGTTTGAATATTTAGGTTTCACTCTGTTTTCTCCATATTGATACATGTATAGGAACTCTAAATCAAACACGGTTTGTGCTAGCTTTTTGAACTTGACACAATAAAGTAGTTCTACGTTCTATCTTTATGTTTGTTTCCTCTTGATATCGACCTAAGCAGAGAGTGATGAAAACACTTTTATTGAAATGGGTTGCCAAGCTTCCAAAAACTACATTCTCCTGAAATCTCAACATAAATTTTTTATTCAATCATCATAATACTTTCAGGTAATGATCAGAACACGAATCCAATTTGGATGCCCAGTTTTCGTTTTTTTAGGATAAAGCATTCGTTTGCAATAACAGATCAAATTTTAGGTTTCACTCTGTTTTCTCCTATACTGATAGATGTATTTGGGACTCTAAATCAAACACGGTTGTTGCTAGCATCTTGAAACTTGACACAATAAAGCAGTTCTACGTTCTATCTTCATGTTTTTTTTTCCTCTTGATGTAGACCTAAGCAGAAAATGACGAAAAACACTATCATTGAAATCGGTGGCAAAGCCTCCAAAAAACTACAGTCTCCTGAAATCTCAACATCGATTTTTTTCATCCAATCGTCATGATTCTTTCAGGTAATGATCAGTACACCAATCGAACTTAGATGACCAAATCTCGTTGTTTTAGGTTGAAGCATTCGTTTGCAGTAACAGTTTGAATTTTTAGGTTTCGCTCTGTTTTCTCCATATTGATAAATGTAGTTGGAACTCTAAATCGAACACGGTTTGTGGTAGCTTCTTAAAACTTGACACAATTAAGTATTTCTACGTTCTATCTCTAAGTTTTGTTTCCTCTTGATGTAGACCTAAGCAGAGAATCACGAAAAACACTTTCATTGAAAAGGGTTGCCAAGCTTTTAAAAATCTACAATCTCCTGAAAACCTAACATGTATTTTTTCATCCAAACTAATGATACTTTAAGGTAATGATCAGTACACCAATCCCACTTGTACGCCGAAATTCCGCTCTTCTAGGTTGAAGCATTCGTTTGCAGTAACAGTTTCAATTTTTACGTTTCACTTTGTTTTCTCCATAGTGATAGATGTAGTTGGAACTCTAAATCAAACACGGTTTGTGTTAACTTCTTGAAACTTAACACAATAAAGTAGTTCTATGTTCTATTTTTATGTTTTTTTTCTCCTTTTGATGTAGACGTAAGAAGAGAATGACGAAAAACACTTTCATTGAAATGGGTTGCCAGGCTTCCAAAACAATGCAGTCTCCTGAAATCTCATAATATATTTTTTCATCCAATTCTCATGATACTTTCAGGTAATGATCAGTACACCAATCCCATTTGGATGCCCAAATTTCGTTCTTTTAGGTTGAATCATTCATTTGTGGTAAGAGTTTGAATTTTTAGGTTTCACTCTATTTTCTGCATATTGATACATGTAGTTTGAACTCTAAATTAAACACGGTTTGCGCTAGCTTCTTGAAACTTGACACAATAAAGTATTTCTATGTTCTATCTCCAAGGTTTATTTCTTCTGATTTAGACATAAGCAGAGAATGACAAAAAACACTTTCATTGAAAAGGGTTGCCAAGCTTCAAAAAACTACAGTCTCCTAAAATCTCAATACATATTTTTTCATCCAATCTTCACGATAATTTCAGGTAATAATCAGTACACCAATCCCACTTAAATGCCCAAATTTTGTTTTTCTAGAATTAAGCATTCGTTTGCAGTAACAGTTTCAATTTTTACGTTTCTCTCTGTTTTCTCCATATTGATAGATGTAGTGGGAACTCTATGTCAAACACGGTTTGTGATAGCTTCTTGAAACTTGACACAATAAAGTACTTCTACGTTCTATCTCTAACGTTTGTTTCCTTTTGATGTAGACCTAAGCAGAGAATGACGACAAACACTTTAATTGAAATGGGTTGCCAAGCTTCCAAAAAACTACAGTCTCCTGAAATCTCAACATCTATTTTTTCATCCAATCTTCATGATACTTTGAGGTAATGATCACTACACCATTTCAACTTGGATGCCCAAATTTCGTTCTTCTAGTTTGAAGCATTTGTTTGCAGTAACAGTTTGAATTTTTAGGTTTCACTCTGTTTTCCCCTATATTGGTAGATGTAGTTGGAACACTAGTTCAAACACGGTTCGTGCTTGTATCTTGAAACTTGACACAATAAAGTAGTTCTGCGTTCTATCGCTAAGGTTTGTTTCCTCTTGATGTAGCCTTAAGCAGAGACTGGTGAATAACACTTTCATTGAAAGGGGTTGCCAAGTTTCCATAAAACTACAGTCTCCTGAAATCTCAACATATATTTTTTCATCCAATCTTCATGATAGTTTCAGGTAATGAACAGTACATGAATCCCACTTGGATGCCAAAAATTCGATCTTCTAGGTTGAAGCATTCGTTTGCAGTAACAGTTTGAATTTTTAGGTTTCACACTGTTTTCACCTATATTGATAGATGTATTTGGGACTCTTAATTAAACATGGTTGTAGCTAGCATCTTGAAACTTGACACAATAAAGTAGTTCTACGTTCTATCATTATGTTTTGTTTCCTTTTGATGTAGACCTAAGAAGGGAATGATGAAAAACACTTTCATTGAAATGGCTTGCCAAGCTTATAAAAAACTACAGCCCCCTGAAATCTCAACATCAATTTTATCATCCAATCTTCATGATACTTTCCGGTAATGATCAGTACACCAATCCCACTTGTACGCCGAAATTCCGCTCTTCTAGGTTGAAGCATTCGTTTGCAGTAACAGTTTCAATTTTTACATTTCACTTTGTTTTCTCCATAGTGATAGATGTAGTTGGAACTCTAAATCAAACACGGTTTGTGCTAACTTCTTGAAACTTGACACAATAAAGTAGCTCTATGTTCTATCTTTATGTTTTTTTTTTTTCCTTTTGATGTAGACGTAAGAAGAGAATGACGAAAAACACTTTCATTGAAATGGGTTACCAGGCTTCCAAAAAAAATGCAGTCTCCTGATATCTCATAATATATTTTTTCATCCAATCCTCATGATACTTTCAGGTAATGATCAGTACACCAATCCCATTTGGATGCCCAAATTTCGTTCTTTTAGGTTGAATCATTCGTTTGCGGTAAGAGTTTGAATTTTTAGGTTTCACTCTATTTTCTGCATATTGATATATGTAGTTTGAACTCTAAATCAAACACGGTTTGCGCTAGCTTCTTGAAACTTGACACAATAAAGTATTTCTACGTTCTATCTCCAAGGTTTGTTTCCTCTGATTTAGACATAAGCAGAGAATGACGAAAAACACTTTCATTGAAATGGGTTGCCAAGCTTCCAAAAAACTACAGTCTCCAGAAATCTCAACATCAATTTATTCATCCAATGTTCATGATACTTTCAGGTAATGATCAGTACACCAATTATACTTGGACGACGTAATTCCGTTTTTCTATGTTGAAGCATTTGTTTGTTGCAACAGTTTGAAATTTTAGGTTTCACTCTGTTTTCTCCATAATGATAGATATTGCTGGAAATCTAAATCAAACATGGTTTTTGCTAGCTTTTTGAAATTTGACACAATTAAGTATTTCTATGTGGTATATTTATGTTTTGTTTCCTCTTGATGTAGACCTTAGCAGAGAATGACGAAAACCACTTTCATTGAAATGGTTTGCCAAGCTTCCACAAAACTACACACTCCTGAAATCTCAACATAAATTTTTGATGCAATCTTCATGATAATTTCAGGTAATGTTCAGTACAACAATCCCACTTGGATACCCAAATTTCGTTATTCTACGTTTACGCATTCGATGCAGTAATACTTTCAATTTTTATGTCTCACTCTGTTTTCTCCATATTGATAGATGTAGTTGGAACTCTATATCAAATACGGTTTGTGCTAGCTTCTTGAAAATTGACACAATAAAGTATTTCTAAGTTCTATCTCTAATGTTTGTTTCCTCTTGAAGTAGCCTTAATGAGAGACCGGTGATTAACATTTTCATTGAAAGGGGTTTCCAAGCTTCTATAAAACTACAGTCCCCTGAAATCTCAACATATATTTGTTCATCCAATCTTCATGATACTTTCAGGTAATGATCAGTACATCATTCCCACTTGGATGCCCAAATTTCGTTCTTCTGGGTTGCAGCATTCGTTTGCAGTAACAGTTTGAATTTTCAAGTTTCACTCTGCTTTCTCAATATTGATAGATGTATTTGGAACTCTAAATCAAACACGGTTTGTGCTAGCTTCTTGAATCTTGCACAGTAAAGTAGTTCTAAGTTCTATCTCTAAAGATTGTTTCCTCTTGATCTAGACATAAGCAGAGACTAACGAAAAACACTTTCATTGAAAGGGGTTGCCAGGCTTCAGAAAACTACAGTCTCCTGATATCTCAACATACATTTTTTCATCCAATCTTCATGATACTTTCAGGTAATGATCAGTACACCAATCTGATTTAGATTCCAATAATTCGTTCTTCTAGGTTGAAGCATTCGTTTGCAGTAACAGTTAGAATTTTTAGGTTTCACTCTGTTTTCTCCTAAATTGATAGATGTAGTTCGAATTCTAAATCAAACACGGTTTATGCTAGCTTCTTGGAACTTGACACAATAAACTATTTCTACGTTCTGCCTCTAAGGTTTGTTTCCTCTTGAGGTAGACCTAAGCAGAGACTGGCGAAAAACACTTTCATTGATAGGGGTTGCCAAGCTTCCAAAAAACTACAGTCTCCGGATTCTCAACATATATTTTTACATCCAATCTTCATGATACTTTCAGATAATGATCAGTACACCAATCCCACTTAGATGCCCAAATTTCGTTCTTCTAGGTTGAAGCATTCATTTGCAGTAACAGTTTGAATTTTTAGGTTTCACTCTGTTTTCTCCTATATTGATAGATGTAGTTTCAACTCTAAATCAAACACGGTTGTTGCAAGCATCTTGAAACTTGACACAATAAAGTAGTTCTACGTTCTATCTTTATATTTTGTTTCCTCTTGATGTAGGCCTATGCTGAGAATGATGAAAATGAACTTTCATTGAAATGGGTTGCCAAGCTTCCAAAAAACTACAGTCTCCTGAAATCTCAACCTATATTTTTTCATCGAATTCTCATGATATTTTCAGGTAATTATCAGAACACAAATCCCACTTGGAAGCCCAAATTTCGTTCTTCTTGGTTGAGGCATTCGTTTGCAGTAACAGGTTGAATTTTTAGGTTTCACTCTGTTTTCTCCATATTGATCGGTGTAGTTGCAAATCTAATCAAACACGGTTTGTGCTAGCTTCTTAAAACTTGACACAATAAAGTAGTTCTACATTCTATCTCTAAGGTTGCTTTCCTCTTGACGAGACTGGTGGATAACACTTTCATTGAAAGGGGTTGCCAAGCTTTTATAAAACTACAGTCTCTCGAAATCTCAACATGTATTTTTTCATCCAATCTTCATGACACTTTCAGGATATAATCAGTACACCAATCCCACTTGGTTGCCCAAATTTCGATCTTTTATGTTGAAGCATTCGAATGCAGTAACAGTTTGAATTTTTAGGTTTCACTCTGTTTTCTCCTATAGTGATAGTTGTAGTTGCAACTCTAAATCAAACACGGTTGTTGCTAGCATCTTGAAACTTGACACAATAAAGTATTTCTACCTTCTATCTTCAAGGTTTGTTTCCTCTTGATGTAGCCTTAAGCAGAGATTGGTGAATAACACTTTCATTGAAATGGGTTGCCAAGCTTTCAAAAAACTACAGTCTCCTGAAATCTCAACATGTATTTTTTAACTCCAATACTCATGACACTCTCAGGTAATGATCAGTACACCAATCCCACTTGGATGCCCAAATTTCGTTCATCTTGGTTGAAGCATACGTTTGCTGTAACAGTTTGAATTTTCATATTTCACTCTGTTATCTCCATATTGATAGATGTAGTTGGAACTCTAAATCAAACATGGTTTGTGCTAGCTTCTTGAAACTTTACACAACAAAGTAGTTCTACGCTCTATCTCTAAGGTTTGTGTCCTCTTGATGTAGACCTAAGCAGAAAATGACAAAAAAATCTTTCATTGAAATGGGTTGCCAAGCTTCCAAAAAACTACAGTCTCCTGAAATTTCAACATGTATATTTTCCTCCAATCATCATGAAACTTGCAAGTAATGATCAGTACACCAATCCAACATGGATGCCCAATTTTCATTCTTCTTGGTTGAAGCATTCGTTTGCGGTTAAGTTTGAATTCTTAGGTTTCACTCCATTTTCTCCTATATTGATTGATATAGTTGGAACTCTAAATCAATCACGGTTTGTGCTAACTTCTTGAACTTGACAAAAAAGGAATTCTACGTTCTATCTTTAGGTTTTTTTTTTTCTCTTGATGTAGACCTAAGAAGAGAATGACAAAAGACACTTTCATTGAAATTTGTTGCCAAGCTTCCAAAAATCTCTATATTGATAGATGTATTTAGAACTCTAAATCAAACACGGTTTGTGCTAGCTTCTTGAAACTTGACGCAATAAAGTAGTTCCACGTTTTATCTCTAAAGTTTGGTTCCTCTTGATGTTGCCTTAAGCCGTGACTGGTGAATAACACTTTCATTGAAAGGGGTTTCCAAGCCTCCATAAACTACAGTCTCCTGAAATCTCAACATATATTTTCTCATCCAATCTTCATGATACTTTCAGGTAATAATCAGTACACCAATCACACTTGGATGCTCAAATTTTATTCATCTAGGTTGAAGCATTCGTTTGCAGTAACAGTTTGAATTTTTAGGTTTCAATCTGTTTTCTCCATATTGATAGATGTCATTGGAACTCTGAATCAAACACGGTTTGTGCCAGCCTCTTGAAACTTGACACAAGAAATTAGTTCTACGTTCTATCTCTAAGGATGGTTTCCTTTTGATGTTGACTTACTCAGAGAATGACGAAAAACACTTTCATGGAAATGGATTGCCAAGCTTCCAAAAAGCTACAGTCACCTGAAAACTCAACAAATATTTTTTCATCCAATCTTCATGATACTTTCAGGTTAGTATCAGTACACCAATCCCACTTGGAAACCCAAATTTCGTTCTTCTAGGTTGAAGCATTCGTTTGAAGTCACAGTTTGAATTTTTAAGTTTTACTCTGTATTCTCCATATTGATAGATGTCTTTGGAACACTAAATCAAACACGGGTTGTGCTACCTTCATGAAACTTAACACAATAAAGTATTTCTATGTTCTATCTCTAAGGTTTGTTTCCTCTTGATGCAGACCTAAGCAGAGAATGACGAAAAACACTATCATTGAAATGGGTTGCCAAGCTACCAAAAAACCAGAGTCTCAAAAAATCTCAACATATAGTTTTTTCATCAAATCTTCATGATACTTTCAGGTAATGATCAGTACACCAATCCCACTTGGACTCCCAAATTTCGTTCTTGTAGGTTGATGCATTCGTTTGCAGTAACAGTTTGAATTTTTAGGTTTCACTCTGTTTTCTCCATTTTGATAGATGTAGTTGGAACTCTAAATCCAACATGGTTTGTGCTAGCTTCTTGAAACTTGACACAATAAAGTATTTCTACGTTCTATCTCTAAGGTTGTTTCCTCTTTATGTAGACCTACGCAAAGAATGACGAAAAACACTTTCATTGAAATGGGTTTCCAAGCTTCCAAAAAACTACAGTCTCTTGAAATCTCAACATATATTTTTTCATCCAATCTTCACTGTACTTTCAGGGAATGATCAGTACAACAATCCCACTTGGACGCCCAAATTTCGATCTTCTAAGTTGAAGCATTCGTTTGTAGTAATAGTTTGAATGTTTAGATTTCACTCTATTTTCTCC
Organism: Callospermophilus lateralis; assembly: GCF_048772815.1. NCBI lineage: Eukaryota > Metazoa > Chordata > Mammalia > Rodentia > Sciuridae > Callospermophilus > Callospermophilus lateralis. Next base: position 30,918,240 of record NC_135311.1, on the reverse strand, counting down.
AATGTTGATAGATGTAGTTGTTACTCTAAATCAAACACGGTGTTTGCTAGCATCTTGAAACTTGACACAATATAGTAGTTCTATGTTCTATCGCTAAGGTTTGTTTCCTCTTGATGTATACCTAAGCAGAGAATAACAAAAAACACTTTCATTGAAATGGGTTGCCAAGCTTCCATAAAACTTCAGTCTCCTGAAATTTCAACATATATTTTTTCATCCAATTTTCATGATACTTTCTGGTAATGATCAGTACATCATTCCCACTTGGATGCCCAAATTTCGATATTCTTAGTTGAAGCATTCGTTTGCGGTAACACTTTGAAATTTTAGGTTTCACTTCGTTTTCACCTATATTGACAGATGTAGTTGGAACTCTAAATCAAACTCGGTTTGTGCTAGCTTCTTGAAACTTGACAAAATAAATTAGTTATATGTTCTATCTCTAAGGTTTGTTTCCTGTTAATGAAGCCTTAAGCAAGGACTGGTGAATAACACTTTAATTGAAAGGGGTTGGCAAGCTTCCATAAAACTACGGTCTCCTGAAATCTCAGCACATATTTTTTATCCAGTCTTCATGATACTTTCAGGAAATTATCAGTACACCAATCCCACTTGGATTCCCAAATTTCGTTCTTCTAGGTTGAAGCATTCGTTTGCAGTAACAGTTTAATTTTTTAGGTTTCACACTGTTTTCTCCTATATTGATAGATGTAGTTGGGACCCAAATCAAACACGGTTGTTCCTAGCATCGTGAAACTTGACACAATAAAGTAGTTCTACGTTCTATCTGTACATTTTTTTTTGATGTAGACATAAGCAGAGAATGACGAAAAACACTTTCATTGAAATGGGTTAGCAATCTTCCAAAAAAAACAGTCTCCTGAAATCAAATCCTATATTTTTTCATCCATTCTTCACGATACTTTCTGGTAATGATCAGTACACCAATCCCACTCGGACACCCACATTTCGTTCTTCTAGGTTGAAGCACGTTTGCAGTAACAGTTTGAATTGTTAGGTTTCACTCTGTTTTCTCCTATATTGATACATGTAGTTGGAACACTAAATTAAACCCGGTTGTTGCTAGCATCTTGAAACTTGACACAATAAAGTAGTTCTACGTTCTATCTCTAAGGTTTTGTTCCTCTTGATGTAGCCTTACGCAGACACTGGTAAATAGCACTTTCATTGAAAGTGGTTGTCTAGCTTCCATAAAACTTCAGTCTCCTGAAATCTCAACATATATTTTTTTATCCATTCTTCATGATACTTTCAGGTAATGATTAGTACACCAATCCTTCTTGGACCCCCCAATTCTGTTCTTCTTAGTTGAAGAATTTGTTCGTGGTAAAAATTTGAATTTTTAGGTTTCACTCCATTTTCTCCTATTTTGATAGATGTAGTTGGAACTCCAAATCAAACACGGTTTGTGTTAACTTCTTGAAACTTGACACAATAAAGTATTTCTACGTTGTATCTCTAATGTTTGTTTTTTCTTGATGTAGACCTAAAAAGAGAATAAAGAAAAACACTTTCATTGAAATGGGTTGCCAAGCTTCCGAAAAATGAGAGTCTCCTGAAATCTGAACATAAATTTTTTATCCAATGATCATGATACTTTCAGGTAATGATCACAACACTAATCACAACACTAATCCAACTTGGATGCCTAAATTTCGTTCTTCTATGTTGAAGCATTCGTTTGCAGTAACAGTTTGATTTTTTAGGTTTCACTCAGTTTTCTCCTATATTGATAGATGTATTTGGGACTCTAAATCAAACACGGTTGTTACTAGCATCTTGTAACTTGACACAATAAAGTAGTTTTATGTTCTATCTTTAAGGTTTCTTTCCTCTAAATCTAGCCTTAAGCAGAGACTGTGAATAACACTTTCATTGAAAGGGGTAGCCAATCTTCCATGAAACTACAGTCTTCTGAAATCTCAACATATATATTATCATCCAATATTCATGGTACTTTCAGACAGATAAAAAATCGTGAGCAACTCTAATGAACCCCTACAGGTAAATTCTGGTTTTGTGAACCTACAGGCTGAATTTTTATGTCCCCCTTCAATTCCCCCAAGTGTGATGGCACTTGAAGTAAGAGCCTTTGGAGGTGATTAGGCCGTGACAGTGGACCCTTCTGATTAGTGCCCGTTATTTCACACATGAAAGAAATATGGATCGTTCCTCTCCTGTGTGAAGTTACAGCAAGAAGGTACCATCTACAGGCCAGGAAGGGAGCCTTCACCAGAATCCAACCTGCTGGCTTCTTGATCCTGGATGTCTAGTCTCCAGAACGGTGAAAAATAGTGTCTGCTATTGAAGTCACTCAGTCCGTGATGTTTATTACAGCAGCTCCAATCGACTAAGACACTAACTAGCTCTGCATCTGCGGTCAGATTCCTAAACGTCTTTCCTTTTATTTTCTTCAGCTGTGGGAAATGAGGGTCATGATTATTTTTAGGGTTAAATTAGATAATATACGTAAAACAAGTAGAAGCTGTGCCTGGCCTATGGTAAGTAAGCACTCAGGGGCTTTCTTGGCTGCTGTATTACGCTCATCCTGACCATTAGTAGCAGTGGCCTCATAGTAGAGACTGAATATTGGAGACGGAATACTGAAGAGTAGGTCCCACCCACACCACACATGCACAAACACATTTACACGCTCCCCTTCACTGGGTGACTTGTTCCCCGGCCACGGCACCCTCCCCAGCACCCTGTCAGTATCACCACACTGACACCTGTAGCCAGAAGCAGGGTTTGGTGGCAGGGGGTGAAGGAGGCCTGAGCTGGTACCATCCTGTCCTTTCTGCACATATGGACGGGTCAGCCACTCCAGGGTTCAGACACCAATTACTTTTGTAGCCAGACACCTGTAGCCAGAAGCAGGGTTTGGTGGCAGGGGGTGGAGGAGGCCTGAGCTGGTACCATCCTGTCCTTTCTGCATACATGGATGGGTCAGCCCCTCCAGGGTTCAGACACCAATTACTTTTGTTCTTTCTTTTTTTTGTACTGAGGATTGATCTCAAAGGTGCTTTGCTGCTGATCTACATCCCTAGTCCTTCTTATTTATTATTTTAAGACGGCATCTCACTAAGCTGCTGAGAGTCTCTCTAAGTGGCTGAGGCTGGCCTCAAGCTTGCAATGCTCCTGCCTCAGCCTCCCGAGTCTCTGGGATTATAGGTGTGTGCCACCCGCGATCTTCCGTTACCAGTCTCACTGCAAAGCAGAGCAATGATACAATATAAAGACCCAAGTGTGGGGCCAGAAAATCCTTTGAATTTCCTTTCTGTGTCAAGACCTTCGATTCTCTACTCTGCCCTCAGCCTACCTTACAGCCTTCCTGGGCCACCTCCTTGAATTGGTCCTGCATGCCTGTGGCCTGGGTTCCAGTGGGGAGGAGGGGAGGAGCCTTGGATGAGGCCTGGGCCTCCTCTGCCTTCCCAAGGGCCAGAATAGACATCTGTTCCTCTGGCTGTCACGTCAGCACAGAATGTGTGCCAGGGACCAGGAGGACGCAGACCATGGAAAGTGGCTGCTTTTCTGAGTGTCTCCGGCTGACTCTGGGAGGCATGAACCCGTTACTGAGGGGAGGGCCCCACACTGCTGCTGACCCCCGGGGCTCCCTACCTCCTTCCCCAATGCACCCGGGGAAGCAGGGGGCTAAGGAGCGGACCGTGTTTAGATGGCCAAGGCTGCGGATCTGGGCCCACAGGTCAGGTCCCTGCCGGCTCTGCCTGAGCAAGCCCAAGGCGGCTGGGAGGCTTTATGTTCCACTTTACAAAAGAAGACATGATTTCCCATCTTTCATACTCGGACCAGCTCCCACTCATTCACAGCTTGGCCGGCTTTCAGCCCTGCGCGAGCATCCGTCCACTCCTCCTTCCACGTCAAGTCTCTCTACCCTGGGCGCGGGGCTGTGGAGGCAGAGGCAGGCGCTCAGACATATTGACTGTGCGTCCTGTGCCTCCTGGAAATGCAGGAACATTACAGGAGATAAGACAGGGGTGTTGCCAAACCACAATGTGAAGCAACAGCACGGAGTGTGGTGAGGGTCCCCGGAAAATCGAAATCTCTGGTGACAATGAGCAGATAAAGGGGAGGCTTGGGACACGGGGACTCTCCTTCCCCAGCGCTCCAGCCCCGTGGACGTGGTCAGAGCTCTGAAGATGGCCCATGCTTCAGGGGGAGGTGAGGCTTCCGACTGCTGAGCAGGGGTGAACTGTACAGTGACCAATTTAGTGAGACCCCGTCTCATGCCCCATGAGACAGAGCATACAGATGAGGAAACTGGGAGGGCTTTGATTCCTCCTCATATCAAAACCAGTATTTGTTACCTGGCTATTATGTGTCATGCCCTGAGTTAGGGACTTTCATTCTACTATTTAGTTTTCACAGTAACCCTTCGGATGTGTTCCAGGCCAGCCTGGGCAACTTTCTGAGACACTCTCAGGATAAAATATGGAAAGGGCGGGGCTCATAGCTCAGTGGTAGAGCTAGCGTTTGTTGAGCATCTACTATGTGTCAAGCTCTACACATGTATCGATTTGTTTCATCCTCATGACACCACTATGAAACCGATGCTAGTACACCCGCCACTTTATGGTTGAGGAATCTGATTCACCAGAGGTTCAATCAGTTGCCCAAGGTTAGATACAATGCAGTCTGAGAGTCATGCCCAGGCAGGCTAGTTCTAGAAGAGCAATGCTGAGCTCCTCATGAGTCCCACACACAGCTGTTTCCAGCTTCTGTAATTTGATTTACATTCTTCCTTCATTCTCAAATACCATTCCCTTCTTGCTTTCCCTGGATAAAAATTACTTTTTTTTTTGGGGGGGGGGGTACTGGGGATTGAACCCAGGAGTGCTTTAACACTGAGCTACATCCTCAGTCCTTTTCATTTTTTCTTTTGAGACGGGAGTCTCACTAAATTGCTAAGGGCCTCACTAAGTTGCTAAGGCTGGCCTCAAACTTGTGATCCTCCTGCCTCTGCCTCCCAAGTCCCAGGATTACAGGTGTGCACACCCATGCCCATAATCTTTCAAGACTTGGTTTAAATTTTATTTTTTTCAAACTCTGTCTTCCTTCCTTCCTTTCTTTCTTCCTAAATTAGGCTAGGGCCTTAAAGTGTTTTTTAGGGTGTATTGCTTGGGCGAGAGATGTAGCTCATTGGAAAACACCTGACTAATGTGCACGGTTCCCTACTACTGTGAAAACAGAAAAGAAAAGCAGACATTGCCACAGAACCCTGTGGGCATCTTGTGTCATCACTTCTGTTTATGTGTCTGTCTCCCTCCTAGACTTAAAGTGACTCAAGGACAGATCATACCATATTCACCAGTGTGTGCGTGCATGCATGTGTATGTGTGCATGTGTGTGTGTGTGTGTGTGTGTGTGTGTGTGTAGTACCGGGGATGGAACCTAGGGGTGCTCTGCCACTGAGCTACATTCCCAGCCCTGTTTTATTTTTTTATTTTAAGACAGGTGTCATTCAATGGCCTAGGCTGGCCTTGAGCTTGAGATCCTTCTGCCTCAGCCTCAAGAGTTGCTGGGATTACAGGTACATACCACCCTGCCTGACCCATATCTTATTCATCTTATTTCTCCAATCTTAAAGAAGAAAGGGCGACCCTACCTGACCCTGTGGCTACCACCAGTGTCTTTCCTGTCTTCTATAATACTACTCCTAAATTGATATTTCTAATGTCTTTCCTCACATTCTTTCTTGAACCTCCTTAGCCAGGTCTTTGTCCCGTTACTCCATGGAGAGGTTCATGTCAAGGTCTGGCCTCCTGCCTGGTTCTCCTCCAGGCCTACCTACAGCCTTTGACAGAATTGAACACTCTTTCCTCCTTGATATTTCTCCTTCCCTTGGTTTCTAGAACACTACTCTGAGCCAGGCATGGAGACACACACCTGGAATCCCAGCAATTTGAGAGGCTGAGGCAGGAGGATCCCAAGTTCAAGGCCAGCATGGGCAATTGAGCAAGCCCCTGTCTCAAAAAATAAAATGTGAAGCCAGGGGCCATGGGGCACTCCTGAAATCCCAGCTTCTCAGGAGGGTGAGGCAGGAGGACTGAGAGTTCAAGGCCAGCCTTAGCCAGTTGCCATAAGCAACTCGGCAGGAACCTGTCCCAAAATAAAAACCTAAAAAGGGCTTTGGATATGGCTCGGTGGTTAAGCACCCTTGGGTTAACTCCCTGATACCAAAAATAAATAAATAAAAAGGGCTGGAGATGTAGCTCAACAGAAGAGCACCCGTGGGTCCAATCCCTAGTATTAAAACAAAAGCACACCCCAAAACCAAAAACCACACTCTCCCTTGGCGGGCTGGCTGCTCTCTTTCAAAGTGTCCTTTGTGAGTTCTCTCGTCTCCCTGACCTCTAATCGTTAGAGCGCCCCCAATTTCGATCCCCCCACCTCTTCCCTCCTCTATACACACTCATTCACATCTCAGGTGATCTCATCCAGTCTCATGGCCTTAAATACCATCTATATGCTAATGATCCCCAAATTTATACCTCCTGCTCAGAATATTCTTTCCTGAATTCTAGATTTCCTTATTCAACAGTTTAGTGACTTTCACCGCACAGGTGTCTAAGGACAACCCAAACTGGACACATCCAAGTCTAAGCCCCTGATCCTCCCTGTGCCCTGCCCACTCACCCACCCAAACCTGCTCCTTCTGGGCTCTTTTCTATCTCCATAGGGGATCCTGGTCCGAGTCTTTCCTAATTGGTGGCAGGCAGGCTCCACAGTGGCCTCTCTGCTCCCACCTGTCCCCCTTTTCAGTCCACTCATGACACGGCAGAACATCTTGGCTGCTGAAAACCTTAGTTTTCTCTCTGTGACCAAAGCACCTGCGGAGAGCAACTTGAACGGGGAAAGACTCACTTTGGCTTCTGGTTTCCAAAATCTCCGTCCATGGTTGGCTGGTTCCAAAGCAGAAAAATCATGGCGGAAGGGCATGGGAGAGGAGAGCTGCTCAGCTGGCTCCTGGCAGCCAGGAAGGGGGCGAGGGAGACCAGGAGGAGATGAATCTTTCAGGTGACAACACTTGCTTTCTCCAACTAGGTTTCCACCTCTCAGCCACCCACCCAACTACCAGTGGATCGATCCGTCAGCTAGACTGAGGAGACCAGAGCGCTCAGGACGCAGTCATCACCAACAATCCCACCTCTGAGTCTTGCTGCACTGGGGACCAAGCTTTCGATACATGGGCTTTGGAGGACATTCCAGATTCAAACCACGACACCCCTTTCTGTTGTATCTGTCTGACGTATGAATTGTCCATGTCGCTCTGTAAAGGCAGGGGGCTTGTTTGGTTTTTTTGTTTGGGTTTGGTTTGGTTTGGTTTGGTTTGTTGGTCTGTGCTGTCACTGTGATTTCCCCCAATGCCTGGTTCAATACCACACACACAGTAGGCACTTGATAAATGCAGGTTGAATGAATGAATGCCCTTTTCCAGTTCCAGTACCTTCACACTCTGTAAGCTCCCAGTCGGCTGCACCGTGTTGTCTCCTTATTGGCACAAGCTCTGCAAAATTTCCAAAGCAAAAAAAAAAGAAAAAAGAAATGCTCCTCCATTCACATGTAAATATAGAAACACAGCCCCGAGCCAAAGAGAAATTACTTTTGTGTTCTCCCACAAATGTGGATCACCTAGGCTGGGCCCATCGATCAGAGACAGGAGCAGATGGCCAACGAGAGGCAGGCTCACTTACAAACCGAAGCGGCGACTTGCAAGCCGGCTCCTTGATGAGCAAAGTCGTGGGAAATGCTCTCTTCAGGAGAGAGGCCGTTTCTGGCTCACCTGGGAGGAAATTTCTGGTTTATTTTGTTTCTCTCCAAAGTTATGGCTTTCCAATCCTGCCAGAAGCCACCAGGGGAGCACTGCCGTTCCGAGCAGGGCTTCCAGTTCTGAAAAATTAATTTTAAATAGAGACACATTACACCTCCCCGCAGAGCACTTAGCAGGAAAGTGCTACTTAGACTCAGCTAAGCTGCCAGGTCTGCTCAGGCTGGGGTCCTGATGGTGGGTGGCTCTCGGTCCCCAGCTCAGCCCCGCCGGTCCAGCCTGGCCAGGATCCCCCCTCCTCCTCCCTCTCCAAGTCTCTCCACGGGGCTTTGCCTTCTCTTGCTCTTCGTTGGCCATTTATGCAGTTCTTGGGCATCTGGGTTTTTTTTCCTTTTTCTATCTTGTGCTGCATTAGGAATGAGAGGTTACGAAGACACAGTGAAGGTGCCAACATGTCGTTCATTAGAGTAGAAGACCCTTCAAAGGCCACGCTCTTTGCAGGGCTGACACTGACTGAGTGCAGGCGCTGACCCGGGCACTGTGCACAGGTAGGAGGCGGAACGCGCACACACTCAATGGTACCAAGAAGAGGCCTCGGGTGCAAAGCAACCCGAGGGCAGTGTGCGGTAAGGACTGTGATCATGTCCTTCGAGCTGGGTTCAAGGCCCGTCACAGCATGAAAACTGAGACCCTCAGGCCAACGGTGCCAGACCTGATCCTGTTAGAGACGGCCCAAGGTCGACTCAGGCATCTGGAGACAGGAGACGGGGCTCTGGCACCAGGCCCGGTGAGGAAGGGGTCAGAAGCAGCAGTTTGACTGGCACTGGCTGGGAGCCCATGGGGGCAGGTTGGACACAACCTTGGCAAAGGTGCTCTGCAGACGTGATTTAAGTCCCAAACCGACTTTGGTCCAGCTGATTTGGAGTTTATCAAAAGGGCCGTTTAAGCCTAACGCAGTGACGCACACCTGTGATCTCAGCAGCTCAGGAGGCTGAGGCAGGAGGATTGCAAGTTCAAAGCCAGCCTCAGCGAATTAGTGAGGCCCTAAGCTACTCAGTGAGACCCTGTCTCTAAATAAAATATTTTTAAAAAGGGGGGGGCTGGGGATGTGGCTCAGTGGTTAAGGACCCCTGGGTTCAATCACCAGTACCCAAAATAAATAAATAAATAAATAAATAAATAAATAAATAAATAAAAATAAAGCAGGGATGGGGTGGGGGTGGGGGGGTGAGAAGGTGGACCTGCTTAATTGGTTGGGAGCAGAAATGACCCCCTGCTGCCTGAAGGGGTGAGCAATCATGCTGTGCCCCCCCCCATGAACACGGGTGGCTTCCAGGTGGCTTCCAGGAGCCATGAGTCTCAGCCCTACAACCACATGGCACTGGATTCTACCTGTGACCCCACAGCCCAGAAGAGGGCTCTGAGCTCCTGATGAGTGTCCCCAGCTGACATCTTGACCCCCTGGGCTACTTACTGCCCACCCATGACCCTATTCTGACTCCCGGGTCTTTCCAAATTTCTCACCTACAAAACTGTGAGCAAAGAAATCTGGGCTGTTTTTAAGCCACCGAATATGTGCCAGTCTGTTCCGCAGCAGTAGATCAGTACCACAAAGAGCAAGAGAGATGCCTTGACATGGTTTAGACAGGAGGGACCCCCTGGAAACTCACGTGGGAGGCAATGCAAGAACGCTCAGAGGGAAATGGATGAGTCGTGAGGGCCTGATCCTCCTGCAGGGATTCACTGGGTGGTAACTGGGTGCCTGGAGGAGACGGGTCATTGGAGATGTGCCTTTGGGGTTTATATTTTGTCCCTGGGGAGCCAACCTCAGCCTCCCTCCCTCCCAATTCCCACGTCCTGAGCTGCTGTCCTCCGCCACACGCTTGCGCCATGACACTGCGGTCCTGAAGAATGGAGTCGGCTGTCGATGGACTGAGGCCTCTGAACCCAGGAGCCCCAAATAAACTGGTTCTCCTCTAAAATTGTTCTGATCTGGTCACGGCAGCGAAAAAGCTAACTGAAACATGACCCGTGAAGTTGACTTCTGATCTCAGCCCCCTTTCTTCTGGTGACACCTCTAACCCCAGAGGACTCAAGCAGAAAAGCAGTAGGAAAGAAAGGTGTCACATGGGAGCTTCCGTAGGGTCTTTTCATATAGAAAACTCCCCACAGCAGAACAACCGTCTCTCCCCCGACTCACACACAAGGAGAGACACATCTCCTGTGACCTTCTTTCCTGCCTTCCCTCCAGATCCTGATCCCCCCCCCGCCCCGTGTTAGGAAGCCTTGGCTGATTAAAGTTTCCAGAATACTCCACTTGAGATGACAGGCATTGGAAACACCCCAAGTGCCCCTCTACAGGGGACTGGTTAAATAGATCCTGGTGCAACCACATGACGAAATACTGTGCAGCTGGTAAAAAGAGAAAGAGGGAGAACCCATCTATATAGCCAAGGAGAAATCTCCTGGGTGTATTGTTGGGGGAAAGGGGAAATCAGTGAATACTACCCTTTGTATAAAACAGGAGGAATTGCTAGGCACACATTGGTATGGACCTGTAGTTGCATAAAGGAGCAATGGGAATCTTGTGTGTGGTGGGGTACACCAGTAATCCTAGCAACTCAGGAGGCTGAGGCAGGAGGATCATCAGTTCAAAGCCAGCCTCAGCAGTTTAGTGAGGCCCTAAGCAACTTAGAAAGACCCTGTTTCAAAACGAACAAACAAACAAAGGCTGGGGATGTACCTCAGTGGTAAAGCACCCCTGAGTTCAATTGCCAGAAGAAGAAGAGGAGGAGGAGGAGGAGGAGGAGAAGGAGGAAGAGCCACTGCAAGGGAAAGAAGGAGCAGAAGCTAATCAATGAGCAGTGCCCCGTGTGGGTGGGGCTGTGGGAGGAGATAGGAGGAAGTAGACGTCGGTGAATCCATTTTTATATCACTTTTTTGAAACTCTCAATCTATTCAAAATAAATTATTTAAAGGTACTGAAACATTTGAGGGAAGAAAGGGAAGAGATTCCCAATGGAACTGAAGAACTAGGATTCTGCTCAGAAAGAAGTCGGAGGTCCGGCCGTTTGGCCCTGGGAACTCAGTAGTGGACGTCCCTGAGCTAGGTTATATCTGCCAGGTCCCAGGGGCCTGGTGACCAGGTACTTCTGAGATGTCCTGAATGTTGAGGGAACAGGGAGGGAGGTGTCAGGCTGTGTTGGCAGGTGACACAGTATCCAGTCTACAGTCATGGTGTCACTTGCAAGCTTGGTGACAGGCTGATCTAGACAGGGAAGGTGCTGAGGGCTGAACTGGGTTCCCCCAAATTCACACATTAAAGTCCTAGTCCCAATACCTCAGAATCGACTGTATTTGGGGACAGGATGTCCAAGGAGGCCATCAAGTCCAATAAGGTCATGAGAGTGAGCATTAACCCAAGAGGACTAGTGTCCAAACAAGAGGGAATTGGGACACAGACCCCCACAAACCTAAGAAGACCATGAAGACAGAGAAACAGAGTTGGTCACCTACAAGCCAAGGGCAGGGTCTCAGAAGGGACCAACCCCGGGGACACTTGGATCTGGGACCTCCAGCCTCCAGAAGGTGAGAAAATGAGTCTGTGTTGTTTCTGGGTTTGGCGCTGCGCCCCCACAACCCCAGCAACTCTGGAGGTTGACGCAGCGAGACTGCAAGACGGAGGCCAGCCTCGAATTTAGGAGACCCTGTCTCAGAATAAAAGTGAAAAGATCTGGGGGTGCAGCTGGTGCTAGAGCCCCCAGGTGCCATCCTGGTGGAGGAGGAGGAGGCGGCAGGGAAGGGGGATTGCTGAGGCCACCAGCCTCCTTTCCCCGGGGGCCGGCCTTGGCCCTCAGTGTCCCTCTGTTCTGCTCCAGGAGCGAGGCTCTCTCTAGGGCTGGGGCACGACTGCCCCCCCTCCCTGCCTTCTGCCGCCCACTGTGTCCCCAGGGCCGGCGGCGACGGAGGAGGAAACTCCCTCCTCCCTGGAAAGTTCTGGGCTGCCCGCCCTGGAAGGGAAAGGAAGGGAAGGGGCGGCCCCCAGGTCCCCAGGTCCCCAGTTCCCCAGGCGGCTGCGAGGAGTCGCGGGCGCCCCTCCCACTCCCATCCCAGCCCCCGTGGCAGCTGGGCACCCACCCTCCCCTGTCCGCCTTTTGTGGCTCCAGTTGATGAAACCTGGGAGGTCGAGCCCCTGCCCCCAGAGACACGGGGATTCGGAAAGCACCCCCATCCCCTGCCCCCGGCCCAGGCTGCCGTGGGGTGACACCGGCCGAGAGTCCCTCCCCGAGCCCTGCAGCCACCGCCAAGGGGCCTGGGCCTGGGCCAGTGCTGGGTGGTATGGGAGGGACACTCCTGCGCCCGCAGGTCTCATCTTGCTTCTTACCGTGTCCCCTCTGTGCATTTCCAAGAGAGTCACTCAACCCCTCTGAGCCCTGGGCACAGCCCTGAGGTGTAGGACGAGCTGGAGGGGATCTGGGACTTGGCTCTTGGCTCTGAAGTCGGGGACAGTGAGGGAAACAGAGCTTGGGTTGTCTCCCAACTGAATAACCCTGGACAGGTTCCCCGACATCTGAGGGACTTCATTCCCCCATCAGTAAGGAGGTAGCAGACGCGGAGCTGAGAAGGCCGATGAGAGGATTCCAGTGGTGCACTTGGAGCAGAGCTGGCATTTTTATTATCATCATTCAGCCTTGCCTTGATAAAACTCCCCGTGTAGACAGAGGTTCGACCATAAAGGGAAAGAATACAAAATGTAAATGCAAAATCAGGTACGAATTTTTATTATAAGAAGGAGAAAAGGAGTCCTAACAAGTTATAAATTTCCAAAAACAGGCAAATTGAAAATCATTAGCAATCCAGAAAAGTAACATAATTTTCAAAATTAACTGCCTGACACACTTATATGATATTTTTTCTACTTTTTTTTTGTTTGTTTTTTTGGGCTGCATGCTTTTTGATTGATTCTTCATAATGATTTTGTATTTTTTTTTTTTATAGAGAGCAGTAAGATCATTCAGTTTTCTTCTTGCTTGGTTGACCAAAATTTGTTTTTGTTTTTGTTTTTTTGTTATTGATAGCTTTTATAAGTGTCTTTCAGCTTTACACTTGCTATTGGTAATACCATGCATAATTTTAGGATTGTCAAGTTTGGAAGAGAGAGAGAGAGAGAGAGAGAGAGAGAGAGAGGGAGGGAGGGAGGGAGGGAGGGGAGAGAGGGGGGAGGGGGAGGGAGGGAGGGAGGGGAGAGACTATAAGTTTTCTTTATAGTTGAGCTGAAGCTTTCAACACAGTTTTCTCACATAGTAACTGTCTTCAATGGTGCTTCTTTTTTTTAAAGAGAGAGTGGAGAGAGAGAGAGAGAGAGAGAGAGAGAGAGAGAGAGAGAATTTTTTAATATTTATTTTTTAGGCAGGCACAACATCTTTGTTTGTATGTGGTGCTGAGGATCGAACCTGGGCCACAGGCATGCCAGGCGAGCGTGCTACCATTTGAGCCACATCCGCAGCCCTCAATGGTGTTTCAAAAGACAAGTCATTAACCGTTCTGTCCTAGTGGTGGTGGCCCATTATGAATTTTATGAGTGTTACCTTTACCAAATCACCGAGGAACTTAAAACTGCTCTTTATTAACTGGATCATCAGAAAGCCCCACCGCCCAGGGCAACGGTGGCGCAGGCCTATGATCCCATCATCTTGGGAGGCCGAGGCAGGAGGATCCTAAGTTCAAGGGTAGCCTCAGTGACTTTATTTGGCTGAGACCCTTTTGCAAAATAAAAAATAAAATAAAATAAAAAGGGGCTGGGGATGTAGCTCAGTGGTTAAGTGCCCCTGGGCTCAATGTCCAAGGAAAGAAAGAAACAATTGGGGGGAGGGGGAGGGGGAGAGGAGGGGGAGGGGAGGGGAGGGGAGGGGAGGGGGAGGAAGGAGGGAAGGAGGGAAGGGAGGGGAAAGTTGGGAGGGGATGTGACTCAGCAGTAGAATGTCCTGGGTTTAATCCCCAATACCAAAAAATTAGAAGGGGAAAGAAAAAATTCCCAGAGCCTGTTGGATATGTCTCTCAATTCACTTGTTAATAATGTATAATGCTATCATATAAAAATACGGGGGAACCATGCAGGAGGTAGGATAAATAGATTATGAGAGCTAGGACCTAATTAGTGAACTAATCCACTTGATGGATGAGTCATTTAAATGGATTACTGGGGTAACTGGGGGAGTGGTTCATGGGGCGGCCTTAGGGATTATATTTTTTGCTCTTGGCTCCTTGTGCCCTCCCCTCTGCTTCTTACCTGTTGGAGTTGGGTGACTGTCCTCCACTGCCTGCCCCCCAGGATGCTGTGCCTCACTCAGACCCCCAGCAACGGTGCAGGACAGAGACGGACTGAACCCTGAAACCAGGAGTCCATATAACCCTCCTCCTCTAACTTCGTGTTGTTAGTATTTTGACCACACCATCAGTTCTCAGGATTCTGGAATGAAGATTGTTTTTCTTTTCTTTTTTGGGGGGGACACTGGGGATGGGGAACTAACCCACTATGTCAAATACCATGCAAAGAAAATCCTTACTGCTCTAGATCCCCAGCCCTTTTTATTTTTATTTGAAATAGGGTTTCACTAAGTTGCCCAAGCTGGCCTCAAACTTACAACCCTCAGTCTTTAGAGACTGACCAAAAGAAAATTTGTTTTCTTTCTTTTGTTGGTTCTGGAGATGGAGCTGAGAGGCACTTTATCACTGAGCCACATCCCCATCCCTTTCATTTTTTATTTTGAAGCAGGGTCTCAATAAGTTTCTTAAGGCCTAGTTTCGTAGCTGAGGCTTGAACTTGTGATCCTGGAGCCTCAGCCTCCTGAATTGCTGGGATCACAGGCGTGAGCCACCACACCCTCCTGGAATAAAGATTCTTGAAGGAAGGCTGTCTCACCAAAGGCCTACTGCAGCTCTCCCTTTGCATGTGGAATAAGGAGTTGGACAAATTTGAGGTTGCACATGGTCTGGTGGGAGGTAGAGTGGAGGATATCCCCCATAGCATCAGCATCATTTTAAGTCCCTTTGGCATCTTGAGCAATAACAGAATCATTAAATAATACTAACAACATTAAGTTTTCAATGAAGTCACTTTTCTCCGTAAATATTTTGGATGTATTATTATTATTATTATTATTATTATTATTATTTTGAGTGCTTTGAGCCACATGTGGGTGACTTAGTTCAAGATGAACTCAGGTCACCACAGATCTATATCCGCAGCCTTTTTAACTTTTTTTGAGACAGGATCTAGCTAAGTTATTCAGGCTGGCCTCCAACTTACAATCCTCCTGCCTCAGCCTCCTGGTAGTAGGACTGTAGGCTCCCGCTGCTCTCCAGCTTTGCTGATGTATTTGAGGACACCCCCTACCTACTTTTGCTATTCTCTCCTTTCAGAATCGAAACAGGGGTGGGGGGGTAAATGACCCAAGAAGATCCAGAGCAAAGGGGCGGAGAATGGAAAGGGGCTGGTGTTGTGAAGGACTGGGCGGCAGGGGACTGTTGACCTCTGTCCCTGGGGCTGACTTGGAGCTTTTTTCCCCTGTGGAAAGGAGGCAGGGGAGGGGAAGGCTCCGGAACATGCCTGAGGCTGCTGCTTTCCGGCAGTATCCTTCACTTTGATAACACCCCACCCACCACCCACCCACCCCTTCTGAGCAAGCCACTTGGAACAGCTCTAAAGAGGAAGATCAAAAAGGCTGAGTGCAGTGTCTTTGAGAAGAAAGTGCTAACACATTAGATGGAACCCAGTTTATAGAGCACAGGCACGAGGTCTCTGGGAATAGAAGGAACACGGTGGTGTTTGACGTACTGGGTGAGAATCCTACCGCCATAGTTG